>NC_083429.1:45962393-46271393 GCF_020745735.1 Hemiscyllium ocellatum | reverse complement strand
TTCATGATTAAAAATTTATATCAGCCTTGAATTTATTTCATGATTCAATCTCAACAGCCCTCTGTGGTAAAGAATTTCACAGATTCACAACCATCTGAGAAAACAAATTCTTCCTCATCTCCGTCTTAAATATGACAATGCAATTGACGACTTTACGGCCTGTACGATTCAATTTTTCACACGAAAGACATAAAAGTCGAATAAAAGTATATCTTTTTCTCCTGTTGCTGCATTAGGTTTAAATAATAATTAAGATGGCTGTTCCTTTAATTTCTAAATAAGATATGTGTAAAACTTATGTTTTGCAATATATCATTTTTTTCCTTCATGTTTACTCGCAACTGAATCCTTGGCTCTGCGCGGTCCATTGCAAGATGCATGTCTCGATAGACTTCTACCTCTTACCGTTTCCCCTGTCATTATCCCTCTCCTTCTCACAACCATCCTTTAGCTTTCTCATGCCATGCCACAGCACACAGACTCCCAGGCTAAAGCTTCAGCAGGACACCTAGTTTGAGGATCCGGTATTGTATGAGGGCATCATGACATGACTTAGAGCTCATGACTTCTTCTCTTTCACTTCAAGTATGATCGTTTAAATTCTGCTTCTTTCTATTGTCCAATGGCTGAATTAGTTTAATGGATTTTTTCAGGATCTGTGCATTGCCAGCTGAGTCAGCATTTATTACCCATACATAATGCCCTGGAGAAGGTGCTCCGGTTTCCTCCCACACTCACAAAGATGTGCGGGTCAGGTGAATTGGCCAAGCTAAAATTGCCCGTAGTGTTAGGTAAAGGGGTAAATGTAGGGGTATGGGTGGGTTGCGCTTCGGCGGGTCGGTGTGGACTTGTTGGGCCGAAGGGCCTGTTTCCACACTGTAAGTCTAATCTAATCTAAGGTGTTGGTGAGACGCTTTGTTGAATCAGTACAGTCCAAGTGCACACAAACTGCTATTAGGAAGGGAGTGCTAAGATTTTGACCCAGTGACAATGAAGGAACTGTGATATATTTCCAAGTCAGAATGGTGAGTGTCTGGGAGAGTAACTCACAGGTGGTGATGATCCTTTGAACCTTCTTCCTGTGTCTTTCTACTTGAGAGAAGTTGTGGGTTTGGTAAGTGACGTCAAAAATGCCTTGGTGAATTTCTGCAGTGCACAATGCTTATGGATGATGTACAGTGTTTCGATGTCCATTGGTAGCAGAAGAAGTGAATTTTGAAGGTGGTGAGATGGCGTGCCAGTTAAGTGGACCACTTTATCCTGGATGGTGAAGCTTCATAAGTGTTGTTGGAGATGGACTTATCCATAGAATGGAGAGTATTCGATAGCACCCTGTATTTGTGCCTTATAGATGGAATGGACAGGCTTTAAGGAGTCAGAGGAAAGTTACTCACCACAGAAGTCCTAATCTCTGACCTGCCATTATAGTCACAGTAATTATATGACTTGTCCAATTCTATTTTTGGTTAATGATAATCTCCAGAATGCCAGCAATAAGAGGTTCTGTGATGGTACTACCACTAAATGTCAAAAGGAGATGGCTAAATTCTCTCTTGTGGGAGATGGTTATTGTCTGGCACTTATGTGATGTAAGCATTATTTGTCATTTATCAGTCCCAGATCTTGCTGCACATTGAGATGGACTGATTCAATGTTACGGCAATTAGCAATTATGCAGCTAGTGTCTTCACCTGCCATTATGGTGGAGTCTTTGAAGATGGTTGGGTCTGGAGCATTACCCTGAGAAACAGTGATGTCCTGTGGCAGAGAGACGATTGACCTCTACGTAATCACAACCAACATCATTTGTGCTAGGTAAGATTCCAGCAACAGGAGAGTTCGGCCAACGATTCCCAATGACTTCAGTTCTGCCTGGGCCCTTTGAAGCCACACTCAATCAAAGCCGCCTTGATATTAATAGCAGTCATCCTCACCTCTTAAATTTTACTCTTTTGTCCATGTTTGGAGCAAAGTCAGGAGCTGTGTGACCCTGGCTGAATCTAATGCAAAAGTTTAGCCCATGGAGAGCTATGGTGCAAGACTTATCTTCCACTGGTCTTAGGTTGGTTGGACGGTAGAGCTTCCATTGTGCTGCTATGTGTTCGTATTCCTTTGAAAAAAATGGGCTTTTGTTATTCCAAATAATGTCTTCTCCCAATCAGCTGTCCAAGTGAACATTAAAGACCCTGTGAAATTCTTTTAAGAAGAACATGTAGATCTTTGTGCCCTGATCAAAATTATATTCTTCATCTTCATTATCAAAAACTATAGATTAATCAGAAAATATCATCACTGCTTGGAGCAGGCAAACCTGTCTATCAAGAAAGCATCATGATATTCCTAAAAGTAATGCTCTGTTTGGACAATGTGACTAGATGGGTTTTACATTTAAATTCTATTATTCTACACAATTTGACACTTCTTTTATTTAAGAGGAAGACAGAAATCAAATCTTTTCAAGTACAATCACGTAGCATTGCGGAAATAGGTTTCAATTTTCTCAGATGTTAGGCTGTTGATAAACGGTACTGAGTTATGGAAAGATGCCAAGGGGAGGGTTCTGAGTGGCTTATGTCCTGTTTAAGATAAATACAAAGGAATTCAAGACAAAAACAATATGCATCTCTGCATCAAAACATAAGCAAGATGCTGGAAATCTGAAGGAAAAGCAGAAACTCAGAAGGTCTTGTAGCATCTGTGGAGAGAGAAACTCATCCAAGTTTCAAGTCCAAAGACTTCTTCTGAAAAGCCACTCATCAAACCATCTTCTTAGCCATGCATTTTTCTTCTGAAGAGGTCATGGTTACTCACAGCAGTCCTCACAACAGTTCAATTGTGAAAGTAGCAACAGTAGGAACCCAGAAGGAGCTCACTCAGCCCATTTAGAATATTTGGTTGTAATCTGATCAAAAGAACTAGAAAGTGAATTTTTTCACTCAGAGATTTGTTGAAATGTGGGTCATTCTGTCTGATAAGTTAGTGGGGAAGCTGAAAGCACAAATAATTTCAAGAAAGAGTTAGACAGGTCAGAAACGTACGAGGCTACAGGCAAAAAATGAGACAATGGAAAGACTATAGTGCTTTCTGGGCTGCCTGTCTGAAAATCATGGCCCCAAATCCTTTTGCCCCAACAACCTCCCTGTTAAAGTGTGTTGGAGGTGGCCCATACCATTTATGATTTTTGTGACATTCTGAATTGCCCATTACTTGTATGATCCTTCATTTGCTCATCCTTATTGTTCCTTTCATAAAGTGCATGGGAAAGCTTCGTGATACAGATAACATAAACAGTCAATCAGAGATTGATTTAAATGTGATGATACCAAATTGTTTTAATAAGTATTTCATATGGTCAGTTATATATGACATGCACTCATAGCCAAATCAGAATTGCTAAAATACAGGTAAATGGGAGAATTTTGAGCACTTTGTAGAACCCTAACTTTTGTGACAGCTCCAGGAACTGCAGCAGAGCTTAATTTCTGGTGTTCTGCCCCAGTGAGGCTGGAAAAAGGTGAATTGATCTTCCTAACTGCATACATCTGGCCTGAATCAGAGACCAGCCTTCATGTTAGTTATGAAGAAGTCGACAGACCTTCCTGCTTCCTTGCCAAAAGGACTCAAAAAAGGAACTTATCAGTTTGAAGAGTAAAGATCTTCAATACCCAGTAACTGCAAGTGCCCCTTAGAGACCTGTCAGCTCCTGTTGTTCATCTTTATGCATGAATAACTTACTACTCAACAGTTAACTGTCTATTTGATTCCAGCCCCAGAACTTGCCAAAGAATGGTTGTTGCAGTTAGCTTTAAAACTCAATGTACACATTAATATCAATGTATTTTTACATTGTTACTCTGCATAGAACTGTGGGATGATAGAGCACAAAGTGAGGGCGTTCAGCCTACCCTCCCTCTGTCTGCAAGTTAGTAAAGCTGACTAACTATGTCACTCCCCCATTCTCCTCTCGTAGATTTTCCCTCCATCAAATATTTATCCAATTCTCTTTGAAAGGTCTTGTTGAGTCCAATGACTCCACACTCCAGGTGCTGGGTTCCAGATCACAAGTCATTGTGAAAAAGGAAAACCATTTCCTCAGACCACTTCTGGCTAGGCCAACATTTATTGGCCTATCCTAATTGCCCAGAGGGCAGTTAAATGTCAATGCATTGCTGTGGGTCTGGAGTCACAGGTAGGCCAGACCAGGCAAGAACCTCAGTTTCCTCCCCTAAAGGGATTAATGAACCAGACAGATCTTTTTTCCGACAATTGACCAGTGTTTGACACATCTTTCCAGATGTTCATTTATTGAATTTAAATTCCACTATCTGCTGTGGTGGGATTTGAGCCATGACCCCACAATACTACCTAAGTCTATAAATTAACAATCCAATGATAATACCATTAGGCAATCACCTCTCCCGTGTGCCATAGTTACCGAACCTTCTGCCAGTTGAAACAGTGTTGCGGTACGTACCGTATCAAACCACCATTAACACCCTCTGCTCAAACAAGCACAATCCCAACTTCTCAAGTCTCTCATCCTTGATAAGATTTTGGTGAATCTCTCCAGTACTATCTCTAAGGCCATGTTATCTATCCCAGAATCTGGAATTGTGATACCCAGAGCTAAACACAATTTTCCAGCTTAGCCCTAAATAGTAGTTAATAAAGATTTAATTTTAATTTTGTTAAAGCATCTGTGTTTCCAGTAATAAATCTAAGGATCACATTTCAACAAAACCCATTATAGACTGGGCAGTCAAAAGCCTGAATAAACCATTGATTGGTGTATGATTTATAATGCCTCGTTGATAATTGCCAAAAAGGAAATTTGATAGTAGAGTACATGTATGATGACATTGGAATCAGGGCACAGGATGAAGCCCATTCGGAATATTCATAGTCCAAAGAAGACCTTATAAGCTGTACTTTCCACTAAAAGTTAACAGGACATTATGGGGCCAATGCTGCAGGAGGGACAATGGAGGACTCAGTTGTGGCGTTAAGAATGTTGGGCTGTTGAGTAAATTATGAAATTGAAGGAAGAACAACTTCATATATAAGGTGGGACGGAGTGACAATAAAGCATGGGAGGGAAAAGGAAGTATGAGGGAGGGGGATCATTGTGGTAAACAACACCCTGACTGAGGGGGGAATTGCAGTACCAGATTTGACACAGTTATTTGAAAGGCCTGGAGCTGGGAGAGTAAATTGACAATAGACAATAGACAATAAGTGCAGGAGTAGGCCATTCAGCCCTTCGAGCCTGCACCGCCATTCAATATGATCATGGCTGATCATTTCTAATTAGTATCCTCTTCCTGCCTTATCTCCATAACCCTTGAGAGCTCTATCCAACTCTTTCATAAATGAATCCAGAGACTGGGCCCCCACTGCCCTCTGGAGCAGAGCATTCCACACAACCACCACTCTCTGGGTGAAGAAGTTTCTCCTCATCTCTGTCCTAAATGGTCTACCCCATATGAAAATGGGGAGATGAAAATGTAGACGGACAGGTTTGGTGTGGATTTGTGGAAATGCAAAACGTATGGGGTTGAGTGGGAGAATCAAGCTGGCATCTGACGGGAGAGGCAACACTGAGGCACGGTGAGTAGTAAACACGTTGAGTTTGGGATGATTGCTCAAGAAAACTTGTGCACCATAGAACTTCACAAAAATGACACCATGCCAAGATACGGGAACTCCAAACTTTTTACCTCAAGGAGAGTTGGAGTTCTCCTATTGTTCGCCCACTGACAATGATTCAGTCCACCTTACTAATCGAAAGGTTACTAATGTATAGGGAAGACAGCAGCTGCAAGGGAAAGTGGGGCTTCTTGTCTGCATTCTGATGAGAAAAGCCCACGTTAGTGTCAACCCTGTCCCGACAAAGGTGTTCAATGCTATTTATCCCTTAAACCAGGACATTTCCAGATGGTGTCCAAATCAGCAACTGGGGATATTTCAAAACAGACCACCTCAGTTTTTGATTGTGCAAAAAGCAGACCTTCCTTAGGACTACAATGCAGCGTTTTTGGAAGAGGCAGTTCCACAATGGCAAGCAGTTTGGGAGATACTATTCAGAGAAAGGGATTTGCTTTGACCCAGATTGGATTATACCAACATTCAGTAGTTGAGAATTGTCCATCTCCTGAAAGGTGACAAAAGCCAGCAATTGAACCCCTTCAGTGATCTATAGAAACACTTAAGCCTCCTCTCACCAAAGTAAATAAAATTATAGGACTTCAACAGACACAAAAGGTGATTGGAGCAAGGTTTAAGAGAGATGTCAGAGGTACACAGAGAGTAGTGGGTGTGTGGAACGCACTGCCAGCATTGGTAATTGAGTCAGATACATTGGGGACAATTAAGCAACTCTTGGATAGGCACATGGATGATAGTAAAACGAAGGGTATATAGGTTTGTTTGATCTTAGAGTAAGATAAAAGGTTAGCACAACATTGAGAGCTGAAGGGCCTGTACTGCGCTGTACTGTTCTATATTCTATGTTCTAAAATGCCTTCATGTGAGCAAAGAAGTACCTCGAACAGAAAAAAGTTAAACACAAATTGGAGCAGTCTAACTAGCTCAAATGGACTGCTGACTTAAACATCCAAATAAAAGCAGTTAAAAAATTAATCAAACCTTGGCAATTGGAAAAAGAAAAGGCTACTGCAGATTTCCAGAAATCCTCCATACAAACAGTCAACATTCTCACCTAACTGATATAACTAAGGTCTACATTGATGAAAAAGAATGTCCCTCCTTCACTGAAATATTCAGACCTCCAAAATCACCGAGAGCTATTAACCGAGGAAGCCTTTGCTGCATACAGTGAGTAAAATCTTACATTTAAAAAAAGGCATTTCTAAGAGAAAGAGCAAACAATTTCCTATGAGTTTACAGAAGATTACCATGCAGATGGAAATTTTTGTTAAGAATGTCAGATATAAGAATTCCACTTGAATGAGGAATCTTTTTGGAAAACAAAGGCTTAAGGATAACTTCCTAATACAGAGAGGCGAACCAAGTTTACATCAATCTGTAGGTCAATTTGCAAACCAGGACTCTCTTGTGGATCCTCATCTACTTCCTAAGTGATATTGGTGATGATGATGACGATGATGATGATGATGATGATGATGATGATGACGACGACAATGATGGGCTTCTACTATGTGATCAAATTCCAGAAATATTCTTGCCTGTGGAGAAACAGTCTTCCCACTGCAGCCCTGCACTCACCCTCTCAAACAATGACAAAGGAGTCATTGCATCCTTTATATCATCCAAGAGATTTAAGAATGCTGTTGGAACTTAACACCTGAAGCCAAAAAGAGGGAGGGATGTATAGAACGGAAGTAAAGGGTTAACTGTTTGTTGATAAAATTAAATGTTAAAACAGGGAGCACAAAGTAACTTGATAGTAGGTATGCACTATCGTGTTAGCTATAACTTTCCTCTAAAATTAGCTATTGAGCAAAAGAAGCTATGTCAGAGTGAGGCCAGAACACATGGAAATGGAAGTTATGCCTGTAAGGGTTCAGCAAGGTGTCCACTCTTATCATGACCTGCAAAATAGCATGAGAAAGAAACCATGGGTGGGAGTTGATATAGGTCCCTAAAGAGTTCCCTCATTGTGAAACAAAATATTAATCAGGAAACAATGGAGTTGTGTAAGAAAGGCACTACAATTGTCATTGGTGACTTTAATCTGCATTCTGAACAAGGAAAACATAGAAAATGAATTTGTAGAGTGTATCAGGGATTATTTTTTGGAGCACGACCAACACAGTAACAGGTTATTTTGATCCAGCATCCCACTCATAGGAAGTTTGCATCACTGGCTGGCCAGCTTTTATTGCCTGTCCGTAGCTGCTGTTGAACTGAGAGACTTGCTAGGCCATTTCAGAGGGCAGTTGAGAGTCATCCATATTGCTGTGTGTCTGGAGTCCGAAGTAGGCCACACCTAGTGAGGATGTTAGATTTCCTTCTGTGAAGGACATTGGTGATCCTAATGGGTTATTCCAGGAATGGTTTCATGGTTAGCAGTAGATTCTTTTTTTCCAGATTGTTTTAAATTGAATTCAAATTCCACCATCTGTACAGGGCCCTGGTGAGACCACACCTGGAGTATTGTGTGCAGTTCTGGTCTCCAACTTTGAGGAAAGACATTCTGGCTATTGAGGGAGTGCAGCGTAGGTTCACGAGGTCAATTCCCGGAATGGCGGGACTACATTATGCTGAAAGACTGGAGCGACTGGACCTGTATACCCTTGAGTTTAGAAGACTGATAGGGGATCTGATTGAGACATATCAGATTATTAAAGGATTGGACACTCTGGAGGCAGGAAACATGTTTCTGCTGATGGGTGAGTGCCGAACCAGAGGACACAGCTTAAAAATATGGGATAGACCATTTAAGACAGAGATGAGGAGAAACTTCTTCACACAGAGAGTGGTGGCTGTGTGGAATGCTCTGCCCCAGAGGGCAGTGGATGCCCAGTCTCTGGATTCATTTAAGAAAGAGTTGGATAGAGCTCTCAAGGATAGTGGAATCAAGGGTTATGGAGATAAGGCAGGAAGAGGATACTGATTAAGGATGATCAGCCATGATCATATTGAATGGTGGTGCAGGCTCGAAGGGCTGAATGGCCTACTCCTGCACCTATTGCCTATTGTCTATTGTGGAATTCAAACTGGATCTCCAGAACATTAGCTGAGTTTCTGGATTAGTAATCTGATGATAATCCCATTATGCCATCACCTCCCTTGTGAAATAGGACTAATAAAAGATTAAATAATTCAGAATCCTCTGAGACTGGCAATCGCATCACAATTGAATTTCAAATTTAATTTGAGAGGGAACAACTCATGCCTTAGGTCTTCAAATTAAACTGGCACGGTGGCACAGTGGTTAACACTGCTGCCTCACAGCGCCAGAGACCTGGGTTCAATTCCTGCCTCAGGCAACTGCTGTGTGGAGTTTGCACATTCTCCCCTCGTCTGAGTGGGTTTCCTCCCACAGTCCAAAGATGTGCAGGTTAAGTGAATTGGCCATGCTAAATTGTCCGTAATGTTAGGTGTAGGGGAATGGGTCTGGGTGGGTAGCTCTTCGGAGGATCAGTGTGGACTTGTTGGGCTGAAGGGCCTGGTTCCACACTGTAAGTAATCTAGTCTATAAGTAAATAAGGGCAGTTATAGAGGCAGGAAGAAAGAGTTGTCGAAAGTAAGGTGGGAAACTAGATTAAGGGGAAAGTTAGTAGGCGAGTAATAGCATGTATTTAAGCAGCTATTTCATAATGCTCAGCAAAAACTTATTCAGGTCAAAATGAAGGACTAAATGAATCACTGTGGTTAACAGTAGGGGTCAAGGAGTGTGTCCAATCAAAGTCTAAGGCATACAAAGTAACAACAACTAATGGTCGGCCTGAGAATGTTTTTGAATCAGCAGCAGATGAGTAAAAGCTAATAAAAAGGCAGAAAAGTGCTTATGAAAATATATTGACAAAAAAAAGATAAAAACAAAGATCAAGAGCATCTACCAATATATGAAAGGAGAATAGTTGAAGTGAGTATGGATTCATTAGAGGATGCAACTTGTGAATTGATAACAAGAACGGAAAAAAGGCAGATAATTTAAACCAATATGGTGGAAATTATTGTGAATATCCCAAAGGTATTGGATACCAAGATGCGAAAGGGAGAAAAGATCTTATAACAGTCTCTATCTCAAGGGACAAGTATTTGACAAACTAATGAGACTAAAGGCAGATAAGTCATTAGGATCTGCTGGCCTCCATCCAAGAATTTTAAAATAAATGGCTGCAAGGATAATGGAGGCATTGATCAAAATATTCCAGAGGTCACCAATAATGAGATACTCCTGTTTAAAAAAGTATAAAGAGAGAAAGCAGGAAACAACAGATTGGTTAGCGTAACATCTGTTGCTGGGAAAATGTTGGAGTCCATTATTAAGGGAGAAATAGCAGGACATTTTAAAAAAGCTTAAACAATTAAACTGAGTCAACATGATTTTGTGAAAGGGAAACCTATCTTTGATAATATAACAAGTAGAGTTGATAAAAGGGGTACTGTATGAATTGGATTTCCAGAAAGAATTTGATAAGGTACTACCTGAAAAGGTAATGCACAAGATAAGTGCTAATGGTATTGGGATTAATCTATTATCATGGACTGAAGATTGAGGTTGGTTAATACACAGAAGACACAGTCTGAATTAATGGATCTTTTTCAGGTTGGAAAGACATACTGTGGCTATTGGAGTCCCACATGGATCGATCCAAGGGACTCAATTAATGGACCCAAATTTGCTGCTGATTCAAACTTTGGTGGGAGAGCATATTGTGATGAGGACAGAAGGAACCTGCAAGGTGTAATGGATAAATTGAGTGAGTGGCTATAAGCTTGAGCAGATTAAATTGACGGTCGGAAAGTGTGAGGTCATGCACTTTGATAGCAAGAATCAAAGGCAGTCTAATACTTAAATGGAGTGAAACTCCAAAAAGTGCAGTACATGGGGATCTGTGAATTAAACACAAAACGTTAGTGCAGCAAGTAATTAAGAAGGCAAATGAAACATTGGCCTTTATTGCTCGAGCACTGGAATTTAAAATAGGGAAGTCTTGTTACCACTGTAGAGGGTATTGGTGAGGCTACATTTGGGGTACTATATAGAGTTTTGATTCCTGTTTTTAAGTAAGGGTCTACTGGTGTTTGAAGCAGTTCAAAATAGATTCACTAAGATGATTCCTGGGATGAAGTGATTAATTTATTAAGCACCGCTGAAGGTGTTTGGCCTTTATTTTATTAGAATTTAACTGAATGAAAAGTGATTTTAATGAAACGTACATGATTTTAAGGGGATCTTGACAGGGTAGATGTTGAGAAGATGTTTTCACTCATGGAGGAATCTCGAACGTAGCAAAACAGTTACAAGTTAAGGGGACAATCATTTAAAAGATGCAAAAAAAAAGTTTTCTCTGAAAGGGTAGCGAATGTCTAGAATTCTCTAGCCAGAGAATTGTGGAGCTATAAAAACAGGAAGTGCTGGAGAAACTCAACAGGCCTGGCAGCATCTACAGAGAAAAATCAGAGTTAGTATTTCAAGTCCAGTGACCCTTCTTCCAAGCAGTTGCTTCTACCCTGTCTAGACCCCTTTAAGATCTTGCATGCTTCATTAAAATCACCTTTCATTCATTTAAATTCTAATAAATTTAGGCCTCACTTCCTTAGCTGTTCTTAATAAAGTAATCCATTCATCCCAGGAATCATTTTCGTGCATCTAGTTTGAACTGCTTCTAATCCCACATACCCTTTTGTATATGCAGGGATCAAAAGGTACCCAGAGTATCCCAGAGATTAGATCACGAAAAATATTTGGAAAGGAAGTAAAGCGATTTGAGGAGTTGAGAACTATAAGGAACTGGCATGTGAGTTGAGGCCTAGTGTAGATCAGCCATGATCTTATAGAATGGGCGGCACGGTGGCACAGTGGTTAGCACTGCTGCCTCACAGCGCCTGTAGACCCGGGTCAATTCCCGACTCAGGCGACTGACTGTGTGGAGTTTGCACGTTCTCCCCGTGTCTGCGTGGGTTTCCTCCGGGTGCTCCGGTTTCCTCCCACAGTCCAAAGATGTGCGGGTCAGGTGAATTGGCCAAGCTAAATTGCCCGTAGTGTTAGGTAAGGGGTAAATGTAGGGGTATGGGTGGGTTGCGCTTCGGCGGGTCGGTGTGGACTTGTTGGGCCAAAGGGCCTGTTTCCACACTGTAAATCTAATCTAATCTAATAGTGGTGCATGTTTGATGGGCTGAATGGCCTACACCTGTATTAAAAGTTTTATATAAGCAGTGAGCACCAATGTCACATAATACAGTGCCAGAACAAACTGATACATTCAATTTACATCACTGAGCTACAAAGAGAACTTTTCCTGTAAATTCCCAAAAGTTAAAATAAATTTTCAACATTAAAATAATGCCCTCATATAATCTTCTGTTCACTAATTACAGTAAAATTACTAATGCGCTGGAGTGATTAATAGATTAATTTGCTTAAAGGGACAATAAGATGTAACTCATGACCCATGTGAGTAACACATTAGATTTCACAGAAATATAATGGGTTTGTCCATTACTTAAGGCAGCATAATAGATCTAGCTGTTTTAGAACAATAAACGGTATCCCTGAACCTTTTTCCAATCCTTTTCAGCCTGCCGATATTTCTATATTCCTCCAATTCTGACCTTGCATATTCCTGACTTTATTCCTTAAGCTTTGGAATTTCCTTGCTAAACCTCTTCATTTCTCTTTCCTCCTCTTGGACACACCTCGGAACCTACCTTTTAGACCAAGCTTTTGATTATCTGCTCTAATACGTTCTTGCAAGGCGGAATATCAAACTTTGGTTTGATAGCAGACCCGTGAAGTGATTTGGGATGATTTAATACACTAAAGGAGGTATATAATTGCAAGTCATTGTTGTTAATTGAGAGGTGGTCTCATTGAAACTTACATACTTAATGGGTGGCACGGTGGCACAGCAGTTAGCACTGCTGCCTCACAGCGCCAGAGACCCGGGTTCAATTCCCGCCTCAGGCAACTGAGCGTGTGGAGTTTGCACATTCTCCCCGTGTCTGCGTGGGTTTCCTCCCACAGTCCAAAGATGTGCGGGCCAGGTAAATTGGCCATGCTAAATTGCTCCTAGTGTTAGGAGCATTAGTCATAGGGAAATTAGGGCTGGGTGGGTTACTCTTCAGAGGGTTGGTGAGGACTGGTTGGGCTGAAGGGCCTATTTCCACACTGTAGGGAATCTAATCTTCATTCAGATGATTATGAATATTTGGAATTCTCAATCCCAGGGATTTGTGTACAGTGATTGTCTATATTAATAACTGAGATCAATTGAATTTTGAGCATTGCTAGGGAGCCAATGGTAGACATGAGACTAAGAAAGGCAACAGGCAGTGAGGTAAAAGATCAACCATAGATTTACTGAAAGGCAGAGCAGGCTTAGCCATTTCTGATTAAATTTTGTATTTTTGCATCCAATGATTCGAATTTTTCAAGAAAGATGTACTGTTAGTGTTTTCTGTTCTCTGAAATTGCCTTCTTGTAGCTGGGACGAGTATTGATAATTCCTAGGTGTACTTCCAATTAGAGTTCTCGAAACCCAGGAACTTGTGACTCAGTTCATCCAACTTCAAGCTTTCTATGTGTCACATGGTTTGCAGCCCTGTGTCCATGGCTTTCATCAGTTGATAAAGGCTGACTCTCTAAAACAGTACTGAGGGAGTACATAAGATTTAATTAACACCATCAAATAAGACATTCAACTAATCCCCGAAATGCTTCCTTTGCAGATTCGGGTGCATGTTAAAAAATCCATTGTGCTATTCAAAGAGTGAGTGGTTCTCAACTCCATATTTTTCCTGCAACTAACACGGTGGATAAATCCCCACGACCTGATCAGGTGTACCCGAGAACTCTGTGGGAAGCTAGAGGAGTGATTGCTGGGCCTCTTGCTGAGATATTTGTATCATCGATAGTCGCAGGTGAGGTGCCGGAAGACTGGAGGTTGGCAAACGTGGTGCCACTGTTTAAGAAGGGCAGTAAAGATAAGACAGGGAACTATAGATCAGTGAGCCTGACCTCGGTGGTGGGCAAGTTATTGGAGGGAATCCTGAGGGACAGAATGTACATGTATTTGGAAAGGCAAGGACTGATTCGGGATAGTCAGCATGGCTTTGTGCATGGGAGATCATGTCTCACAAACTTGATTGAGTTTTTTGAAGAAGTAACAAAGAAGATTGATGAGGGCAGAGCAGTAGATGTGATCTATGTGGACTTCAGTAAGGCGTTCGACAAGGTTCCCCATTGGAGACTGATTAGCAAGGTTAGATCTCATGGAATACAGGGAGATCTAGCCATTTGGATACAGAACTGGCTCAAAGGTAGAAGACAGAGGGTGGTGGTGGAGGCTTGTTTTTCAGACTGGAGGCCTGTGACCAGTGGAGTGCCACAAGGATCGGTGCTGGGCCCTCTACCCAGAGATACAGTTAGTAAGTTTGCAAATGACACCAAAATTGGAGGTGTAGTGGACAGCAAAGAGGGTTACCTCAGATTACAATAGGATCTGGACCAGATGGGCCAATGGGCTGAGAAGTGGCTGATGGAGGTTAATTCGGATAAATGCGAGGTGCTGCATTTTGGGAAAGCAAATCTTAACAGGACTTATACACTTAATGGTAAGGTTCTTGGGAGTTGCTGAACAAAGAGACCTTAGAGTACAGGTTCGTAGATCCTTGAAAGTGGAGTCGCAGGTAGATAGGACAGTGAAGAAGGCGTTTGGTATGCTTTCCTTTATTGGTCAGAGTATTGAGTACAGGAGTTGGGAGGTCATGTTGCGGCTGTAGAGGACATTGGTTAGGCCACTGTTGGAATATTGTGTGCAATTCTAGTCTCCTTCCTATCGAAAAGATGTTGTGAAACTTGAAAGGGTTCAGAAAAGATTTACAAGGATGTTGGAGGATCTGAGCTACAGGGAGAGGCTGAACATGCTGGGGCTGTTTTCCTTGGAACATTGGAGGCTGAGGGGTGACCTTATAGAGGTTTACAAAATGATGAGGGGCATGGATAGGATAAATAGACATAGTCTTTTCCCTGGGTTCGGGGAGTCCAGAACTAGAGGGCATAGGTTTAGGGTGAGAGGGGAAAGATATAAAAGAGATCCAAGAGGCAACTTTTTCACGCAGAAGGTGGTACATGTATGGAATGAGCTGCCAGAGAATGTGGTGGATGCTGGTACAATTGCAACATTTAAGAGGCATTTGCATAGTATGTGAATAGGAAGGGTTTGGAGGGATATGGGCCAGGTGCTGGCAGGTGGGACTAGATTGGGTTGGGATATCTGGTCGGCATGGACTGAAGGGTCTGTTTCCATGCTGTACATCTCTATGACTCTATGACTCTAAATGAAAGCATATTATGTATCCCAATGATAATTGTCCAATCTTATTCGTTGCAAGATTGCTTGCCCATCTATTCACTGTCCAAGTTAAGTCATTATCTTCAAAGTACTCTGAGGTAATGCTGAAATGTAAGGTTCTATATAAAGGCAAACTTTTCTCCTCTGTTCATCTTTATCCTATAATTATTGCTAAATATCATAATCACAGCAAACATGACAGTGGAAATGTTGGCATAATGGTCATGTTGCTGGGCTACTAATTTGGAGGCCTAGACTAGGCACCTGGGACATGTGTTCAAATCCCAGCACAGCAGCTGTTGGAATCTACCTCTTTGGGTATTGAGTTTTGTAGTATAGAACTTGAGGATTGCAGAAGAAGACATATTTGTTGAACCTTTTCTTCTTGCACTTACGAGGACTATTTGCAAGAATATCAATTTAAAAGGAAGACCAACATTTATACTGTACAAGAGGAGTGCACTATCTGGTTGACAAATGCACTGTGTCCCATAGACAAGTCTCCAGTTAATTATGAGTGACAGTTAATGGTGTGGTTTGTTTAAATTTTAAGCCAGGCAGATTGACTCTGATTGGTCCAGGCATTGCCCTGAGAAATGAACTGATGATTGGCTATCACCTATTTTGTTGAGTTGAACACGAGCAGAAGGTGTGTCTGGTCTTTCTGTCTACAAAGACCAGGTGCTGGATTATTAATTTATGTCACTTTCCTTCATAAACTGCAGTCATTTATTAAAATGTGGAATGGCAGTAACTGGGTCAGAGGAAACTAGAAACCATAAATGATGTGCCTAAATTTTCATAGTACCTTTAACATAATATGTCTCTGGCCATGCTAAAGGAGACTTTATTAGGAAAATATTTTTCCCCTCATTCTTTCATGGGATGTGGGCACCACTAGCAAGACCAGCATTGTCACCTGCCCTTGAATTGATTGAGTTAAGGGCAGACTGGGTAGCTCCTTTTCCACCTATCCACTCCACCCTCTCCTCCCTGACCTATCACCTTCATCTCCTCCCCCACTCACCCATTGTACTCTATGCTACTCTCTTCCCACCCCCACCCTCCCCTAGCTTATCTCTCCACGCTTTCAGGCTCTCTGCCTTTATTCCTGATGAAGGGCTTTTGCCCGAAACGTCAATTTCGCTGCTCGTTGGATGCTGCCTGAACTGCTGTGCTCTTCCAGCACCACTGATCCAGAATCTGGTTTCCAGCATCTGCAGTCATTGTTTTTACCTGGGTAGGGATAGCAGATTTCCTTCCCTAAAGGATATAGTGTACCAGATGTGCTATTGCTACAATTGGCAACAGTCTCACGGATAACATCACTTTTACTTCTAGATTTTATTAAATGAATTTAAATTCCACCAACTGCTATTGTGGAATTTGAACATGTTTTCCTAGATGTCTGGATTACAGGTCAAATGGCCTTACCACTGTGCTGCAACAAATTTAAAGAAGGTGAGCTGAAGGGGTTTAGGGAGGGAATTTCAGAAATTGGGACCGAGGTGGTCGAAGGCACAGACACCAATGGAGGCCACAACAAGTAAAAACCAATGGCAAAAATCAAGGAGGAGCTAGGTTGTGAAAATTAAGAAGCAGAACAGAACACATGAAGTGTATCCACAAAGTATAGTAAGAGTGTATTCAAATCATCAACCTTAATGGCTGAGTATTAAGACATCAGTCAGGAGATTCATACTTTAGTAAATCAGTTAATAAATAATAGTTATATTAAATAAACAGCAACAGCACACATATATTATTTTTGATGCATGTAACATGTCCCACCAGGAGCAAAGTCTAATGGATTAGTAACCTTTTATGCTATTTAAGCTACAAGGTCACCAGATATATTTAGATGAGTTACACTGTTTAGCTCATCTTTACTCATTCATCCAATATAATTTTACCATGCTCCCTCTTCATTGTCATGCCTCATTATTTCTTAAATAATCCCAGAATTTTGCCTCTTGTACACAACACCAGCTTTTTTTGCAGGCTTGTACACAACAATGAGACACGCATTCCATGTTCAATACTTGAATTTGGGTCCTGTGTTTCATTCAAATCTTGTCACTTGTGAGTTTTCTTTCCCAGAGTGCCTCAGTTACCCATTGCCACATGGTCCTCATTTTGGATTTTCTCTGTACTGAATGTGTCACATGGGAGGAAGAGCCATTGGATTCAGCCAGGACCTCTTGCTTTGAGTTGTTTAGATCTCCTGAGAGGACGGCATTGGCGAAGGTGACAGAACAGAAGATCATCTTATAACAAAAACTGTTTTATATCTGGGATTTTCATCAATATAACCCATCACAAACCAACTTTATGCATAAGGCTTCCACATTTGATCAAGTTTTACACTGCACCAGGTCTGCGCAACAAGCAACTGTTCCTCAAATCCTCAGACTTGGTTTGCTGAAGAAACTCCACCTGAAATGTTCATAACCTTCCTAAAGTATACTTTCAGGACACATGACACAAAACAATAAGGCTGAATCCTATGCTTTTCAGCATTGAGTTTCTTGGAGAAATTGCTGAGTCTAGATCCAGCAAGATTTTTCTCCATATCATACCAAAAGCACGTCATTAATTACCTCCCCCAACCTTGTGGTGTCTGCTATGTCCCATTCAAGCCCCATCTTACTACACTGTGCTTCAAGATCAATTCATCACATCATGGATATCCGCATCCCTTGAGTCTGCGCCTTCTGTCAATATTTAAAAGCAGCACAACCGAAGCAAAGATCATTTCTTCTGCAAGCTTTGATTCAGCTCTCTCAAACCCATTCATTAATAAGTCTGCAATGATGCTGTCTTTCATATCAAAAATGCCTTAAAATGTTTCACCACTGCTGTAAATTTCAGCAACCACATTCTATATGTGGTTTGGTGGTCTTCACTGGGGTTAAAATTTTCTAATTTAATCACTTGCATTCAACTCCATAAATGAACTAGGATTATGGATTTATGCCACTTCCCAGTGGCACTTCAGTCAAAGCAGCATTATGTACAACTCTGAAGCTTTCTAAATTCCAGCCCCCTTCCCCCCCACCCACTCTTTATCATCAGCAATAATAAACCAGAAGACTAGAAACGATACATCATGTTTGTGCTGTACAATATGCGATAGATTCTGTCCCAAAAACGTGTTCCCTGCGGTATTGGTCTCCTCAGCCTTTCTAACTCTCATGATATTTACATGATTTGGAGGTGCCGTTAATGGACTGGGGTGTACAAAGTTAAAAATCACACAATGCTAGGTTATAGTGCAACAGGTTTATTTGGAATCACTAGCTTTCGGAGTGCCCCTCCATCAGGTGGTGAAGGAGCAGTGCTCCGAAAACAATGCTTCCAAATAAACCTGTTGGACTATAATCTGGTGTTGAATGATATTGACACATATTCCCAAGCAATTTATTTAATCAGTTTTGTTTGAAGAGGTCAATTGACTGCATATCAAATATAAAGCATGTCTTCAACTTTTAGTTATTTTGACTTTGGGAAATAGAATAAATGAGTGATATTCTGATTAGGGATAGTCAACGTGGCTTTGTGTGCCAGAAATCATGTCTCACAAACTTGACTGAGTTTTTTGAAAGAAGTAACAAAGAAGATTGATGAGGGCAGAGCAGTAGATGTAATCTATATGGACTTCAGTAAGGTGTTCAACAAGGTTTCCCATGGGAAATTGGTTAGCAAGGTTAGATCTCATGGAATGCAGGAAGAACTAGCCATTTGGATACAGAACTGGCTCAAAGGTAGAAGACAGAGAGTGGTGGTGGAGGGTTGTTTTTCAGACTGGAGGCCTGTGACCAGTAGAGTGCCACAAGGATTGGTGCTGGGTCCTCTACTTTTTGTCATTTGCATAAATGATTTGGATATGAGCATAAGAGGTACAGTTAGTAAGTTTGCAGATCACACCAAAATTGGAGGTGTAGTGGACAGCAAAGAAGGTTACCTCAGATTACAACAGAATCTTAATCAGATGGACCAATGGGCTGAGAAGTGACAGATGGAGTTTAATTCAGATAAATGCGAGGTTCTGCATTTTGGGAAAGCAAATCTTAGCAGGACTTATACACTTAATGGTAAGGTACAAAAGAGTGTTGCTGAACAAAAAGACCTTGGAGTGCAGGTTCATAGTTCCTTGAAAATGGAGTCACAGGTAGATAGGACAGTGAAGAAGGCGTTTGGTATGCTTTCCTTTATTGGTCAGAGTATTGAGTACAGAAGTTGGGAGGTCATGTTATGGCTGTACAGGACATTAGTTAGGCCACTGTTGGAATATTGCGTGCAATTCTGGTCTCCTTCCTATCAGAAAGATGTTGTGAAACTTGAAAGGGTTCAGAAAAGATTTACAAGGATGTTGCCAGGGTTGGAGAATTTGAGCCATAGGGAGAGGCTGAACAGGCTGGGGCAGTTTTCCCTGGAGCATCAGAGGCTGAGGGTGACCTTATGGAGTTTTACAAAATTATGAGGGGCATGGATTGTATGAATAGACATAGTCTTTTTCCTGGGGTGAAGAGTCCTGAACTAGAGGACATAGGTTTAGGGTGAGATGAGAAAGATATAAAAGGGATCTCAGGGGCAACATTTTTATGCAGAGGGTAGTACATGTATCGAATGAGCTACTGGAGGATGTGGTGGAGGCTGGTACAATTGCAACATTTAAAAAGCATTTTGATGGGAATATGAATAGGAAGGGTTTGGAGGGATATGGGCTGGGTGCTGGGCAGGTGGGACTAGATTGTGTTGGGATATCTGGTTGGCATGGACGGGTTGGACCGAAGGGTCTGTTTCCATGCTGTACATCTGTATGACTCTATGGCTCTATATTGGCTTGATCAGCTAGAAGTCAGCTCCCCGTTATACATTTCCATCAGTCTCAGACAAAACAAAGTTGGAAGTTGTTTATCAGGTGATTTGCCTAATTCCTCAAACTTAGTGTTACCCTCAGAGTATGCTGGAAGGATGGAGTTTGAACTGATGCTTATGGCAGACCCGTGTTCCTCTGTCAGCAGATCTTTCAGACCTTGGAGATCATATGCTGCTTATGTTTTTATCAGCAACACTGATCAACATCAGACTCGGGGAATTTCCTTGGGATTTTTCTTGATCATCTGTTGATATCGTGCAGGGTCTGACAGGGATACTGGAGACCAAGTGGAACTAAGAAACTGATGATGGTTATATCTTTATTAAGGGATCATTAGCTGAGAAAGGCTCATGGTACAATGGTAGCGACATCACCTCTGAGGCAGAAGTTCTATCTGTACTAGTAGTAAGTCTGAAGAAGTTGTTGAGAAATATTAATGGGTGAATATGTGAGATCAACATGTAATCAGTGTTTGTGGAGCATGAGTAAAAATAAAACTGACTGGAAAATTATTTGCTTGGGCTCTGTCTAACCATAATTTAACATCAGCTGCCATTATTACTGAGCAGGGAGGGGTGGGGAATTTCTGGGCATTCATGTGAATAGGTTTTCTGACAATCTTCTACTAAAATGACTGCCATTCAGGAGAACATACAAGGAAACTCCAAGTGAGGACATTCCAAATTAACACTAGAGTTGAGAGTTATGTTGTAAAGTTATGATAAATAATTATTAAGGAACAGCATGATTTTTATCAAATGATAGAAAATATAGTGTGTTACTGAATGGGATAAGATAAAACAATGATTTTAAGAAGCACCATTGAGTTATTTGTTCCTTCATTTATTAATTTGAAGACAGAAGTTGTGTATTGTGCAAATCAGGAGAACATCATTTAGCCACTTTTTCATTAGAATTAGTGAATGGAGGAATATATATCCATGATTTTATATTACTAATTTGAAAGTGTACCACTTACAAAGGCTAAGTGAGAGATGGAAACATGCACTTTCCATGAAAGGTGTCTGCATTCAGCACCACAAAATTCCTGTTTCTGATGAGGAGAGTACAGTCGATGCTATTCAAACTGACCACTTCAAATAAGTAATTGAGCCTTGCTTTAAAGCCAGAGGGCATAGTAAAGGGCTTTTCAACAGGTTTTGGTTCCACATATGTAGGAATAACAAAATATGACAGTATTTTCCAATTGATAGTGAGATCCACATTTTTATATTGTACGGCATATACTTGGTCCCTTTTTTCCAAGTAAAGGGCAGGAAAATAACTTTAGAACAGGATGTACTAATTCAGAAAGACTTGGCAGGTGTTTCCTTTTAGTACGTACCTAACGTGCTGCCAGTAGGCTTACATTCGCCTGCCGAATTTGCGAAAAAAAAAGACTTTTGAGAAACAACCTTCAGTTTCAAGCATGGGGTAGTCATTAAACCCATGGCATAAAGATTCATCTTTCTCCATAATATCTTCCAGAACCCACTGCAAATGACAAGTGCCACTCAGCAGCTTCTTTTTGTGGTTACATGGCGCTGAGGAAAATATTTTAAAAATGCGGCCACAAGAGGAGAGATTGGGAGCGTAAATGATGACATCAGACGTAGAGTGGGACTTTAAGTCTTACTTCTCTGCAATGTTGCATTTCACTAGTTTGTGTACACACATGTTCCACTGAAGCACTTTTGTAAGAACTGAGCAATGTCAACTCTGTCTGCATCAGAAAGACGTGAAAGAGATTACAATATGTCACAGAAAATGCACTGGCAAAAATGTAAGTACAATTTTATTTCCTTTAAATTTCAGAGCAATTTACAATCAGATTTTATTAATGTATATATTTCATACATGCCATATTTACACAGGTCCACTTGTAAAGAGCTGGTACTGTGATATATAACAAATAAATTAAGAAGCTATGTATCTATTTGATTTTATACAAACTGTATGTATATAAAATATATTAATTAATTAATTGTCTTGTTTATGCAAACACTTTACCATGTTATATATTTTTGTTCAAAATTGCATCAGTGACTTGAACATCACTCTTTGAGATTAAAAATAGACATAAAAGCTTTGTACATTTATTGTCCAATATTAAATTAGACAGTATATTTAAAGGCAAGTGCTTAATGGTATGAAATTAATTTTAAAGAACAGATACCAACTTTTTGCTGAAATATTTTGTGGAAATTACTATTGGATCATTTTAATAGGGGCACAAATAAATGGAATTGACATGGGTACTTCATATCTATAGATATTAAGAATTTCTGTTAGAAATTAAAAAGATGAGAGGAAATATCTGTATATACTGAATCCAGCTAGAAGGTTACTGAGCAGCCTAAAGATCTTAAGATCAAAGTTCAAAGGTTCAAAGATCTTAAGGTCAGGAAAAATCAGGAAGGAATGTCTCTTTATAGCACTCCAGTACTGACGCAGACTTCTACTCAAAATTGCATTTAACCTTTCCTTCACGTTCTGGTGACCTGCGTGTTTCTATTATTTGTGAATTGTATTATAGCAAATATTGTTTAAATTCATATTATACGGAGTTTACAACCCACCAAGTTACAGCCTCATCAGCAAGCCTTGAAATGAATATTAATTGATGGACACCTAGTTGTGTTTGTGTGAGATAACAGAGATAATGATCTTTCCATTTTAATATGGCTAACAGTGCTGGTAAAATTGCAAACAAAGTATTTTTATATGGGTGTGACAAGTTTCTAGAGATTAACATCACACAGTGATATTTTCCAGGCTTTGACTAGTTAATTGTTTTGAATGGTGGAATAGCACCACCATATTCTGATAGTAATTTTTGTTATATTCTGCATATAATTAATCATACTATGAATAAAGTTTTCTATCTCAACAGTTGTAGGAAGACCATTCATTAACAATGCCATTTACAAAGTGCCCATCCATTTAGTTTCATGCTTGACACAGGCAGAGTTTAAGTTACCACATTACGCATTTGCTTAGTCAGGTTTTGGTAAGTTAAGAATTTATGCTGAGTTGGGAGCCATCTGTGATAAAGTCAGCAAACCAGTGTGAAGAATTTCATTATCCTATTTAGGATAGATAGCTGAGGGAAAGGATATTTTTACATTTAAATAAAAATCAAGAAAAAGTGGGCTTGAATTTGAGGAAACCTTTACTTTGAGTGGGTGTCTTATTTTGCTAGGGTGCTCATCAAGGTCTCTCAATGATTTCCAATGTGTATGCAAAAGTGTAGAAACTGATTTTCTCTAGTAGGCTGTTTTTCACTTCAAGTAGAAGTTGGTGAAAGAAAAAATGCGATTCCAAACTTCATACATGTTCCTTCGATTAAACCTTATTGATTAACAGGGTTTAATACTGTTTCTGTACCATTTCAGGCATAATCTAAAAAAAACTAAAAATGTTAGATAATCTTCTTAATGTGTGTTGATTTCTTTCACCCTTTTGCATAGAGAACCAAATCATCTAGTACTTGAAATAGTTTGCTAGCAAAATAAGTTAAAAACCAATCATCTGGTTAAGTCTTATATCTTTTATTGACTTCTACAGATATCTGTAGACATTAAAAGAAACAGTAAAAATAAATACCACGTTACACAAAAATTGTCCAGTGAAATGTCTACCATTTTTCAATGACGTATTGTTGAACAAATGAACAAAGCCTATATTTATTAGCTCATAGGGTTCCATTGTGTAGTGTTAATACTATGTTTTGCGTCTTGATTACCAAGATGTGCTTAGTGTCAACTCCAGTCTTTAATATGGTGATCAAATGGCATTGGCAGATGTAACGCTGTGGCTTTCCATTCTTGTCTATTTCCAATCTGCCTAACATTATTTTCCAAAGATAGAATGTGCGCATTGGAAAATAAAATGTTCAGATAGCAAAACAGGTAGCTATTGATACAGATTTTCACTGTGGGATCTGGGGTACATTAATTTCTAATTCAATTTAATATGAATAGCTTACAAACATTAGATGAATTTGACTTATTACTGGCACTGAAGTGGAAGTTCAAAATTTGAAGTTCAATGTTTAGATACTGCCCTAATCTGCAGGCTCCCAATTATCTTACTGCTGCAAAATATTTGTGCAATTTCAAAAAGAATGACCCAACTTTCAAAATGCTGCTTTACAGAATCTGGTCAAACTACAGGGCTACGTGCATAAGGACTTTTGTTAATGTGATCAATTGGATTTACCAATAAGAAAACAAGTTTTACATGATAAAAGATCACTTTTTGTTAAGAAGAAGAAATAGAAACACAAATAGGCCACTTGGTTCCTTGACCTGCTCCACCACTCTCTTTGATCAGGACTGATTGGATCATGGCCTTAATGTCACTTTCCTGCATGCACCTATAACCCTTGACTCCATTGTCAGTCAAATGTTTATCCAACTCCGCCTGGATTTAATTCCTTGTGAGCTTTCTTTTTGACTCCTCACATCCTGAAATGGTTCTTCAGAGGAGCATTGGAAGGAGAAAGCAAGTGATTTTCTCTTCAACATCTCCTTCCTTTTTTCATGAGAAGAATATCAGTTCCTCTTGATGCTTTAGCCCAGGTCAGAAACTCACCTTTTGAGAAACTGTGACCTCAAATCTACATCATATTAGCACATGACATGTTACAAATCCTATCAGGATCAAGATGCTCTGTCTATATCAGAATCATTATCAATGTAGGCCAGTTTCTATGCAGCCAGGATACCCTCACACTGTTGGCCAATTACCCATCCATTGAGATTTGCTCCAACATGTAAAGTTACTCACTGCCATTACTTGACTCGAGATAATGTCCCATATTGCTGATGAACTTGCTTGTATGATTAAACAATTTCACTGCTCAGTTTGAACAATAAGTTTGAGAAGTTTTAGTTCAGAATCAAAATTCAAATTTGTAGTTTGGAACTTCATCCCTATCGCCTTCACAACATACTTAATTCGTGCTCTTTCTTTGTCAGGGACACTAGCTTTTAAATTAAGATACCATAGCCTTGGTCCCAAAACTGCCCATAAATATTCAGCAAAGTAGACCTCGAAAGGGAGCACTTGTTGTCATGTCACACAGTACGTAGAAGAGTAAAGTGACCACTCTCAGGGCTCTTCAGGCTTTTCTGACACAATCTGTCTATTTGCATGAACACGGTTTGTGTAGAAGTTAGAGCAGCAGTTTGGGAAAAACCTTTGACAGTCACCCCAGGGGAAGGGCCAGTGACTTCAGGGCATATTTAATGTAAATACTGAAAAAGAAGAACCAAATATTTTTCAAATAATGATGGACAACGTCAAATCACAAGGCAGTAATGCCAGTTCAAGTAACATAAACCCTGAAAGCACTGCTCCAATTTTATATAACCATTAACTGCTAAAGATTGGATCACAAAATTAAAAATATTTACACTTTTTGTGTGGTAGTTAAGTTGCTTGGATCATTTTTGTGGCTTTTTCATTTACTTATTCTGCCATTGGGAGATATCAAGTTGCAATGCCTTAGCACCAACAGTCATATGGATTTGATCTTAATTTTTCTATGAATGTTAAAGTATAAATCTGATTTCATCTATAACAAAGTAATTATGTGACCATCTTCAGAGGGACTTCCATGTATGTCAGAATATAATCTCCATAAAGACTTAGTTATTAATATTTTAAGTGGTAGTGAAACACGTTGTACACATGGCTGGGAAGGTCATGATATTAGAATATTCAAGGAAATACCATGGACCTTCATGCTACAGCAGAAATTGGGAACTACATGTGTACTTCCTCCTTTTTACTTACAAGCTTTGAGCAGATGTGCTGCTCTACCTGTTATCTGGCTCTGAGATGTTGTTGGAACTCAAATGTAAGAAAGATGTTTTACAGTAGTTTATGAATGTTGATGGGCTTGTGTGCTACATCTCAGAAATAGCTAACGTACAACAGCTATTAAAGCCTAACTCTAAGTTTCCAAACCTATCTAAGAAATTGGTGATGACAAAACATCTCATAGAATCAGAGCCCTATTCTGATCAGTGCTTGACTGTAGCAAATATTAAATCTTGATCCGTTTTAATGCACCAGCACAACTTAGTCAACCAGACAGTAACTGGATGATTGCACTTTGTGTCTTCTCTTCTGCTATTATAGCACTGTTTATTAGGTGGTATATAGCCCAAAAGTGTAACTGAAGTTCCTCATGCTCAGTGAATTCTCTCAATTACTGAAGGAAAATTCAAAATTTCTTAGGCTTTAAATTAACTCCTTTTGAGATGTGAGATAGAATCATAAAGCAGAAAGGGGTCCAATCAGCCCGAAGTGCTTGTGCCAATTTTCAGAACGAGCTGTCAAATTAGTATCCCTACCCCGCTATTTCTCCACAACATTTTCTGTTTTAGGACATTTCCCATCCAGTCCCTTTTGACAGACATTTAGGACTGTGCAAGGATCTATCTATCGATTGGCCTGATTTACATTCAGGCACAACAGGAAAAGGAAAATAAGAGTCCACGTTGACTCAAATTTGAAACTTCAAAGTAACAATGAACAGAAGTGAAAACTTAAAATTTACAGAGGGCCCTAGATTCCGAGGTGACAGAAAGACTCATGGCCATGTGGGACTCAGTCATAAATGGAAACTGGGTTTATAGGAATTTCAATGCATCAAGACTAGTAATGCACTGGCAGGTTTTTTTTTTAAAAAGAGGTTCTGCTTTAACCATGAAACCAAAAAGCAGCGAAAAAAAGCTTTTTTTTGGGAGAATCCCAGGTTTTTTTTTAAATGCTATGTTTGCATTCAAAAAAATCTCTTCCTGGTGTCCATTGACATTGTCTACAGTTCTTAAAGAAAGCCTCATGTGGCAAATGAAGTCAAGAGAGAGCATGAAGACAAAATACAATTCCATCCAACAGCACAGTGAGAAGTAAATGCAGTTTATTTAGATTAACTGGTAACATGGTTTTAATTAGTTTGCCCACATAACTCTGACTTGCTAAACTGATATAATGTAACAGTGTGCAATTTGAGTTTGGTTTCTTTGCACATTCCAGTGGTCATAATTACGGTTAAACATGCCTGATTCTGCACATAATCTTGTCCCCTGGGGAGATCAATTTAAGACACCTGCATTGCTGATGCTTCGTTCTGTTTACTCATCTCTCAGCCCTTCCTCTTTTCATCCAGATCAAGAGCTCATTCTATTATATTGAAGTGGGGGCGGGGTAGTTTTGAGGGAAGTGGCTTTAAAAGCTCAATACTCTGATGAAAACAAATGAGGTTTCATATCTGTCAGAGTTTTTGAATTTTAGTTTTGGTAATGTTTCATTTTCTAAAAAACTCAACAAAATTTGCTGTTATGTATCTGCTTAGTTGCAATGGATTAATGTTTGTTGCAGATTCAGAAGTTAGCTTTTATTTACCTTTCTCTTCATCTGGTATTTAGAGTCATAGAGCTTGACAGCACCAAAAATAATGCCCTTGGGCCTATCACGTTTGCCCTAGTCAAAACAACGACCTAACTATTCTAAGCCCATTTTCCAGCACTTGGCCTGTAGCCTTGCATGCCTTGGCATTGCAAGTGCACATCTAAATACTTCATAAATATTATGAGGGTCTCTGCCTGTACCGTGCTCACAGGCAGTGAGTTCCAAATTCCAACACCCTGCTAGTTGGAAAAAAAACCTTTTCTTTGCAACCCCTGTAAACCTCCTGTTTTAAATCCAAGCCTCCCTCGACCAAAGGGCAAGTTTTCTCATCTACATTGTCCATGCTCCTCAGTTTTATACATCTTAGTCATGCCCACCACCCCACTTCCATCTCCATTATTTCAAGGAAATCAACCCTTGTCTCCTCATGAATAAAAGTCTCCAGCCAAGGCAATGCCCTGGTAATTCACCTCTGCCCCCTCCAATGCAATCACACCCCTCCTATAATGTGGATTCCAGCACTGCACACAACACTCTAGTTATGGCCTAACCAACATTTCATACAGTTCAAGCATCACCTCCCTGTTCTTAAACCTATGCCTCAGCAAATAAAGACAAATATCCCATATGTTTATATAACCGCTTTCTTTCTGTCCCTTTGCTTTAAGGTCTCCTCTGATTCTTGGTACTTCCCAGGGTCTAACTATTTACCATGTACTCCCTTGCCTTGTTTATCCGATCCAAGTATATTATCTCACAATTATCCAAATTGAATCCCATTTACCACTGATCAGCCCTTCTGACCAGCCTGTTTATATCTACCTGTAATCTAAGGCTATCCACCTCACTATTTACCATTCCAACAATTTTCATAGCTGTTGCAAACTTACTGAATAATCTTCCTACAGTCAAGTCTATAAATCACTTATATATAACCACAAACTGCAAGAGCCTCAACATTGATCCCTTGGGACCCCAATCAACACAAGCTTCCAATCACAAATATCCCCCTTGACCATCACCTTCTGCTTGCTGCCATTCAGCCAATTCTGGAGGCAATTTTTCAAATTTCCTTGGATCCCACATGCTCTTTCCATTACAATGAGTTTTCTATGTGAAAACATCCTTATCAAAAGTCTAATTGGATCAAATCTCTGTCTGTTGCATAACGTATTACTGATTTATTTACAAGAAATTTTGGCACATATTTGTGATTTTCCACATTCTAGTCTGGCTCTTGTGAAAAAGGAGGGATGATTTGCTGCAAGAGGGGTGCAATAGTTTGTTGTAATTCACACTCTAAGGGTGAAAAAATAACTTAACTGCGATGTTAGCGTAGAGTCAGTGTAAAAGCTGCTTAAAATCGACCATCGGGATTTCTCCTGGCACTGAAACATGACGGAGTGGTACTCCACAGAACAGGCAGATACAATCTGCTAAGTTTGAGAATTAGTCCTGAGTTCAGGATCTAAGACACACTCCAGTCATAGAGGTTTCGGTTTAAAATCAGATTTAAACCATATCAGATGTGAATCCACCCTAGGGTTTTGTTGTGCCTTACACTGTGATTTTGCAACTCAGGTCAACTATTTTGTCATATTCCTCCGAACAAGGAGCATGTACAGAAAGTTCTGCTCAATGAGCTAATGTTAATGTTAGATTTATTTTGGTTGTAATTCAACTAAATTTAACACGTGAGGGGGGGAAAACGGTAATGTAATGTTCATCTTTTGGCTTCAAACCTTCTCAATGAAGTTTGCCAAGAGGTCTTTCTAGATTTTCTGCCAGTGTTCTACTTTGTAGGTTTTCAAAAACCATCTCAAAAACATGCAGGAATCTAAATAAGATAGATAACTGAGGGTCCTACCAGGTTTTAGAATCTAGTCAACAATCATAATTGGCATTTATAAAACATATTTTACTTATAAAACATCCCAAAGTAATTCACAACAGCTTTACCAAATAAGAACTGACAGCAAAGGGGACATAAGATCAGGCGACCAAAATCTTGGATGCCAATGTAAAATTAACAAGTCAGCTTCCAGAAGGGGAGCAAGAGCTTTATAAACTGAAATGTTTGTGGAAGAATTTCCTAATCTCAAAACCAAAGTACAACTGTCAATGGTGGAAAATCGAAGATGTACAGTAGGATAGAGTTAAAGATGTCAAAGGATAATGGTGCTGGAGGAGGTGCAGATGAGTGGCAAAGCCATGTAAACATGCTTGACAATAATAAAACTTGAGGCATTTCCAGCCTGGAACCAATGTAGATATGAATAGAACTTGATGCAAGTTAGGTTACAGATAGCAGAACTTTGGAAGAGCTCAAACCTACAAATACCACAAAAATTAATGCTAATCAGAAGAGAATTTTGGTTCTTTTCAGAACCAAACTCTGAAGAAGAGTCCTATTGGAGTTGAAATATTAACTATGTTTCTTTCTCCATAGATGCTGCCAGACATGCTGTGATTCTCCATTTTTTTTTAATTCTTATTCTAGATCTCCAACATCTGCTGTATTACAATTTTGTCTTTTCATTACCACTTTTCTTGTTATTGATAGTCAGTCAACCTGCGCAATAATCATAAGCTGTAAAAGTTCTGAAGTCCTTTTTTCCCTCAATTAACTTTTAGCTACTTAGATTTGTACAACATTCTCAGTTATTAACTGGCAATTGGCACTTTTCTTCATGAGGTTCCTTTTCAAAATTATGCTGTGGTGAGAGGAAAAGGAGGTGGTTGAGGAGCAAGGAGCATTAAAATCTGCTGTTGCAAGGAAAACAAACAGAAAAAAAAATTCATAGGTACCTTTATCCTTCTCGTGTTTTTAAACCCAAAAACATATAAATCTACATTTCTCAGAGGACAATGCATAACAAAGGTTAGAACTCTCAGGGGGATTATTGCAGAATTGTGTCATCTCCTACAGCACGTGCATCCAAAGTCCAATGTAGCATTTCCCATCACAATGAAGGTTACAGGTTTTTAGCTTTTAGTTCCTTGCAGGCTGCCTTAGGAAACATCAGCAAATTCATTAAAAGCTTGCACCATGCAGGTCATATCTGCTTCCTCTTGACAATGGAAAGTAGCAGAACCCCAGTCTTGGGGTTCACAAGACTGTAGACCTACTCAAAATCCAAGGCATCATTGACTCAATTCATGACACAAACTAGTCTTCTTGTCACAATCCTAATGCCTGCATGAATGGTAAATTTGTCACTGTAGCCATGTGCAATGGGTGTGTGATAACTCCAGTCCAATACCCATTACAGCTTTTATTTTTTGCCAAAGAATTCCAATTCTTTGACCTTGTGCAGGGAGTCCAGAATCTGTCAGTTTGGAATCAGGGACTTGTTCATTTTACTGCCCTCTGGATCCTACACTCACTGGCCAAATTATGCTGGCATCAGATTCATTCCTCAAGCACAGATCTCTTCAAACAGACCATTTGGCCCTTAAGCAAAGGTTCTGTTGACTTGCACTGGACTGGTGGTGCCACAAAGATATCCCATTCATCCCACAAAGAATACCCCACAGGATAGTGGGTTTGTTGTCCACTATAATGGTTTTACCAGGGGAGGGACAACACTTGGAGGAGAACCTTCAGCATGTAGAGAAAGGTAGCATTGATGATGTAGATGATGGCAAACTCTTCAACAACATGTCATTTCAGTGAATGTCAGCTGGAGCAATCTCTACTCCTCTGCGTAACCAGTTCTGACCACCTCGCAATTCTCCCACTTTCCAATGAACTGCAATACCTGGAAGTAAAAGCACATTTCTATATCTACAGTGTTATGCTCCTCACAAATGCTAGAGAATGATAGAGATCAAAATGACTTTGCTTGTTTAACTGAATGTTTTGTCATGTTCTGCAGGAACAATCTTATAAATTACTAAGACCTATTTACTGTGGTTGGACACTCCGAATGGTTTCTAGCCACAATCAAAGAATAACTGCTTAAGCACTCAACTTGCATGTTATTAACAGGCACAAGTAGGGAAGGGGAGCATGGCTGGGTTGGTATCCTGGGATAATGAGCCAAAACAAAAACCTTCACCTTGCCTTAGGGTTACTAACCAGACTATACTTTATGTTTTTCAATATTATAATTCAAATTGGTCCACTCTTGAGAGAACACGAACAAAAGATGTTTGACAGAGAACTAAAGATGTTGCAAGAACCAAAGACTATACCAAACAAAAAAAAGGTGCATTAATTAGGACATCCATGAGATTTGAAAGAGTTAAGAGTCGTTTGATTGAAGTGCATAAAGATCCTGAATGGTATTGACAAGGTGGATGCAGAAAGGATATTTTCTCTTGTGACTCAGTCCAGAATTGGTGGACACCGTTTGTTTAGGAACAAAATGAGACAGTTTTCTTTCCTCTGGGGGTTCTAGGAGTTTGGAAGTCTTCCATCTCACAAGGTGATGGAGGAAAGCTCAGTGAATATTTTAATGCACAGGTGGGAGAGTTTTGTCAGGAAAGGGAATCAAAAGCTATCATGAAGTTAGTTGAAACATAAGCAGATCTTAATGAATGATGGACCAAACAAAAGGGTGCAAACAGCCCTCTTGATCCTTTTTTTTCTGTTTGTATGAACCTGTGCTGTGAAGGGATGGAGGATCAATTACATATAAGACTTGGAGTAAGTTGAACAATCTATTCTTAATAAAATTGGCTAGATAATATAGATGATATGGAAACTCTGAATCAAATCATGCATAACATAAGTGATATCTGGAATGAAAACAGATGAGGAGAAATTACTGCTCTCTAAGGTCATGAGTGTGTGGAATTCACTATCCCAGAGAACGGTGGGTGCTGGGACACTGACTCAATTTAAAAGAGGAGATACACAGATTTTTAATTGCTAGCTTACACCGCAATCATCTTTGTTGCAAGCAAGTGTTGTTTAGATATATACAACAGAAAGACTAAAATAGAACAAATTAACTGCACAATAAAATAATATGGGAATTATTGAAAGACATGCTCAGCAATGAGAAACCTACATACTCAGCGCAAATTACTTTTAGTTAGTCCCATCATGTAAATGAGCCCTAATGGGTTTCCATTGTTAACTCAGTATTCTCTTTAATTTCTTCAGTGATATCAATATGACTGATTGAATAGTTGTTTATACCAGGTGTACATCCCATTGACTGATAGCACAGTGGCTTTTACTATTGGACCAGGATTAATAATGTGAAAACATTAGTTTAAAGCCTATCACAGCAACTGGGGAATTTAATTTTCAGTTATATAAAAAAAAATCTGGAATGAAAAGTTGGCAAACATCATGGTGAAACTACCAAATTATTGTAAAAATCAAATTAATTTTCAAGTGTTCATAGTTGAAGCAAATCAGCCATACTTAACCAGTCTGGGTCCATATGTGATTCCAGACCCACAGCAATGTGGTTGTTTCTGAACATCCTTCTGAAATGATGCAGTAAGCCATTTTGTTGGCAAATCACAGTGGGCTCATCACCTTCTCAAATAAATTAGAGATAGACAATAAATTCAGATCTTGTCATAATACTTTGATCCTGTCAATAAATTAATAGTAAAAAGAAACTGCTTCTGTTACAATTCTGTCTTGTTTTATTCTATTCACTTACTCAATATAAGAAAAGGAAAATAAAACTCTCAGCAAAGATATAGAGCAGGGAAATGCACGCCACACCTTTTACCTATAAGTTAACCACAATGAAATACAGAAATGTCACTCCGTGGGCTAAAAGCATTAGAAAGAGATTGTAATATCGTTTGGTATAAATGAATGTATTGGAATTCTCATTGTCATTGCTCCATGCCTACACACATAAAAACACAAAGCACTAGAAAGAGAGAACGTGATCAGAGCAAATGACTCACAACAATCGTGCACACAGTACTATCAGTTGAGGTTGGAAACAGTTACTTTCATTACTTTTGCTACCTGCTTGTCCTTCAGTCGATATGTGACAATTGCCACTGGAGGTGATTGACCATTATTTTCCATTGAACCCATGAATCACAAGAGTATTGATTGTTTCTTGAAAGTGGATAATTCCGATCGTGACCGAACGTGGTGGAATGGATCATTCCGACTGCTAAATTGTGCACACACCTTTTCTTCCGTGAGTCGGCACCTTTGATATTGATCTTCGGGTGTACCACAACGCCAGTTCAAGTATTAATCCCGCCTATTTCCTATTTCGTAAGGGGATCCTGTACCATATATGGTTGGTGGTTTATTATTTCTCAGAATCATCTGCACTCATTTCCTATAATCGTCGCGAACAAAGTTCTTTTGCTAGCTTGACTTAAAATAAACAATGAACGTGCTCGGTTAGCAATTAATTTTACAGAAATTTAGCAAACACACTTTGAAAACAAGTGCGACTGCGTTAAGAATATTTAGCAATCGGACCCCCCTGTTTAATTGAGAAGGCTATTTAAGAGTGTAAATAGCAGATTGCACCAATAGCAATTCAGACAGCCTTCCAGATAAGTACAATTTCCCAAGGTGCTTCTGAAAAGTGCAGAGTTTGAGACTGATTCAAATAAAATGATGTTAGAAGAGGTGATGAAAAACTTGAAATGGTGTTTAAAGGACTGTTTTAAAGTGGCAGTGTAAGGTGGGTGGGGTCTAAGGAGGAACTTAACAAATAGGCAGAATTGGAGGAATGCAGAAATCGAAGAGAGTTGTAGGACCGAAGTTAGTTACAGAGGTGGAAAAGTCGATGATAGATTTGAATATGAATACCATAAAATTTCAAGTAAGGATTTAATGGATTGGATTCCAATATAGTTCAGCAAACGTAAAGGTGATTGATGAATGGGTCTCAGCACACGTTAGAATGCAGCAGGCAGAATTTTGAATGGATTTGGACAACTAAGGTATCTTGTGGATGGACGTTGCTCTGACAATGTAAAGAGTTGACCTCCACTGAGTGTTGGAGATGGTCAGATTCCAAGATCCAGGACTCCATGATGAGGGACACTTGGGGCAACTGTTATCAAGGGAGAGTGGGGAAAGACCACTGTCTGACAGGAGTCTGTTCAGTTGTCAGATTCCCTTGTTCCATCAAAATGTAAATATTTTCTTCCTGCATGGGGTAAGACTACCCTTGTTATTTGCAAGTACACGGTCATTCTGTGGGATGTGAAATTCCAAACCATTTGTGTTTCTTTATCCTCATTGGAAAAATTGTACAGCACAGAATGAGTGCTGTTTTGTATGTACTTACAGATAACATGTTTATGTATAAAGTGTTTTTTGCAATGAAAAGAGCTTAAAGGGGGTGATGGGGGGATCGCAACAAAATTGGCATAGCTGCCTCTGAAGGTTAAAAATAAAAAGGTAGAGGTTTGAGCAGTAGATGGGCTGAAGTCCAGCAGAGATAAAATGGAAGTCGTTGACTGTGGTGATTGGATGTACAGGAAGTTGGAAGCTTTAGTCAGATGCAAATACTGTGGTTCAACCTGAGACCATGGCCAACAAGGATGGGGACTATAAGGCTGAATTTGGGACAGTCTCAAAAGCAGGGTTTGCCTTAGATTAGGTGAAGTTAAAAATCACACGACATCAGGTTATAGTCCAACAGGTATATTTGAAAGTACAAGCTTTTGGAGCACTGCTCCTTTGTCAGGTAGCTCATGACATTATTAGATTGGATTCATAATTAGTTACAAAACAAGTTAAAGTATCACAGGATCAAAAATAAAAGGGCACATTTTGAGGAAAAACAATATTGTACCTTATTAGTCAATTCTAATTGCTTTTCACCAACCATGGCCAACATTATATAAAAATCTGATAGAATCCTAAACCACTTATAGTCAGGAAATGATGCTGGGTCATAAAAGGTTAGGTATAGTACTTCTTTGTTTGTGAAAGGAAGTTTTATCGAAGCAAATGGTGTCATTATTTAAATTTCATTCTTCATATTTCAAACTATCAATGTTGAAGGTTCATGCATTTGATAATTTTGATATTGCTACAATAAATCCTTTAGACAAGTGCCAGTGACTGGAATACTAATATTATCCAATGCGAACACTGTTGGTGTATTTCGGCATGAGGGAATGAAGTTGTGAGTGATCTTATTTGCATTCGATTCAAATTTCTCCAAGCCTGTTGAATTAGTTTCAGAACTGAATGTTTGTACATTTAAAAGGCCTTCTAATGACTTTAATATCATATAGTTCTTTAAGTTACCAAACTATATTCGAATATTCTAAGCTTTATATGATAGTGGTGACTTTTCGCTTCCTGCTATGAACCTATGCAAGAAGCCGACTATCTACCAACAATTTCCATCTGCAACTTTAATGTAGCAAGATCTCCCAAGCAGCTTCAAAGGGGCAAAGTCAAACAGACTGTTATATCGAGTCAAAGGTGATATTAGAAAAGCTGACCAAATGCTTGGGCAAACGGAAGGGTTGTAAGCAGCTGCTCCAGGGAAAAAGAAAAGGTAAGAGTTCTGAAGAAAGTTACAGAACATGCTGTCTGTTTAGGGAAAAAATATCATCAGGATCAGGATGTGCATGTTCTATTTTCCAGGTTATCTTCTTGTCAAGCTATGTTGACCAATTTTGCTTTTACATTTGGTCTAAATCGAACTTAGAATGATGACATGCATCAGCAGTGTTCAACACTTATTTGCAAGCTGCATTACCATGACACCTCGTTTACAGAGGAGAAACAGCTTCCATTGGTCTTCATGATATATCTTCCATTTCAGATTGCAATTTTGACAAAACATTTGTTTCCCTTTGTCTGGGGTGCTGAATCCATTTCTTTCCGTTGCTTGTGATGGTCATTTGTTAGTTCAATTAACAATCCGCAGTTTCATAACCTGTCCCAAATAATTGTGATATCTCAAAAATACATCACCCAAAACCACGCAATCTCCTGGGATAGGGACAAAGCCAAGTAAAAGCAAAAGGATAATATGTAAAGATCCTCTCTGTCAATCCACTCTGAAACTCCTGGATCAACACCCATTAGAAGCAAAATTAGATCAGCTGATTATTCTGGTCCCGATAATTCTAACCTTCTTTGTTCATGAAATTAGATTAGATACCATCCAGTATGGAATCAGGCTTTTGGCCCAACAAGTACACTCTGACCCTCCAAAGAGCAACCCACCCAGACTCACACCCCCATCTTATATTTACCCCTGACTAATGCACCTAATAATTTAGCATGACCAATTCACCTAGCTAACACCTCTTTGGATTGTGGGAGGAATCGGAGGAAACCCACGCAGACACAGTGAGAATGTGCAAACTCCACACAGGCAGTCCCCCAAGGCAGGGATCAAGCCCAGGTCCCTGGCACTGGGAGGCAGCAGTGCTAACCACTGAGCCACCATGCCACCCAATCTAAAATCTAGATGATAGGTGGTCCAGCCTGAGACAGGAGCAGCCTATCACCCTCCACCAGTCTTTTCCTGTTCTAAACAATCAATCTCTTCCAGAGATCCACTATTGTCTCAGAAAGGAACAGCCTTCTGAAGCTAGCTGAGGAATGACCTTAAGTTATGGATCCGTGACCTTTCATCATTTATCTATTTGGTTAAACTATCAACAAGGACATAACTTATTCCCCTTATCATCTAAGGGATGATCTGCTTGGGGTTTCTGAGACTGAATATCTTTAAGGGATAAAAATCCTAATTCTCTTAGTTCATTTTACTGAGATGCTTTTGTATAGGAACATTATCCTCTTAGGTTTTATTGTCACGTCTACCTGAGTACAGGAGTGAAAAGTGTACAGATTCGCCACTTTCCAGTGCCATTTTAGAATTCAATTGTTAGAATTAAGAACAAGAGCAGAAGTTAAAGGAGAAGAAAACGTCCAGACCACCCTTGCCACCACCATCATGAGTATTGATTTGGCTCAGCATCGCCACCTGTGGTGGACTCATCAACGTTGCAGTGTCACCACCACTGCAACTGCCATGCCGCCATTGCCAATGCCATGACCTCAAGTCCTGTGCCTCACCACCACTGGACCCCATCAATGCTGCCGCCATCTTGGAATCACTCAAATGATCAGAGCCCATAACCTTCCTGAACCAATGCACGAATATATAACCCTTTGAACCTGCAGTGTCATCAGAATCGCCAATGATGCTGGTGTCACTGCTACTGGCTCAAGGCCTGTGCTAGACCCACCAACGTCCAATTTGCCATGTTCCAGCACCATCTCCCGCCACTGGACCCACACTTGCTGCTGCCGCTGTGGCCATCGGCTCCACCACAGCTGAGCTTTCCATGGACAAAAAGGTAAGAGAGAACTGTAGAGAATAGAAAAGGAGAACGAAAAGCAGAAAAACAAAGAGAAAGAGAAATGGACAGGAAACGAACAGAAGCCTGATGCTGACACTCCATCACCGCCATGTTTAAATTGTAGATCCAATTTGTCAAAAATGAATATGAATTATGCTCAGGAGTAGACCACTCAACCCCTTGAGGCGGCTCTGGTATTTGATAGGATCATGGCTATTCTAATTCTGCTCTCCCGTAACCTCAAATTGACTTGTAAGCTAAGAATCTATTTAACACAACATTAAAAATATTCAATGACCCTGCCTTCACCACTCTCTGGGAAACTGAATTTCACAGGTGCACAACCATTGAAGGGGAAATAAAAACCCTCATCTCTTCTTAAATGGGAGATGCTTTATTTTTAAACTGTGTCCCCCGGTTATATTCTCTCTACAAGGGGAAGCATCCTGCCAATTGCTCAGCATCTTACATGGTTCATAAAGATGAACTCTTATTGTTCTAAACACCTTTGATACATGCTTTCTAACCTATCTTCATAAGGTAACCTTCCCATTCTAAGAATTAATCAAATGAACTTTCTCTGAACTTTTTTTATCATGTAATTATGTCCTTCCCTAAATAAGAGGACCAGAATTAGTCTACAGACTCTTTACAGACTGCTTATATGCTCTTCACAACTTACTTTCCTACCAATTATTGTGTCATCAGCACATTTAGCAACTGTGTAATTGGTCCATTCATCTAAGTTATTCATATAGATTGTTCAGAGTTGAGGCCTGAAATAACTGTACAGAGGATAGTCACTGTTTATTTGCGTGCACTCTGATCAGCCAGCTCAAAGCCAGTTCCTAGACTTAGGAGAACTTCTGAATCGCAAGATTTTTTTCTTCTTTTTTTTTCATTTTTTGACACTGATCCAACTTCCTCAGAGCCAGCTCTCAGAGTGAACAGAACCTCTGACACTCCTGCTTATATTTTTCCCCCTTTTTCCATTACACTGACAGCAGTAGTGCTTACTTTTCCCCAACACCCATGTCGTGTGTGTGCGGGTGCTGGATACATTGAAAAACAACAAGTGTGTAAATCTTTATTGATCTTCCATCACCAGGAAGAAAGAAAACAACCGAATGGCCAGTGACAAGCAGTGCCCTTCACATCAAAAGGCAATGCTGTGTGATCAAACAGTGAAGGGGAGGGCAGGGATTAAATCAAAGTAGAGTTGGAGAATCCCCTGCTTATTTTTTTTTCTTCTTATTCAATCTCCACCAGCAGGATGAAAGTAAAACAACCAGGAGGCCAGTGACAAGTGGTGCCCTTCTTAGAGGGCAATGCTGCATGATCAAACAGTGAAGGGGAGGACAGAGATTAAGTCAAGATAGTGTTAGAGGGGGAAATAAAAATCCTCTGCTTATTTTTTTTGTCAGGGAAAAATCCTCTGCTTATATCTGTCAGTCAGGACTCCCTAATTGTCCCAAGTTAACAATCCCAATCAAGGATCTCATATTCAATGAGAACCACCTGGCCATGTTTCCAATCATTACAAGACCACAACATTGATCCCTGTGGTGCACCACTCATTACATTCTGACAACCAGAATAAGACCCGCTCTTCTGTTTCTTGTTAGCTAACCAGCCCTCTCTCTATGCTGACATATTACCCCCAGAATAAGTGCTGTTGTTTTCTGTTGTAACCTATGATGTGGTACCTTGTCAAATAATTTCTATAAATTCAGGTACACCACATCTGTAGGTTTTCCTTTATCGACTTTACTTATTATTTCCTCAAATAATTCTAAAAGGTTAGGGAAACATCATTTCCCTTTCATAAAAGAACGATCTTAATTCTGCTCAATTGCATTGAGATTTTCTAAATAGCCAGTTATAACCTTTTTAATAATAGATTCTAGCATATCCCCTATAACAGGTGTTAAGCTAAATGTCCTGTAGTTTCCTACTGTCTGTATCTCTCCTTTCCTGAATAGAGGAATTACATTCACTATTTTTAAAACTGATGGGATCTTTCCAGAATTTAGGGAATTCTGAAAATTTAAAGCCAGCACACCTACTTGCTCAGTAGTGACTACGTTTAAGACCTGAGGATGAAGTCCATCTGGGGCTTGGGACTTGTCAGGCTTTTGTTGTAATCATTTTCTCAGTTCCCTGCCCTGTTGGTTTCAAGTTCCGTCCTCCCTCCCATTTAAGTTTTGAATTGTTATAATTTCTGGGATGTTATTTGTATCCTTGACAATGAAGACATTTGAAAAATATCTATTCAATTCATCTGCCATTAGACTAGATTCCCTCCAGTGTGGAAACAGGCCCTTTGGCCCAACAAGTCCACACCGACCCTCCAAAGAATAACCCACCCAGACCCATTTCCCCTGACTAATGCACCTAACACTATGGGCCATTTAGCATGGCCAATTCACCTGACCTGCACATCTTTGGACTGTGGGAGGAAACCAGAGCACCCGGAGGAAACCCACACTGACACGGGGAGAATGTGCAAACTTCACACAGACAGTTGCCTGAGGCTGGAATCAAACTTGGGACCCTGGTGCTGTGAGGCAGCAGTGCTAACCACTCAGCCACCGTACCACCACATATACTGTATTTTCTATTTGTAATTCTCCAGACATACTCTATAGAGGACCAACACTCACTCTACCTACTTTTTCCCTTTGTAAATAGAGGTAGGAATTCCTGCTCTCTGATTTTACACATCCAGAAAGCTGTCTTTCATACTTTTAAATTCTTTCTATTTTCTTTTAGTAATTCTTTGTTGTTTTATATATTCTGTCCAATCTTCTGACCTGCTACTAATCATTGTGAAATAATATACTTTTCATTCTGGCTGATGCTATCTCTATCTTCATCAGTTAGTCCTGGATGGTACTGAGATACATTAACAGGGAATATGGCCCATAGTCCTTCTCAGCTCAATATTACTTACCATGTGCAAGGACAGAAACTGAACACTGGGTTCCAAAATGATGAAACCTTGTAAAAGGTCAAAATAGTGGATTGGTTTATAGTCAATATTTTTATAATTGCACCAAAACACCCTATTCATTCTAGTTATCACATCATGGCTTTGCACATTAAATATTAGAGATTCATGAAACAGAACACATAATTTTCTTTTTCCAACCTTCTGTGATACTTTTATCAGCAGGATGATTTTATGCTTTGCATTCTCCTCCCCCCTCCTCAACCCAACATTTATAGAACGTTGATTTTTTTTCCAAAGTAATCATCATTTACCCGTCACTAACCGATGCCTCAAAACATCAAGAATTACCTGAGGCAGTCTGCCATCATCTACATCCCTAACACCCTCTAAGATCTTAAGAATCATTTGTAAATTTGCAGGTCATGACCCAAGTGTTTACATCTCTATCTTTGATTTAAAATAAAATAGTGAACAGCAGCAGCGTGGGACCCCACTGTTGCCAATGTCCTGGTGAAAATAATCCATCTGTACCATTTTCAATCTGATCTACCCAACCAGTTGTCAAAATCATCTCAACATACTACCACAATTGACAGAAGCTTTAATCTTGGAGAGAAGAATTTTGGGTGGCAACATGTCAATTAGTAACAACAGCATTATGTTCCTATAAATGCAGAAAATTCTCCACATGTAGGTGCCACTGGTGATAAATAGGCTTTTCTACTTATTCTATACTGCCAAAGGGTTTCAAGCAGCCAAATAATATTTATTTGTCTTGTATTAGCACCATCTACAATTTAGGAATGTCTATATATGCTTTAGGCCATAGTATTGGACAATTGGCCAGACAAAATACAAGTTAAAAGCCTCCTTCAGAATTTTGCAGAACTATTTTAACTCTGAACGTTTTACATTATCGGGTTATGTACATAACAAACTTCCAAATTTGATTCCTAATGATTGTTAAGCTAACCAATCTCAGTCGCGTTGATGGTAGGTGTGCTACAATTAACCTGATGCATCTGGCTAGGGTTCTCCTAAAAACATCCAGTCACCAGTGTTGGAAGTCCCTGTGTACTGATGGTGTGGAAGGATGGAATTTGTATATCATAATTTAAAGGTTTATCAGCTTACAGTCAGATTGCAATACAAACCATTATTGGTCCACCCCTTACACAGTACTGCTTGTGGAACAAATTTGCTGTTCAACACCATTGTTTCACCTTCTGCTTTGGGTCCCAAACATAGAACAAGTAGCATGCAGTATGCAGTACCTTTTCACACATATATGTTCAGAAATGTCTTCCAGAGATCATCTAGATTATCGCAAAGGTTAAACCCAAACTCATTAATTCATTCAGGTGTTGGCGGATTCTGGATATTTGTCTAACACAGACTTTCCATCCTCCTTGAGCAATATATTGCCAACTCACCAGTACAATCTTCTCATACAGTACAGGTGTCATTTTCCCCCTAACATTGCTATTCTTATGAATTGTTCAGACGAGTGCAAGACAAAAGCTTTGACAAAATGTGTCTTTATTTAGTGCTGCTAAAACTCTATACTAGCAGACAACCATATCATCAGGTGATTGAAACTTCCTAAATGTTCAATTATGTGGTTCTACTTGTTGTGTCATGGACCAAGCCAGACTCCCTCAAAACATTTCATCAAAGTAGTCCGGATCCGAACTTTTCTAGTTGTGTAAAGCAGGTGTAATGCGGATATTCCAGAAGTGGGCCCAACCGCTTAGTTTTAAACAAAACAATTTATTCACAAGATTACTGAATGAAACACAAAAAAAAACAGAATATAGAAAAACTTAACCAATCTGAAAACCCAACAGATTTTCCCAACTTAATAATGCTGTTCCAAATACCTGGAACAATCCTCACAAACCTCCTTTGGCATAAAAGATAAATCAAAGACAGGGTCTTACAGGAGAGATGTCAGAGAGAGGGAGGATCAGCCGGGACATGCTTCATTGGGTCCAGCATCAACACAACGACTGACTGACTGCTCTCAGTGAACAGCCAAACTAAAACTCCCCTTTCATTGTACAAGTGTTTTTTTTTCACTTGAAACCCTTTTTCCTGAGACATTATCTGTTAGCTATAATCAAATTGGCCCTAAAATCTTTCAAACCGAGACCTCCCGGAGTCTCTGGATTTGTGAACTCTCTTGGAAAAAAAGCCAAGGACAACATAACTTTGTTAAAGGAGCAGAATTGTTACAATTGATTAATTTTACTTTTGATGACGAATGCCATAGTGCCTGGAATGATGTCCAATAATTACAAGATCCCTTTAAATCCTTACTTTTTTAATTGATGAGTGTGGCCTAAAAGATAGTTCCCTGAGGCCCTATTGCTGCAATACAAAAGCTTGTTCAAAGATTCTTGTTTTTATTTAGAGAAACCCTGCCTTTTTCATCAATCACACCCACGCCCAAACTTTCAATGCTGTTCCCATGCTCACTCTTTACAATACATGAAGCTGCCCCCTCCACCCTGTTCAATAACTGGAGTTTCCTACCCTCACTTGAACATAAATGCACCACAGCTCACCAACCCTCCAAATCTTTACCCTGTGGCTGTACCAGTTCGGATGTTTTGATATGGGATCACATCAGCAATGCTTTTGGGTAGCACTGCCTTAGTGACCACAAACAGTCTGCACATACCTCAAAGAAAAGCAAGTAAACCTCCTCAATACATCTTCTACATTCCGCAATTAAAAATGATGATAACAGTCATCATGTGGTCGATGGTTACAGTCTTTACAAGATGCTGCAAGCCAGTTTGTGTAATATTTCAGGCTGAGTAGGTTGAATGGGTGCATCGATGTTTAATTGTTTCCAATATCTTGTCAATTTCAAGGAACTTAATTTAAATCAGCAATACTGCAGAACAGCTTGTTTATCACTGTCTGTGTGTCATTTCAATATCATTTTTCATCTTCTCAATCTGAAGCTTAATCTTTGTAACATTCATCCCATTCCTAACTCACCATCTATTGTTGCCTTACTTTCCTTTTGTTAAAGTATTTCACCTGCACAATATGAATTCCTTTTTCCTAATTAGGTTTTGTATATCTGCTGCCCTGTGGGAGAAGCTGTGATTGAACAGCAGAGCAAACTCTGTGAGCTAAATGGCCCATTGCTCTGAAAGCTTGTGACTTTAAATAAACCTGCTGGACTATAACCTGGTGTTGTGTGACTTCTGACTTTGTCCGCCCCAGTCCAACACCGGCTTCTCCACATAATGTTAGGTGTTAAGGGCAGGAGAGATTCCTGGAAAAAAACACTCCAGCCTCTACTATCACTATCTATAACTCCAGCCTCCAAGAAATATATTGCTGCAGCAATGTGGGCTCACTGAGTGATCAGTGACACATTGCTGTGTAGGGTCAGTTTCAAGTATATTCACAAAAGCAAGCAGATTCAAAGTAAGATTCCCAACCAAGGATAAGAGTGATGCAAAGGTGCAAAGGATTATTTAGCAAAATGACAAACAGATATTAGAACCTCAATTTCCTCTTTGCCAATGCTAACTATTCACTCTGTGTTAATTTATTGCTTGTATTAATTATTTTCAGATTTTATAATTCTTCTCATTCAACACTTGCCGAATGGCACATGCCCTTCATCAGACGGCAAGTCATCATTAGTTTGGCTGGAACCTTGCAGACACTGATGGTCTGCTGAGGTTCTATTTTTAATCCTAGAAATCAGGCAATTGTTACTTCTCTTAACCATCGATTGGGAATACTTCACATTTGAAACCAACATGCCCCTTTTTGAATCGAGCACAAATACCGAGTTCTAAAGTATGACAAAGCCAACACACAATTTTTTTTTATCACACGAGGATTTTGCTCCGTGTATCCACATTTATGTACCTCTGGACCCTTCAGTGCCCACTAGGTAAGGAAAAGCTAATGCTTGTCAGTGGACAATGCGTAGCCTCTTTCCAGGGGAACTTAGGCATGGACAGAGCCATGGAAGGCAAGTAACCCGGCCAAAATCCCCCAACGACTGCCCGCTTCATGGAACAGTAGCTGACCAACTTGACCTTGGACCCTACAAAGATGTCCCTCCAACCTTGAGGTTTATGGGAGATTCAGGTGGAAGCTGTTTTCAGCTCGAGAGTCACATGGATTTGGAACTTGATGCTGAGAGGACAGAAACCTTCCTAGCATTTAGGTGCATTTGTATACACACTTGAAGTTTCGTAACCTACAAAGGCCCTCATCCTGTGAATGAACAAAAACAAAAATCAAGATTCAAGTTTAACCAACTGAATATAGAAGCTTAGCTGATGTGGTGGGATTTGAACTTCCATCTCCAGCCCAGACCTCTGGATTACTGTTCCAGTAATGTAACTGTTTTGATATGATACTTCTAGTGAAATGACACAGTGGGGACTTCCAAAGTAGGACTCATATACTTGTTTCTCACTGGTTTTGCCAGTAAAAAATGACAGGGGCATTAGGGACTTCTCTGGGCAAGTGAACATCTGAACAAGGCACATTGATAGCTCCTGGATCTTCTGCATGTCTGGTAGTGTTATATTTCAGGTTTGAGTAGATTGGATGCATCATTGTTTGGAATATTTCTTTCGATTGCATGGCAATTGATTTAAATCAATTGCGTTTATCAGAAATAATAATTGCTTCCAGACAGCCTTGACTGAATTTCATGAAATCAGGCAAATGAGGGAATTTTAGTTGAAGACAGGAAACAGTCAGAATATATTTTTTGTTTACACACTTGCTTTGTGTCATGAATTATAAGTGCTTTAATACCGGTTGCAATTTCTCAGTGATCAGAATGGACGCTTGCTGCAGGGCAAGTCAGTCTGTGTGTGTCAGCAGCTCCTTTATGATACTGCAGTCTTATTGGGGAATACACACTTGGCTCATCAATGAACAAGTGATCTTTCAATCTGTACAAAAATAAAATCATTCATAACATCTCAAAACTACATCATGATTTGTAATGTAAATGGGTTAAATGAATTATTTTCCAAGGGCAAAAAAAAACTTTTGCAAAGTAGCTAGCCTTGGCTGTGAATTCAGCAATGTGCAACAATATCATCCTATGTTTTGGCTTGTTGTGTTGGGTTAAATTTGCATATTATGTGATTGGGCACTGCAATCAGCTGTAGATTAATTCTCGATAAGGGTTGTTCCTTTACTGTGAATGTCTTTAACAGCAACAGGTGGCACTGACAGCTATGACCCGGCCTCAAACTTGAACATAAACCCAAATACGTGAAATGAAAGCAGTCTCAATATAAGTAGTTACATGCTAGGAACCAATGTTAAGGATGTAATTGTTTCGTGGTTTAGGTGACAGACAGAAGTATTCATTTATTTGAATGGTGGCTTCATCAAAATGCTTTTCTTCTTAGTTTACAAAACAAGAGATGCTTTCAGCAATTCAGAGGAGGTTCACTAGATTGATGCCTGGAATGAGTGGGTTGCCTTACGAGAGAAGATTGGGCAAACTGGACTTGTTTCCTTTGGAGTTTCCAACAGCGATGGGTGACTTGAGTGAAGTGTTTAAGACCCTTAATGGCCTTGAATAGGTGAACTTTGAAAAAACGTGGATCAGTCTTAAAACTAGGCACATAGTTTTAAAGTTATGGGTCACAAGTTTAGGACAGAGAGGAAGAGAATTTTTTTTCACAAAGTTTTGCCATTTTAGAACACTCTGCATGAGAAGGTTGCAGATGCAAATTCATAGATTTTGTTTTCAAGGCAGTGGTAGATAGATTTGTGTCAGGCAAGGGAGTCAAACACTATAGAGGTAGATAAGAATGCAGAATCCAAAATACAAATCAGCCATGATCTTACTGAATGGTAGAATAAACTTGAGGAGCCAAATGGTCTGTTTCTAATAAGTAATTGTTATCGCTTTGCACAAAGTTTCAGCCTCAAATACACCCAAACACTTCTTGTCTTCCTGAGTCTTTCTGCACTCCTCTATTAAATTATTCTTGTATTCATTTCTCGGTGTTTTTCTCTCTATATAGAATTGAATGTCTGTGTGATAGTTCATACATATTGCCAAGAAACAGCACTAACCCGTTCTAAGATCAAAAACCATAAGACCGTAAGACATAGGAGCAGAAATTAGGCCATTCAGCCCATCAGATCTGATCACATTCAATTATGGCTGATAAGTTTCTCAACTCCATTCTCCCGCTTTCTCCCCATAACCTTTGATCCATTTGATACTCAAGAGAAACCTAAAAGTACAACATGTCCCTAACAAGGGGCAGTATCTTACTAACTGCTGATGAGTGAATAGGCATAATTTTCCAGTTTTTAGGTGTTGGGACAAGCGTGTTTGGTAGTGACCAAGACGCCACTCCCACCATCGAGAAAAGGGTGGCAAGGTAGCTCAGTGTTTTGCACTGCTGACTCACTGCGCCAGGGACCTGGGTTCAATTCCTGCTTCAGACAACTGTCTTTGTGGAGTTTGCACATTCTCCCCGTGTGTGCGTGGGTTTCCTCCAAAGATGTGCAGGTCAGGTGAATTGGCCTTGCTAAATTGCCCATGGTATTAGGTGCATTAGTCAGGGGTATATATAGGGCGGTGGAATGGGTCTGTGTGGGTTACTCTTCGGAGGGTTGGTGTAGACTTGTTGGGCCATTCTAATCAAAAAATCATCACTTGCCAGTCACTAAATAAGAGGCATTGACAAAATCACAGAGTATCTGAAAAAATTAATTTAAAATAAATGGCATAAGAGATTAAATTTGGAGTACTGCATACAATTCTGGTTACCCTGCTGTAAGAAGGATGTTATTAAACTAGAAAAGGTGCAAAAAAAAAGATTTACAAGATTGTTACTGAGACTGGAAGATTTGAGTTATAAGGAGAGGATGCATAGGCTGGGACTTTATTCCCTTGAGCACAGGATGTTGATAGTGACCTTTCAGAGATTTATAAAATTATGATGAACATGGATAGGGTGAATAGCCCAGGGTAAGACAGTCCAAAACTAGAGGGCGTAGGTTTAAGGTGTGGGAGGAAAAATCTAAAAGGGACTTGAGGTGTAACATTTTCACACACAGGGTGGTGCGTGTGTGAAATAAGCTACCGGGAAGTGGTAGAAGGGGTTACAATGACACACTTAAAAGACATTTGAACAGGTATATGGATAGGATATTTATAGAGGGCTATGGCCACACACAGACAAATGAAACTAGTTCAGATTAGGAAACCTGGTTGGCATGGACAAGTTGGGCTGAAGGGCTTGTTTTCCATGCTATATGACTCTTTAAAACAAAGTAAAACATCTTTACAACAATTATGGTTAGGATAAAGAATAGAGTACCTGAGAATATGGTGAAGAATATCCGAAGAGAATGATATTTACACTAACTTGCTTTCAATGTTATGATGAAGAGGTAGGGTTGTAGAAATAAAATGGATATGATAGACTGAATGGCTTCCCTCTGTGCTGCAACCAGTCCAGAATTCTATGAAACAGTGAGTAATCAGGGTTTGGAATGTACTGCATGATATGGTGGCTAAAATAAGTTCAATCCTTAGAAAGGAAATTGGGAAAAAATATTGAAGGAATATGGGGAAAGAGAAAGGAAATGGGACGTTTTCTTAATTGATTCACAGATTGTGGACATTGCTGATTAGGCCAGCATTAAATGCCATCTCTAACTGCCTAGCAAAGATGGTGAGTTGTTCTCTTGAACCACTGCAGTCTGTATGATGTAGAGACGTTGTTAGGGAGGGGGTTCCAGGATTTTCACATCCCACCCCCGAGACATTGAAAGAACAGTGGTATATTTCTAAATCAGGATAATGTGAACTTGGAAGGGGAACTTGCAGCTGCTCGTGCTCCCATTCATGTGCTGCACTTGTTTTTCTGGGTGTAGAAATTGTGGGTGTCGAAGGTGCTGACAATGAAGGCTAATTCAATTGGTCCTCAAAAGTACTGGCACAGACTTGTTGGGTGGAAATTCCTGCTTCAGTGTTGTACTTTTTTGAATTTCTATGAAAAAGAATTGAGAGATCATTTTGATGTGAAATATTTTTGGAAAATCATTGATAAATAAGTAGCCAGCTGTACAAAACTTAAACATTGCTGAAAGAAAGCAAGAAATCAAAGATGTTTTGGCTTGCATTCATCAGACACAAGAAACAGGCTACAGATATGGAAATGGGTGCCCTTTTTTAAAAAAAAACCTTTCTCATGTCTTAGTCCTGGTGAGTACAAGATTCACACCTCTGATTTTTGTATTTTTTAACAATGTTTAAAATATTTAGTGCAACAAAATATTGGACATTTACAGAGGGAGTCTGCAGGTTTACATTCTACACATACTTGTGAGGATTCTCTCTGAAAGTACTGAAATGGATACAGAAATGGATAGGTATAAAAGAAATTCTAGTCAATTTGAGACTGAACATCCACCAACGTCATCAGAGCTGAAATAGTGATGCACTGGGATTATTTTGGTAAGAAAGAGGATGTCTGGGGTCGACTGAAGGGAACTGAGATATTGATGGTTAGTATTTTTAATATTTTTCAGGTTTTGGTTGCTATTTAGTCTAAAATAAGAAATTGGTTGTAGTCATAGGTAGGGGCCAGATTTACGGGAAGGAGTGTACTTATCTTTCTTAGAACTTGTTTCTGGTTTTGATATGAACAATGGTTAAAATTGGAAACATGAACATCACAAAAAATGCATTTAGATTATTGCGTGGTGGTGGGAGTTTTCAAAAGAAACTACTGATAAGATTCATATAATATGATAACTGGTTATATGATATTTGATTTACCACATAATTCTGTTAGCAATTATAAAGGATTGTGCAAGAGCAAGTGTCAATCCAGTATAAAGAAGGAACATTGTACTTATGCTCTGTCCTTAGTCAACTTGCACTTTCTGAGATGGAGGGGAACATTACTGTATCTCTCTCTGACCATCTATGTTATAATATTATATCTCTACTCCAAAACTTAAAAAGGGATTCACTTCTGATTGTAAGTAATCTTCATAGTGACTTCTTCTTATTGGACACAGTTCAAAAATGGTCTCACGATTAAAGCTTCTTGTGCCAAAGTATAAATTGTCATTATTCTTTGTGAAGTACACCTATTCGACTATGATACGATGATGAAGTAATGATAAGATAACAAAATAATAAGATAATAATGCCAAACAAAATCCAAAGTTGGGGAAATATGTCGATAGAGTTTCCATTCTTGTTCACTATTCAGTAATGTCCCGACCTGTCAAAATTCTGGAATATTCAAGGACCCAAACCTCATTCCAATCCAAGAGAGTGAGGGATGAAATGTCCAGACAAGTACGCCAAGTTGTGTTTTTTTTTCAAAGTGAGACAGGTGACAATCTGAATTGAGTGATTTCATGCCTGGTGGCTGTGAGCTGTGTGTGAGGAAATCGTTGAATATGACTGGGAAGGCTGTGAAAGTGTTTATTAAATCAATCAGCTTCCTATATTTTAGTAATCAGGATTTAGAGTACAGAAGCACTGAAGTTTTGTTAAACCTGTATAAAACACCAGTTGGACATCAACTGGAGTATTGTTCTGGGTTTAGGAAATGTGAACACTTTAGGGAGGGTGCAGAACAGATTTATGAGAATGGTTCTGGGGTGATGAATTTCAGTTACAGAGAAGGGTTGGAGAAGTTGGGATTGCTTTCCTTGAAGAGAAGAGAGGAGGAAAGAGGTATTCAAAACCTTGGGGGGTCTGGGCAGAGATAGTGAATTCTCTTCCAATTGGTGGAACAATAGGACACAGATTTAAATGAATTGACAAGAGAACCAATGATGACATGAGGAAAAAATGTTTTCACAGTGAGTGGTTCGTGCCTGGCATGTGCTATCTGAGAGTGTTGCAAGGCAGGTGCAATAGAGTCATTCAAGAATGAATTGGATCATTATTTAAAAAGGATGAATGTGCAGGATTGTGGCTAATTGTGGTGGTGGTGTGGGGGGGGGTTATCGCTGAAGAATTGCTCATTCAGTGAGGTAGCACAGATGGAATGGGCCAAACAGCCTCCTTCTGAGCTTAATCATGTTGTGATTCCACATTCAGGCCCACCTTGATTGAGATCCTTCTGTAATATCAAGTACCTACACCAGGGCTTTCCAAAATATGCTATAGTATGTCAGGACTAGTCACCTGGCAGTTTAATTATTAAGAGTAGCAGGTTCACAAATTCTATTGAACCAACATTACTACCATCTTTCCTTCTTGAAATTTGTCCTGAGGATAGAGTGCATCAGGTTTTGCCATGAGCAGAGACACCAGAATAGGTTCAGGTTGTAGGGTTTTTTAGCTTCAGTGTTTTAAGAACTCAGACCGTTAATTGCAACATTTTTACACAGGAACTAATCATCTGGTTTATAAACCACAATTATTCCGATGTTTCTGACTTCTGACAGGTCATTAAACTGTACCAAACCTAAAAGGATATGCATTCCCATCTGTTTGATTAATATTAAACAATGCTTTGGTATTTCTTTTCATGTTTATAAAGGAGAGAGTTGTTATGTTACTTTATAACTAAAGTCCAACTGGGAGAGCAGTATTAAAAATAACTACTTATTCAAAAATAGCAGTAGCTGGTATATCATACTGGACGAGTTAAATATACGATGGTGAAGATGGTCATATAGAAGATAGTGAAGGCTTTTAAAAACAAGATAGGTGAATTGATGTGCTGGTGGATGTAAAAGGGTTTGTTTTAATTGCCGTTATAGAAATGTGGCCACAGGGAATCCACAACTGGGAACTGAATATTAAAGAATATTCAACAATTGAGAGGGTTTGGTAAAAAGGAAAAGCAAGCAGATAGTGCTGGTAGTAAGAATTGGCATCAATATATTGGTGAGAGAGGTCTTCCATCAGAAGAACAGGACACAGAATCCATTTGAGTGGAGCTAAGAAACAACAAGGAATAGATAACATTATTAGGAGTGGTTTATAGGCCATAAACAGTACTAGGAGAAAGTGAGGGCTGCAGATGCTAGATATCAGAGTCAAGAGTGTGGTGCTGGAAAAGCACAGCATCCAAAGAAGGAGGGTATGGTATAAATCAAGGAGCAGGAGAATCGATGTTTCGGACATAAACCCTTCAACATGAATTCCTAATGAAGGGCTCCGGCCCAAAACATCGACTCTCCTGCTTCATGGACGCTGCCTGACCTGCTGTGCTTTTCCAGCACCACACTCTCGACTCTGATACCCAGCATCTGCAGTCCTCACTTTCTTCGATGGTAATAATCAGTACATTAGAGGTGTATGCAACAAAGGAAATCAAGAATCATGGGTGACTTCAAACTACATAGAGACTGGATAAATCTAATGAACACTAATACTATGGAGGAAGTATTCCTGGAATGTGGATTAGATTGTTTCTGGAGCAATATTGTTGAAGAACCAATACAGGCACTGGCTATGTTGTATCCAGCATGATGCAAAGGGATAGGGCTAATTAATAATCTTGTTATAAAATGACCTTTAGGGAATAGTGACCATGGTATGACGGAATTTTCCACATAGTTAAAAAACAAATCTGAAACGAGGATCTTAAATCTAAACAAGGGCAATTATAGAGGTATCAGGTAGAATTTGGCAGAAATTGATTTAAAAAAAGCATGATGGTAGACAGGCAATGGCTAGTATTTCAGGAAGTAATGCCTGATTTTCAAAAATTAACATTCCTTATGATAATACTGCCAACAGAAAAAACAGAGCAGCCATGCCTCACAATATTATTACCGTACCTGCCTCCACCTATGCCAGCAGAGGTGGTAGAGGCAGGCACAGTAGATTCATTTAAGATGCGTCTGGACAGATGCATGAGTAGGTGGGGAGCAGAGGCATACAAATGCTTAGGAATTGACCGACAGGTTTAGACAGTACATTTGGATCGGCTCAGGCTTGAAGGGCCGAAGGGCCTGTTCCTGGGCTGTCAATTTTCTTTGTTCTTTGTTCTTTGAAAGTTATTGATATCAATCAATCAAATCTGGAGGCTTATAACATTTCCAAGGATGTGGACTGGAAACAGTTTGGAATTCAGCATAGGCAATCTAAGAAGTTGATAAAAGAAGAGAGATTAGAGTATGAAATAAATTACAAAGAAGCATAAAAATGGAAAAGATTAGCAAAAGCAAATCCATTACAAGCAGAGACAAGAGAATTTATATCAGGAAACAATGAAATGGTGGAGAAGCTAAATACCTAATTTATGTCTGTTTCACGGAGGCAGACACAAGAAGTCTGTTTAAGGGTCTAGTGAGGGAGGAGAACGGGAGCAAATTAGTATCGGCAAACAATTGGAGTATTGGAGAAAATGAAGCACCAACAATTGACAAATCCCAGGGATCGGATGACCTTCACTTTAGAACGTTGAAAGGGATGAGTACACAGATAGCAGATGCATTGATGATGATCTCTCAAGCTCCTAATAATTCTGCAGTAATGCCTGAAAATTGCAAGATGACAAATAAAACCCATGGTTTAAGAAACAAAGCACGGATAAAACAGGGAATGACAAATTGATTACCTGACGTCAATGGAAGGCTAAAATACTAGAATCAGCCATAAAGGTTGTGATTACTGGATATTAAGAAAATAATTATCTAAACGGCTGGTGTCAGCATGCATTTTTGAAGGACAAATAATGTTTGATAAAACTTGATAAAAGATTTTGAGGGTTTTACTAGCTATGTTAATAAGGGAGAATCAGTGGATGTTGTGGTTTTGGATTTTCAGAAGACTTTTGATAAAGTCCCACACAGGGAGTTTGTAAACAAGATCAAATCACATGAGATTGGGAAAATAGACTATCATGGATTTAAAAGTGGTTAATAGGTAGAAAGCAGAGGGTGGAAATAAATGAGTCACTGTCCAGTTTGCGGGCTGTGATCAACAGGATACCACAACGATCAGTGCTTTGGCCTGAGCTATTCACAAAAATATATCAATGATATGCATGTGGAGACCAGTTGTAACATTTCCAAGTTTGCAAATGAACAAAGGTTTGTGAGTTGTGAGGAAGATTCTAAGGGGCTTCAAGGAGATTTAGACAAGTTGAGTGAGTGAGAAAGAGCTTGACAAATACATATAATATGGATAACAATGGAATTATTGACTTTGATAGAATGAAGATGCAGCTTATCTCTTAAATGGTTAGGGATTGGAAACTGTTGTTGTCCAAAAGGACCTAGGTGTCCTTGTGCATAGGTCACTGAAAACCAATGTGCAGGTTACTGGTATGTAACGTTTTATTGCAAGATGTTTTGATTACAGAAGCAAAGACGTTTTGCTTCAATTGTATCGAAAACTAGTGAGACCCACCTGGAATATTGTGTACAATTCTAGGCCTTTGCCCAAGCAAGGACATACTTGCACCATAGACAAAGTACAACAAAGGTTCCAGACTGGTTCCTGGAAACAGTGGGACTGTTCTGTGAGGGGAGATCGAGGAGCCTGAGAATTTGGAAAAATTAGAAAAAATGTCATAGAAACTTACAAAGTTATTAAAGGAATAAACAGAATGTGTGCAGAAAGAATGTTGCCTTTGATTATGGAAGCTAGAACCAGGAGCCACAGTCTCAGAATAAAGGCTAACCACTTAGGATTGAGATGTGAAGGAACTTCTCCATTTAGAGGATCATGAATGTTGCAAATTCTTTACCCGAGAGGGCTGCGGTTGTGTCACTGAGTATGTTCAAGATAGAGATTGATAGATTTCCAGTTTCTAATGATGTGAGGGATGTGAGGATAGTGTAGGAATGTGGCATTTAAACAGAAGGTCAGACATGATCTCAAATTGTGAAGCAGATTCAAGGGGCTGAAAGGCCTACTTCTGTCCCTCTTTGTACTTTCGTACTGAAGTGCTTTTCTCTTCAAACTTTCTTATAACCATATTTGTACTTATTGATACATAGTGCTGGATTAAATGCAACTGATATTTAAATTTGGTTAATGAGTTTCAGCCAAAATGCAGACCACAAAATGGACAAGTTCTCAATTAAAGATGGTTATCTTCAATCTGAGCTATCCACTTAATTTTCTGTTTAAAGTCTTTAACTTGTCGAAAGGATTTTACTTTAGAGAAGCTGTTTAAATCTAGATTGTTCAATTGCAGATTGATAGTGATCTTGAAGTTTTCACCGAGTTACTGCATAATTGATTGAGAAAACCAGGTTGGTGCTGCCAGCAAAGCTGGGACTGTTATGGTGACCTTTGTAGATCTATATTTGGTCTTCTTTTCAATGTAGGTCATGAATCATGGCCACCACTTTTTTAAAAGTTTTGGTTTTCAGACACAAATGTTTCTCTGTATCTAGACTGGCAACTATATATTGGGGAACTAAAACTAATATTGCTAATATTAAAAGCTGAGACTTTTATTTCACAATCTTCTTTTATGCAGAGGACTGTATAGGGACACTGGGGGGGAAATTAACAGAAAATTGTCTTCTACATGGATCAGATTTGGATATCAGTGAAGAAGGGAAGTGATGACAAACTGATAACTCACCATCGTGGGTTTGAGTATGTTCCCACTCATCGTTAATTTTTATATCCTCTTTCCACATTTTTATTATTCCTTCCTTCCTTTTTTACATTCTTCACCTGGAGAGAGTGGGCAGGCAAACGTTGTTTGCACACGTTGTTGCCAAGGTTCCCCATGTGCTTCAGACCTTGTAGGGAGACACTGGTGGCATACATCTCCCTAAAGTGAAAGCCCAGTTAAGCTGGATAGAATTGCCAGCACAATCTTGTATCCCATTGCACAAAACACTAGGGCTTAAACCCCGGTCTACACTTGCATTGGTTTCCAAATTGCCCTTTTCAAAATCTAACTTTGGAGCCATTTAAGAGCAATCTGGTTTATTCAATGGGTCTGATTTTAACCCAGTCAACATCCATCTACAAATGCAGAGTTAAAATCAGGCTCCTTAACTTCATCAGCTTCATCACTGTGGTAGCTTTAATGGATGGAAGTAATGTTTGAATGCCAAGTTAATGTATAAGGAAATTTCTAAATGTGAGAAAAGTTTTGTGCACATTTAAGGAAAACAGGATACTGCTTCTATAAAGAAATACGCAAAAACTAATTATTTGTCCATTAATTCCTGCAAAAGATTAACCCACTAATTGGCATATACAGCTCATTTGTAATGCTCGTACTGTGAGCTAAACTCCGCAGGCTTGAGGAGAAAATCTAGCTGATCCTCTGGTGCGAGACTAAGGGAGTGCTGCCCTATCAGAGGTGCTGTCCTTTTAACTGAGACATTAAAGCTCCTAAAGTCTCAAGAGGACAAAATCATCCCACAGCACTAGTTTGAAAAATGATAGGAGCAATACTTGTCACTGAAAACTAGACAATCTGGTTACCATTCCATTGCTGTTTTTTGAGATTGATGTGCTCAAAATTGAAGACTATGTTACCTAAATTATCACAATAGCTACACAAATGCAATTCCCTTGGTGTGAAGTGCTTTCGGACATCCTGAGATCTTGAAAGAAGGATATATAAGGACATGAATGTGATATAAGTCAAAATCAGTCAATTTGTTTTGCTGCAAAGCCCTATACTTTTAATTCAGGAACAAATCTTGCTTGATTTGTTTTCCATTTTCCATTGGCCTCACGATTTGGATAGGGTACAAGTGAGAAAAAAAAAATTCATCAACCAAAAGGCCGGCTGTAGTAGAAATGAACTAACAACAAGGACAAGCTAGTTTAAATTGATCCACATCATTCCACATATATGTAGAGAAAAAGAATCTCAAAATTTAAGCCATTCCTCAATTATGCAAAAGATTAAAACCATAAGACATAGGACTGGAAGTAAGGCCATTCGGCCCATCGAGTCCACTCTGCCATTCAATCATGGGCATTTCAACTCCACTTACCCGCATTCTCCCCGTAACCCTTAATTCCTTGTGACATCAAGAATCTATCAATCTCTGCCTTGAAGACATTTAGCGTCCCGGCCTCCACTGCACTCTGCGGCGATGAATTCCACAGGCCCATCACTCTCTGGCTGAAGAAATGTCTCCGCATTTCTGTTCTGAATTGACCCCCTCTAATACTAAGGCTGTGTCCGCGGGTCCGAGTTACCTCGCCTAACGGAAAAGATTTCCTAGCGTCCATCCTTTCCAAGCCATGTATTATCTTGTAAGTTTCTATTAAATCTCCCCTTAATCTTCTAAACTCCAATGAATACAATCTCAGGATCCTCAGCTGTTCCTCGTATGTTAGACCAACCATTCCAGGGATCAGCCGTGTGAATCTCCGCTGGACACATTCCAGTGCCAGTATGTCCTTCCTAAGGTGTGGGGACCAAAACTTAGGGAACTTGACAGGGTAAAAATGAAAAGGTTGTTTTCTCTTGCAGGAGAATCTAGAACCAGAATTTTAGGTTGCCAATTTAAGACAGGAGGAGGACTTTCTTCTCCCCAAGGTAACTGTGAGGTGGAGACTGGGTTAATCAGCATATTCAAGGCTGTGAGGGAATCAAGGGTCATGGGGGGAAAGGCAGGAAAGTGGATTATCAGATCAGCCATGATCGCATTGAACCGTGCAACAGACTCAATGGGCTGAATGGCCAATTTCTGCTTTGATGTCTTATGGTCCGATGTAAACATATTGCTTAAATTTTGTCAAATATAATAACACATTTCAACTCACCTTTTGAATGCAATGTTTCATTACTTTTGAGAATCTTTTATCTTTTTCCTGGTTAGAGGGAAACTCAGTAAACGAGGAGAAAATTATTTTTATAATTTATTACTCCCTCCTCCATCCATGATCTGATAAACTCATCTTTGTTGCACATTTGTATTTTTTAAAATCTGATAACCGTTCTATCTGAAACAGAATTTGTGGCGAAATGGACAGCAAAGAAGATTATTTCAGAGTACAACCAGACCTTAATCAGATGGACCAATGGGCTGAGGAGTGGCAGATAAAGTTTAATTTAGATAAGTGTGAGGTGCTGCATTTTGGAAAGGCAAATCAGAGCAGAGCTTATACACTTAATGGTAAGGTCCTGTGGAGTGTTGCTGAGCAAAGAGACCTTGGAGCGCAGGTTCATAGCTCCTTGAAAGTAGAGTCGCAGGTCCACATGATAATAAAGTAGGCATTTCGTACACTTGCCTTTATTCGTCAGTGCATTGTGTATAGGAGTTGGAAGGTCATGTTGCGGTTATACAGGACATTGGTTAGACCACATTTGGAATACTACATTCAATTCTAGTCTCCTTATTATAGGAAAGATGTTAAACTTGAAGGGGTTCAGGAAAGATTTACAAAGATGGTGGAGAGTTTGAAATTTATATGAAGAGGATGAATAGACTGGAGTTGTTTTCCCTGGAGTGTCAGAGGCTGAGGTGACCTTATAGAGGTTTATCAAATCATGAGGGGCATGGACAGGATAAATAGACAAAGACTTTTCTCCAGGAAAGGGGAGTCAAAAACGAGAGGGCATCAGTTTAAGGTGAGAGGGGAATGACTTAAAAGAGATCCAAGAGGCAATGTTTTCACACAGAGGGTGGTGCATCTATGGAATGACCTGCAAGAGGAAATGGTGGAGGCTGATATAATTAAAGCATTTAAAAGGTATTTGATGTGTACATGAAAAGGAATAGTATAGAGTGAAATGGACCAAAAGAGAAAGTGAGGACTGCAGATGCTGGAGATTAGAGTCGAAAAGAGTGGTGCTGGAAAAGCGCAGCCGGTCAGGCAGCATCTGAGGAGAAGGAGAATCAATGTTTTGGCATGAGTTCTTCATCAGGAATGATCTTTATTCGGAATGAAGAGTTTATATTCGAAACATCGACTCTCCTGCTCCTCGGATGCTGCCTGACCAACTGTGCTTTCCAGCACCACACTTTTCAAAAAATGGGCCAAATACTGGAGAATGGGAGTAGATTAATTGAAGATGTCTTGTTGATATGGAAGAGTTTCTGTTCTGTACATCTCAATGACTCTGCGACTATTTTAATTCCTGTAAGCATGGATTTGAGCATAGGTTTGAGAGGACTTAACTAATTTCATGATTAGAATCCATGAGTTGACTACGGTAGTCACTTTGTGATTCAACACAAAATGTCTTTGTCACATCAATGTGCTGTTCTATGAGATTTCTCTTTAGTGTGGAACCAGATGAGTACTTGAGCAGTTGAATCGCGTAAAAGTAATATTGTTTAAACTTGTTTATGAAGATTTGTAGGAAGCAGGCTGTGAAACATATCAATGTTTCCATCCTATGTTTCACAGGGTGAACATCCTGAATTTGGACAGTACTGGAATAAATAGAATTTACTAAAATGAAAGAATTCATCTTGTTCAAATTTTGTGGTTTTTTTGGTGCCCTGAGAATAGGAAGAAAAAAGTAACTGTGACTTGTCTTTTAATTCATTCATGGGATGTGGGTGTCACTAGCAAGACCAGAATTTATTGCCCAGAGAGCAGTTGAGATTGCTGTTGGCCTAGAATTGTACATCAACCACACAAGGGTGGCAGATCACATTAATGAGTTGTCACGACATTGGGCAGTGGTTGAAGCAATGGCTTTTTATTTCCAGAGTTTAGATTAGAGTGGTGCTGGAAAAGCACGGCAGGTCAGGCAACATCCGAGGAGCTGGAAAATTGACGTTTCGGGAAAAAGCCCTTCATCAAGCGGGCTTTTGCCCCATGAAGGGCTTTTTCCCGAAACGTCGATTTTCCTGCTCCTCGGATGTTGCCTGACCTGCTGTGCTTTTCCAGCACCACTCTAATCTAAACTCTGGTTTCCAGCATCTGCAGTCTGGCTTTTTATTTCCAGTTTACTGGATTCAAATTTCACCATCTGCCTTTGTGTGATTTGAACCTGGGTCATCTGAACACTGAGGTTTTAGATTTATAGGCTAGCGACACTACCGTTACATCAGCACCTCCAAACATCAGCAGTTCTTCAAGTCTGCCTGATCTTTCACTCTGATCACCTTGGAATTGTTAAAGAGAAAACTGCTGAAAATCGAGGGGATTTTTTTTGCCAATGAAAAGTAACCTAGTATGAATAGCATATTCACAAGTGTATATTTTTTAATCTTCTCTACTTTATTCCATTTTTATGAATATCAAGAAGTGAAACATACAGGATACAACCTATTGAAACTAATTAAATGGTGTTTAGAAGAACAGTATTAGGTGAAGAGCAAGTTATATATTTGTCTTCACATGCTCTGAAGGGACAGTGGGACAGCATGGTGGCTCAGTGGTTAGCACCAGTGCCAGGGATCTGGGTTCGATTCCAGCCTCAGGTGACTGTGTGTGTGAAGTTTGCATAATATCCCTGTATCTGTGTGGGCTTCCTCCAGATGCTCCAGTTTCTTCCCACAGCCCTTAGATGTGCAGGCTGTGTGAATTGGCGTTCAGGGATGTGTAGGTTATGTGCGTTAGTCAGGGGTACATGTCGAGTAATAGGGTAGGGGAATGGTTCTGGGTAGGTTACTCTTCAGAGGGTCGGTGTGAACTTGTTGGGTCAAATTGCCTATTTTCTCACAGTAGGGATTTTATGAAAATGCTTGTTGTTTAAAAATCCTCTCACTGGTGATACTTTCCACTATTCAACATCAATGTGGGACAGCCATCATCGAAATTACAAGAGTTAGATATGAATGTCAGAGATATCACCAGCAGGTTCACAGCTGACATGAAAATTGATGGTGGGGTAAATAGGGAAAGGAATGCCTTACACTACAGGATGATATGGACAAGCTGGTCGGATGGACTGAATAGTGACAAACAAAATTTAATCCTGAAAAGCGAGAGATGAAACATTTTGAGAGAAGTAGCGAGGGAAATTGAACAGCAGGATCTCAGGAAGTGCAGAGGATCAGAGAGATATGGGTTTTCATGCTATTAGATCCTTGAAAGTAGCAGGATAAGTAGAGAAGATTGTTAAGAAGTTGCACTTGCCTTTAATCACCAGATCATTAAATATAAGAGTAAGAAAGTTATGATGGACCTGTATAAATAACCTTAGTCAGGTCTGCCTCAGTCAGACCTTGGATGCTGCCTGACCTGCTGTGCTTTTCCAACAACACACTCTCAACTCTGATCTCCAGCATCTGCAGACCTCACTGTCTCCTAGTTAATCTCAACCAGAGTTACTGTGTGCAGTTCTCGTGACCACATTTGCATTATTTTCCTCAGAGCAGAGAAAGACTCAGGGTGGCATCTGATTGGGGTGTCCAAGGTTCTGAAAGACTCAAACAGGGTAGATAGGGAAAGTAATTTCCCCTTAGTAAAGGAATTAACAACCCCCAAGGAAAAATGTTTTAGGATAAAGGGGAAATGAGGTTTAGAGGGGATTTCTGAAAAAAAAATGACTAAAAGGGTTATGTCTAAAAATATAGTGAAGGCAGGAATTCTCAAAACACTTAAGAAGTATTTAGATGAGCACTTGCAACTCCACTGCACTGCAGTCTCTGGGTTATGTGATGGAAAATGCGATTAGAATAGATGGAACTTTCATGAACGTTGGAGACACAATGGGCCAAAGGACGTCTTTCCATGCTGTAAAAACTTTGTGACTCTATAACCCTGATATTACAAGAAGTAGGTGTAGTGACACCTTTTGACTTGAAAGAAATTCGGGGATTTACATATTAGTCAATTGAATCCTTCATCCCCATTCCAAGTGATTAAAGACTTAACAGTCATCTGGCTTTGTTTAATACATCACATCAGTTGTATGACATTTGATCTTTTATTTATAAATTCACAGTGCTATGTATCCTGCCCCACTAGCTACCTGACAAAGGAGCAGCACTGTGAAAGTCTGTACTTTCAAATAAACCTGTTGGGCTATAACCTGGTGTTGTGTGATTTTTAACTTTGTACACCCCAGTCCAACACCGGCTCCTCCACATCATTATTCTGATGGCACCCACCCTCCATTAGGTTGCAACTAATGATTAAAAAGTCTATTAGTTAATGTCCATTACTGATATTTTTTAATCATCCATTAAGATGCAAGTGAGAATAGCTTCAGTTCTCGCTCTTCACATCTCAGATAGTCACATTTCATATCTTCCTGGTGGAATAGTGAAGATTAGGAGCTCATGATTTGTGGATATAAACAGAGCAAGAGTACATCCTTCCATCCTGTAGCACAATACATTTCCAGTTCCTGTGATCAGTCTACCTTAATGTTTAAAGATAAGCATTTGTACACTAGCCACTCAATCTCTGATGTCGTTGTTTCCTGTTTCCTGCAACAGAAGCTATTAAAATGAGCGCAGTAAGATGCTTTTTATCCTGGTAATCTCTAAATCTCTGATCTTTATCTCCCACCCCCCCAATCTGCCCCCTGACTTCCTACTCCCCAATCTAATTTCCAGCTGCCCCCAACTCCTAACTACCCCACAATCTCCTGCCGCTTCAAATTCCACAATTTCCTACTCCTCCACCCTCTGTAACTTTCCACTCCTCCCCCTCCAACACCTTTATGAGCTCAGATTCACCCACTGCCGGAGCCTCTAAATTACCTGACATCACAAATCCTCGCTAGCTGATGTCCCAAGCAACCAGCCTGTCAAAAAGGTTCACAGCCAGCCAACAGAACCTGCTAAAAAACTTTTATACCCATCGGGTTTCCTGTCCTCTGATGTCATCAAGGCCCTGAGTGAATATCAGGGCCATCACTTTGGGTCAGTGACCTTTCATCAGAACTGCATAACTATAGATGGCTTTTCATCGATAACCTTTAAGATTAGGCTGCATGAGGCATTTACTATGTATACACAAATGTCCTTCACTAAAAACTGCAAGGCTTCAGCTGATCAGTGTGGGTGGTAGGTGAAAGCAACCACACATCTCAGAAGAAGGACATAGGTTACCCCAGTGTGTTAATAAAACTGTCATAATCAGAGGTAATAACTTTGATAAAAGAGGCTGCAGGCTCTCTCTAACTAATCTATTAATTCTTAGGAAGTTTGCTCTCTCTCCGTGATATGTAGATTTAGAATATGTAGGTTCAAAAGTTCTGGCTAAGGCAGCCCTCAATGATTTAATCATTTCTGAATTTACTAAATATTGCTGCTTCCCTTTTTTAGTCCATAAGTAATGGTTTATAATATGACTTTAGAAAATAAACTAGCAATTGATTAAAATCAGTGTCTCTAAGGGCTGTTGCTTTAAATGATCAAGCTTTGTGATCTTCTCAAGATAAAGATCATGTAGGGATTGCCTGGGCGATATACCAGTTAACAACAGCAATGAATCATTTGAAGCATGCCTAAGTTTGGTGGTTTCTCACTTAGTCAGATACTTGTGTTGTGGGGTAATTCTACTCATTGCATAGCTAGGGAAGGTTAGAAAGTTGGTTACTGGGAGGTGAAGGTAAATGACTCATACCAACCAGTTAAATGAAATAATATGGTTAGTAGGAATAGATAAAAAAAACAGTAATGGAGTATATTAAATATCATCTTTTAGCCTTTAGCATTCGAATCTGTTTCACACTTTACTCTGAAAGCGCTGGTTCTACTTACATGGAGATTTTGGTCACCAAGCAACACATTGAGTGCAATTTTCCCATTTTCAATGTACTGGGGGCAGGTGTGTTAGCTGGCAAAAAAAAATGCTACCCGTACTGCCAGGATGGCTCACCCAGTAGCGTACTAATTAGCTCATTAAGAGCAGACAGGCAAACATGGGTCATCAGCAACTGCCAGACAGTCATACCCTAGAGCTTTTGGTCTTTGGGGAATCTAACATTGAGAAGGTCAGTGGTTTCTATCTTCTTGTGGCAGGATGGAGATGGACGTTGAAGCCAAGGACAAGTTCCCTTTATCCATGTCTCTAATTGCCCCTATCTTTGAGGCAATTGAAGGTCCTAACCTGGCAGACAGGTTACCCTGATTTCTCAGTCAGGAAACTAGCCACTTTTCTTGCCAACCAGGAAGGTGGGTAACTGGGAACGTAGTGAGTTGAGGCCCTCCAAGTGGCCATTAATTGTCTACTCTTAAAGGTAGGTTAAGCCAGTCCACAATGAACCTTCTCACTCACTACCTTATTGAGTGATGAGAAGGGTGCAAGAACAGAAATTACTGTAGAAGCTCAGCTTGGAACCATTACTAATTGTCAGAAAAGCCCATCTAGTTCACTAGTGTCCTTCAGAGAAGGAAATCTGCCATCCTTATCTGAACTGGCCTACACCTGGCTACAGATCCCCAGCAATTGGATATGTTAGTGCCCTCTGAAATACCCAAACAAGCACTCAGTTGTAACAATCACTTCAAAGTCTCAACAAAGAAATGAAGCTGGATGGTTCACCTGGCATTGACTGGACAGCAGAAACAACATTAGCAAAAAGAGCCCTGGTGATCCTGCAAAGTCCTCTTCACTGATATTGGGGAGGCTAGTGCCAAAATTGGGAAAGCTGTCTCACAGACTAGTCAAGCAACATCCTGACATAGTCGTCTGCATGAAATCATACCTTACAGACAATATCACCATCCCTGGATCTGTCCTGTTCGACTGGCAGGTCTGACCCAGCGGACATGACCCCACAGTGGTATACAGTCAGAAAGAGGTGTCCTGGGAGTCCTCAGCATTTGCTTTGGACCCCGTGACATCCTATGGCTTCAGATTGAACATGAGCAAGGAAACATCCTGCAGGTTGTTATGTACTGACCTCCCTCAGCTGATGAATCGATACTCCTCCACATTGAGCAACACTTGGAGGAAGCACTGAGGATGGCAAGGGCAGAATATTTACTCTGGATGGGAGATCTCAATGTCTGCCACGAAGAATAGGCAGCAGCACTGTAGTTCTAGCTGGTCGGGTATTAAAGGCCTAAACTGGGTCTGCAACAGGTGATGAGGGAACCAGAAAGGTGGAAAAATATATTTGACCTCATCCTTACCACTCTGCCAGTGCAGGTGTGTTTGCCCATAACAGTGAGGGTATGAGTGACCACCACATAGTTCTTGTAGAGATGAAGTCTTGCCTTCACATTTAGAATAACCTCCACCATGTTGGGTGGCACCGTGCTAAAAGGGACAGACTTCAAACAGATCTAGAAACTCAAGACAAGGCTTCCATGAGATGCTGTGGGCCTTCAACAGCAACAAAATTTTATTCCAGCACAATCTATAACCTCATGGCCTGGCACATCCCCCACTCAAGAATCACCATCAAGCCAGGGAATCAACCATAGCTCATATAGAGTTCACAAGGGCATGTCAGGAGCAGCATCAGGTACACCAAAATATGAGCTGTCAATCTGGTGAAGATATAACACGGGATTACTTCCATGTGAAACACTATAAACAGCAAGTGATAGACAAAGCTAAACAACCCCACAACCAAGGGATCAGATCTTAACCTTGCAATCCTGCCATATCCATCATGAAAGATGGTGACAATTAAACCACTCACTGGAGGAGGAAGTTCTGCAAACATCCCCATACTCAGTGATTGAAGACCCCAACATATCAGTACAATGATTAAGGCTAAAGCATTGTAGCAATCTTCAACGGACCGAATGGATGGTCCATCTCAGCCCCTCCAGTGGTCCATGGCATCACAGCAGCCAGTTTTCAATTTGATAATTTGATTCACTTCATGTGATATCAAGAAACAGCTGGAGGCACTGGATACTGCAAAACCTCTGGGCCCTGACAGCATTCCAGCAATAGCACTGGCATCTTGTCCTCCAGAATGTGCCACATCCCTGTTCTAGTATATTTACCCTCCAATGTGGAAAATTGTCCTGTGCACAAAAAGCAGGATAAATCCAATCAGACCAGTTACTGTCCAATCAGTCTCCTCTTGATTATCAGTAAAGTGATGGAAGATTTCCACAATGTTGCTACCAAGTAGCAATAATCTGCTTAGCAATAACCTGTTCAGAAACACTAAGTTTGTGTTCCACTAGGGCCACTCAATCCTGACCTCATTGCAACTTTGGTTCAAACATGGACAAAAGATCTGAATTCCAGAGCTGAGGTAAGAGTGACAGCCCTTTACATCAGGACTGCATTCAATTGAGTGTGGTATCAAGTAGCCCAACAAAAATTGGAATCAGTGGGAATCAGGGGCAAACTCTCCTCTGGTTGGAGTTACAGCAAAGTGATTATGGTTGTTGGAGGTCAGTCATCTCAAGCTCCAGACATCTCTGCAGAATTTCCTCAGGCTAATGTCCTAGGCCTGCCATCTTCAGCTGCTTCATCAAGGATCTTCCCTCCCCATCATAATGTCAGAAGTGGGGATGTTCATCAATAATTGCACAATGCTCAGCACCATTCACAACTCTATAGACACTGAAGTAGTCCATGTTCAAATGCCAAGAGATGTAGACAATATCCAGGTTTGGGCTGACAAGTGATGAGTAGCACTCAAGCCACACAAGTACCAGGCAATAACCATCTCCAATAACAAACAATCTAACCACAACCCCTGAATATTCAATGGCTTTACTATCATTGAATCACCCATTATCAACATCCTGGGAGTTGACCGAAAATTCAACTGCACTCACCATATAAACACAATGGCTACAAGAGCAGGTCAGAGGCAAGGAATACGACAGCAAATACTTCACCTCCTGACTCTCTAAAGCCTGTCCACCATCAACAAGGCACCAGTCAGAATGTGATGGAATATTTCACACTTGCCTGGATGATTGCAGCTCTGACAACTCTCAAGAAGCTCAACACCATCCAGGACAAAGCAACCCACTTTGTGGCACCAGATCCATAAATATCCATTCCTTCCACCACCAACAGTCAGTAGCAGCAGTGTGTACTATGTACAGGATGCACTGCAGAAATTCACCAAAGAACTTTAGACATCATCTTCCAAACTCACGACTACTTCTACCTACTTCTACCTCAAGAACCACAGCAGCGGTTACATGGGGACAGCACCGCCTGCAAGTTCCCCTTCAAGCCGCTCACCATCCTGACTTGGAAATGAATCACCATTCCTTCACTGTTGCTGTGTCAAATTCCTGGAGTTTCCACCCTTTTGGCATTGTGGGTGTACCTGCAGCAAACAGACCCAGCGGTTCAAGAAGGCAGCTCACCATTACCTTTCAAGGGCACATAGGAATGGGCAAGACATGCTGGCTCTGCTAGTGATGTCCAGGTACCATGAGAGAATTAAAGAAAAAGGATTGATAGTATTTGTGGAGAAAAAAAACAGTTAGTTTCAAGTTCAGTGACCTTTCTTCAGAACTAATCGTCATGAGGAAAAGGAGATGTATATGCTGAAGACACAGGGGTCCCCGGGTGTAGGAGAGTTTGGGTGGATTATGGTAATCCAGAGAGAAGGAGAAGTTGTTAATAGGATCATAAGTTGGTGAAAATGGGCTGGCTGCATTGAAAGCAGCCTCTTGTCTAGGACAGAGTAAAGTCCTAAACTGGCGGACAGGTCACCCTGGTTTCTCGGTCAGGAAACTAGCTACTTTTTTTTAGATTAGATTAGATTACTTACAGTGTGGAAACAGGCCCTTCGGCCCAACAAGTCCACAGTTTCTCGTCAGTTAGGAAGGCAGTAATCGGAAAAGTGGTGAGTTGATGTCCCCAACTGGCTATTAAGTGTCAACATAAGGATTATTATTGCCACCTCCAAGGATGGGAAAATTCCATATTTTCATTTCTTCAGTGCCGTTACAATCTGATAGATCAGATACATGGAAAAGTACACTGGGCAGGAAGATGAAGAACAGGTGGAATGGAGTAGCAATGCTAGAAAGGATATTAAGAAGGTTGGTTTTTAAATTGGCATTTCATAGCAGAAGGAACATAGAACATTACAGCGCAGTACAGGCCCTTTGGCCCTTGATGTTGCATCGACCTGTGAAACCAATCTGAAGTCCATCTAACCTACATTATTCCATTCTCGTCCATATGCTTATCCGATGACCATTTAGTGCCCTTAAATTTGTCAAATCTACTGTTGCAGGCAGTGCATTCCATGCCCCTAACACTCTCTGAGTAAAGAAACTACCTCTGACATCTGTCCTATATCTATCACCCCTCAATTTGAAGCTATGCCCCTTTGTGCTAGCCATCATCATCCTAGGAAAAAGGCTCTCACTGTCCACGCTATCAAACCTTCTGATTCTCTTATATGTCAATTAAGTCATCTCTCAACCTTCTTTTCTGTAATGAAAACAACCTCAAGTCCTTCAACCATTCCTTATAACATCTTCCCTCCATACCAAGCAACATCCTACTAAATCTCTTCTGCACCCTTTTCAAAGCTTCCACATCCTTCCTATAATTCCAGAGTTTTGTACAGTTGCAGCAAAGCAGGGAAGGAGGAGTTAAAGTCAAGAGAGCCCCAAGAGCCTGGCAGATTGTTCGGTCAACAGACACCAGTGATGATGCATAAAGGATGGATAGAAGGAACAAATCAGTGGTTCAGGTGCAAAAGAATTACCCTTCGTGGCTTAAAGCCGAACAATACGAATTCCCAATATTGTGTATGATTGGTAAGAATAATGATCTTGATATTGACTTTGAGGGACACAGAGAAGCAGTATAGCTGGTGAGGAATGAGATAGTGAAAGAGTGTGTGTGTGTCTGTGTGTGTATACGTACGCGGAGTTGCTGATTGTTTGTTAAGAGAATGAAATCCCTACAATCTTGTCTGTATGATAACCCCCTGAACTGAACTTTCGCAGTGAGAGAAGTGCAGCCCAAGCATGTCCAATGGAAAAGACAGCCGTAGACTCACAATTACAGCCTCTCTGCCTTCCAGATCTGTGCTATGGCTCTGAAATGTTATCCAACTAATCCCTGCTCTTACTCTATCATTCTGAAAATATTTTCCTTTCACATATTTGTCCAATGTCTTTTAGAAAGTTCATCTTGAGTCTGCTTCCTCTATCCCATCACACTTTCAGCCAATACATTCTAAGGAGTAAAACAATTCTCCCCATCTCGCTTGTAGCTTGTGAGCTAATAAAGTGTACACCTTATTTCTGTACTCTACCAACACTTCTGCTGGTGAAAACCATTTCCCCTCATCTGCTCTACCTCTATCACTATTAAATGTTTAGCTTCTGTATTAAACCTCACCTTAATCTTCTCAATTCTAACTTCTTTCATAGGGTTACCCTCTGCACAGTAATAAATATTCATTCAGCAAATCAGAAAAGAGAGATTATTCACTCCATTCCATCCCATAGTGGCTGCTATGAACGATTATAAATTTGGCAACACCTTGAGATTCCTTTATGTTTCCATCAATGAAGTGCACCACATGAGCTCTGTGGCAGCTTTAATATTATAGTCACTGTAACAGTGTACTTAATTACCCTGAAAACACTGAAGGACATCCTGAGATGACAAAAGGCACCAAAACGGTGTGCATATTTCCTTTTTATACATTTCATGTGCAGGTACAGGCATGTAGGGGTATAATGTATATGCATCTTTATACTAACTTTAAACATGAATACATCCTATTGCCACTTTGTGTTCAATAGAATATTCTGTAAAACTATTTTAGTGAAAGAACATAAGTGACTGGAGTTTATACTCATTCTTCTTCACAAGCATCTGTCATAATCTAGTGCATCCTCAGGGGCATGCTTCAGGATATTTCAGTATGCAAATTTATCCCTGTTTGATCAAGCTTGCTATTGGCATAATACAGCTGTTTAAAGTTAAAGCTGCTTCTCTCATATCAGAAAGATTCACTAGCAAAGGAAATTGTTCAAAGATTAACGGCCAATAGAATAAATCATGGTGACAGTTACAGTTAATATTTATGTGCTCGTAGAATTGAAACTGATAATTGTTTAGTGTCAAGCACGGGAACAGTGCCAAATTCATTCGTTCAATATGAGAAGGTCTACATCATTTGTTTCAGATTGATGGCTTTCTGAATTAATCATATTTGCACCCTTGATGTTTAATCACAACAATGAGAGCTTGATATTTGTGGCAAATAGGATCCTGAGTTCCAAACCTCAAGATAGTAATACTAATTGGATCCTAATTGTAATTGGAATTCAGACCAAAACTACTTCCAGATAACGGCCTAGAATTTCAACGAGTCGATCAGCTCACAGCACACTGTATTAGTCAACAATTTTGCTCAGCATTACAAGTAATTTTATGATGTATATTATTATAAGTATAAGGTAATAGCATGAGGACAATGGACCACTTGGAACTTTAGTGAACAACTGAGTCAATGGCTAATGCGCTTACCATTGAGATTTAAGAATGTAGAAAGGAACAGAAAAACAATGGAGAAAGAAATAGAGCTGTTTAAGAGTGAAATCCAATAAGTAAAGAAATAAAGAGAGAAACGGAAAGTTTGAAATTGAACGGAACAAAATGAGATAGAAAGACAAGTACAAAAGAGTCTTTAAAATTTACATTTTAACTTTAAAGTTTCTTGACAAATTAACTGACTGTGAGAATGAGTGTATACGGTTTCAATGCTCCCTACCTTAGTCAGAAGAATTGTGCGATGTTTCAAGAACAGAAACATTGTCAATAAAAGAGTTCTTTGCACCTTTATGTGACATATCAACACCCAAGCACACAGCTAGAACAAGTGACACTTGATCCTTCTTTTTCAGAGGTAGGGATGCTACCACTGTGTCAATGACTTGCTTTTGAAGTCCATGAGACTTCCTTTCAAGTCAACAAGTCTTAGAGTGGGTTCCTTATTAGCATTGATTAAGTTTAAAATTTTTTAAAAAGACACTATTTTTTGTGAATCAACCATGCTCAGGAGTGAGTGAACACCACACGATATCTACTTCAGCCTTTGAAAAACAATTTGGAATCAGGCCTCTCAATCCCACTGATAAGTTTCATACCTGAGCTGCAGAATTGGAAAATGAGCAAAACCTACCCTTCAACCAGGAGAAAGTGAGGTCTGCAGATGCTGGAGATCAGAGCTGAAAATGTGTTGCTGGAAAAGTGCAGCAGGTCAGGCAGCATCTAAGGAACTGGAAATTCGACCTTTCGGGCATAAGCCCTTCTTCAGGAATTTCCTCATTCCTGAAGAAGGGCTTATGCCCGAAACGTCGAACCTCCTGTTCCTTGGATGCTGCCTGACCTGCTGCACTTATCCAGCAACACATTTTCAGCTACCCTTCAACCAACAAACTTAGGACTTCCTAGGTTAGAAGCAGAGGCACAACTAACTGTGCAGCTCAGTTATAGTATGGACCAGTCTTGACACACTCTGTCAACCTTAATTGTCAGTTAATGTAGCAATTTGCTAAAACTGATGGAGAGGTGGAACGTGAGTACTGTTGGTGAACAGCACAATTTCATCCAGAAGTTCACATCAACTCACAACTCAGAAAATGTCTTATTCCTCATTAAAAATTGCTGGAGTAGAGCCCTTGAATAGCATAACGAGGACTGAGATTGAACTTGCTGATATTTTGCAAATTCTTGCCCATTGATCCTAGCAGTCTCAAGAGATATCTAGTAGAGTGTCCTTGTTACTGAAGTGGGGCACTTGGTGGGCTTAAGTAAGTAACAGCAGCATTAAAGAGGTCAAGACAGTACACAACTTAATGTGCTATTGTGCAAAGGTCTATTAATGCAGAAGATATAACTTCAGTAGCAAACTGTGGTGTGGCTATTTACAAAAAATAAGAAAAGGCATGTTGGTCATATTTACTTTGTGGTTTTTCCCAGAGTCCTAATATAACTCTGGTATGACTCCAGATAAATGACTCAAGTAAAGGCCAGGGGCTTTGAGAAAGATCGAATGGTGTCTGAGTTGGATGAGCCTGTGTAAATCTCTGGGTAACTGTTAACCTCTGGAGTTTCTGCCATTGAGTGGATCCAAACTCGAATTTAACCTTTAGGGCATGGACATCTTTTAGTCCCCAAAATCTCTGCAGTTAGCACCAGAGGACATCAAGAGCAAAATCCTGCCACAGCAGAGATTGCAAATTTTCAATGTCAGAGAGACAGACAAGCATTGATAAAAACAGTCCTGGAATGCACTGCCAGAAGAGGTGGTGGGAACAGGCACGTTGGCAAAGTTTAAGAGGAATCCGGATGATTCCATGAATAGGGAGAGAATAGTGGGATACAGACTGAATCAGGGTAGAAGGTTTGTTTTTAGTTTAATTAGGGCATGATGATCAGCACAGGCTTGGAGGGCTGAAGGGCCTGTTCCTGTGCTGTACTTCTCTTTGTTCTCTTCTTGTCGAAATCAAAGGCAGGACTTTTGAAACAATTTGGATGAGGGGGATGCACAGATTGAAGAATTACCCCCAAGGGATCTTGAAGCCTCTGGAACATGCTCCAATTTTCAAAGTGGGGATGCGGATGTCTGCTGGAAGTTGGGATAACCCTTTTGCCTCCAATGAAACAGCTTTGATTTGCTTTGTTAATTTTCTTGATGAGCTTGTCAACAGGTTAGTCAGGGAGAAAGTGAGGTCTGCAGATGCTGGAGATCAGAGCTGAAAATGTGTTGCTGGAAAAGTGCAGCAGGTCAGGCAGCATCCAAGGAATAGGAAATTCTACGTTTCGGGCATAAGGCCTTCTTCCTGAAGAAAGGCTTATGCCCAAAACGTCGAATTTCCTGTTCCTTGGATGCTGCCTGACCTGCTGCGCTTTTCCAGCAACACATTTTCAACAGGTTAGTCGGAACAAGAATGTAATTTTCAGTCAGTGACTGTGAACATAAATGCACAGCAGCTCAGAACTTCAAGTTTTTATTTGTGAAAGGAAAGATCTAAGGATCTGGGAGATCGTGCACTGGATCATGCACATTACCCACCATTTGTCCATTTGTTCACTGCTGTACACAGTGAAACTGCTGCTCTTCCATCCCAAACAGCACATTAAAATTTAAACATAGTGGTGTCACATGGCTTGGGACCTGGAAATTATCCCAGTGTCAGTTTTCTGATCCTGAATTGATAAGTCAAATCCCAGAAGTCAATAGTGTGTGAGTGTCTTTTTATGTTGGTTTTTGTATACTTGTCTCATTAAAATTGTATTTTCTTCAAGGAGTGAACTATTAAGCTAATAGGTTCAATATTGCATGAAAACGGAGAATGCTGAAGGAACTCAACAGGTCTGGCAGCATTTGTAGACAGAGAAAGAGTTAACATCTCAAGTCTAGAATAACCCTTATTTGGAATTGAAGGGAGCTGGGAAATGATGGTTTTGATCAGAGGAGGAGGAGGAGCGAGTGGAAGAGATTGGGAAGGTGTCCAGAATAAAAGACAATGGCAGTGCTCAGAGTGGTAGAGAAATAGATGAAGATTGGTGTCAAGAGCAGAAAATACATCAGCTCTGCTGACAGCAAACTCACACTGTGAAGTTGTTGAACTCAAAGTTGAGTCATGAAGACTGCAAAATGCTAAGTGGAAATTGAAGAACTGTTCCTCCAACATGTGTTGGGTTTCACTGGAAGTCTGCAGCCAGCCTCAGACTGAAGTTTGATGCAGCACTGAGGTCAAATAATGCTGCACAATAGATCGTATATTAATTACTTCACAGTCATAGAATCACAGAGATGTACAGCACGGAAACAGACCCTTCGGTCCAACCCATCCATGCTGACCAGATATCCCAACCCAATCTAGTCCCACCTGGCCCATATCCCTCCAAACCCTTCCTATTCATGTACCCATCCAAATGCCTCTTAAATGTTGCAATTGTACCAGCCTCCACCGCTTCCTCTGGCAGCTCATTCCATACACGTACCACCCTCTGCGTGAAAAGGTTGCCCCATAGGTATCTTTTATATCTTTCCCCTCTCTCCCTAAACCTATGACCTCTAGTTCTGGATTTCCTGACCCCAGGGAAAAGATGTTGCCTAATTATCCTATCCACGCTCCTTGTGATTTTGTAAACTCTATAAGGTCACCCCTCAGCCTCTGACGCTCCAGGGAAAACAGCCCCAGCCTGTTCAACCTCTCCCTATAGCTCAGATCCTCCAACCCTGGCAACATTCTTGTAAATCTCTTCTGAACCCTTTCAAGTTTCACAACATCTTTCCAATAGGAAGGAGACCAGAATTGCACACAATTCCAACAGTGGCCTAACCAATGTCCTGTACAACCGCAACATGACCTCCCTCCTCTGTACTCAGTACTCTGACCAGTAAAGGAAACCATACCAAACGCCTTCTTCACTATCCTATCTACCTGTGACTCCACTTTCAAGGAACTATGAACCTGCACTCCAAGGTCTATTTGTTCAGCAGCACTCCCTTACACCTTACCATTAAGTGTATAAGTCCTGCTAAGATTTACTTTCCCAAAATGCAGCAAATCACATTTATGTGAATATTGACTGATAGCACAGATGCATTAAGCAGCTGGTTGCGATTTTTTAAATGTTTAACTTATTGCAACTTTCTTAGTTGTTTAAAGTTTTATTCTTTGTTATTTTTCAATCATCCAAAGATGTGTCGCAAATCTTTAGGTATTATATGGGGTTATCAGCATTATATTTGACATCGTTTCACTCCAGGTTTATTTCTCCTGCTTTTCCAGCCTCCTCTGACCAATCACAGCAGCGACCTTATTTAGGTGTTCGTGTGAAAGATCCTGTAAAGGAACTCCTTAAAAGGAAACGCAAAAACATTGAGAACACTAACACAACCACAAATAGCACAGTGAGTATCATTTGTATTTATGAGTTTTGCAAACTGCATTCAAAGTTGATGCTTTAAATACCTATTAATCAACATTGATCAACAGATATTGTTTGCCATCTTTTTCAATGTTGTTCCATTGGCTGCCAAATGACACTCACATAGTGGTTTGCCAATGCAATGAGCAGGATAACTATATATTGTCCTGCAAGTAATTACTTAAAATCCACTCTGTGTTCACCTCAAAGCCATTAATCTGTTTCGGAAATCCACCCAGCTGAATGTTGCAGATGGAGATACAGGGGCACAAATGTTCTCTGCTTTCTCAATACCATGTGGTTTGGAATTGCTGATGAACACAAGGATATGTGTTAATTTCAATTTATTTTAGTCTTACTGAAAAAGGCAGATTTTGTCAAAGCTTTCCACCTTGCATGCATCAGAGTACGAATCCATTGGAGAAACAAATCATGAGGAGAGTGTTGATCAGTTGACATGCGCACCCTGATTAATAGATGTGTTGACATGGAGAATTGACTAATTCATGACTATTAACAGTTAATTGCCAGGTTTTAAACAATTTAAGCCAGGCAGGTTAATCCTGATTGGTCAAACTTGCATGTACTGAAACAATATGCATCAGTACACAGGGCCTTATTCTTTGCAGAGAGAGAGAACATGTACGCACACTACAGCTGTGTCAACTCAGCAGAATACATGATGGTCATTCACTGGTTCATTCTTCAGGGAAATGTCCTAACCAGTCAGAGCCACAGATTAATCTGTTATCCTGAAGGGCTGCAAAACTCACAGAAGGTCATTGGCACAATCACCTCATAAAATAGAAATAAAAAGAGGAACACGGAGACTTTCATAAACCTATTTGCACTTTTCATCCAATTTAAATGTTGCAGTGTTGACATTGTTGTGATGCGCAATACCTTCACAAAATGTATTTATCTTCTGTATGTCATTTTTTAAAACTTGCACAGTTGTCAGATTTGCTGTTGTAAAAACAAAGCTGCTGAAAAATCTCTGAAGGAACTAAAAGTTTAAAAGTTAATTTGACCATTTCAAAATGAGTGTTTTTGTTATTACTGGCAATATCAATTCAGTCAATGACTTGGTTAGGTGCTTTGATGTGTTTTACTCTTTCCTGAAGCATTTTGAAAATTCTGTCATATTTTACCAGTTACATTATTAAGTCATATATAAGCATCTAACAGAAGTACAAAATTTTTACCTTTGGAAGTTTGTTCTGCACATGACCTGTATCTAGAAAAATCACTCAAGGATCCCAACTGGATTGTTGTAATGTACTTGACTTAGGTCTCAAAACATCACTGTGTTGACCCTTGTTGAATCCATCTGTTGGCGAACCATTTCCTTTCAATTTCTCAGATTACAAAAAGGATCACTTCCACTTACAGAGTATCAAAACTGTACAATATCTGGGATGCACAGTTTGGTCACACAAATAGTTAAGGGTTGCAACCTTCCAGAATTACAAATTAATCTCCTAGACATCCCAGGAGGAAACCAAAAGGGCTTTAAGAAAATAGTGTATTTTAATATTTCTTCTTTAGTACAAAAACAATGGAGATGGAGAAAGAGTTTGTTTGACTAACAGTTAAGAATCAGACAATCAGATGAAGTTTGTTCACTTTACAATTACCATGGGAAGGCTGCTGGACACTGTTGGATAGCTTTTGGAGAGACCATGGAAGATGAGGCATTGGAAATCAAGTGATCAAATAAGGACCACCAGGAATATATCTGTCCAGAGGTGACAACCACAAAATTTGTGAAAAATAATAAAGCTCTCCAATGTTCTTAAATATCACAGTCTATATTTTGTACATAGGTTTTGATATGGACATTTCAGTTCCCTTTGAAATGTAACTCTCCTTGCTTGGCACATGGACACGCCTAACAAAACAGAAAAAAAAAGTAATTGGAGCATTTAGTCCATTTGAATTTTTTCCAAGGGCCTAGTTATCCGATGACAGATTGCTATCTGTCTTGCCACAGACAAGGTGCCAAGCTGGTAGCAAGCCAGTGGGTGTGCCAGTTCTCAGGAACTGGAAGAATTATTGATGTTTTTCTTATTAACCTACGCACAAGGACCTGAATTTAGGCCTCCTGGCTCAGAATTAGGAACACTACCACTGTGCTCCAAGGCCCCCACTACTGAGTGAATTGTTTTTCTTTTCTTCTCCTGAGTCATTGATATAGTGAATATAGTCAGACCAACCTTTTTTCCATCCATCTTCCCTGTTCCTGGGGTAAGTACATTCTTGCACATAAACTGAACCAAATGGATATGCAGCTGATGGAGAGTAAATCTCACTCACTGATTGCCCAGATCTGTTTAAAACTTCCACACCCCTGCATGCAAACATAAAAGGAAAGAAAATTGCAATTGTAAAACACTTCTCACAATCTCATAATGCCCCAAAGCACTTTACAGCCAATGAAACACTTTGGAAATGTAAAATCAGCAGAATTCCACACTCTCTTTAGAGAGCAGTGATTCATGATGAGTCTAAACTGACAGTCACCATGCCTCAGGCAAGGGGCAACATGGAGCCTTCCATTGTAATCTCAGCCAGCATGGGAATTGAACATGTGCTATTGGTATCATATGCATTGCAAACCAAATATTCAGCCAACTTAGCTACCAATCCCTTGGAAGTATACTCACTATGAACATTCATGTAGCCAGTCTTTAAGGGATCAAATGCTAGAGCTAAATCCTGATACACTTAACAGGCTTTTACTTCTTGAGGCAGGCATTGCAAACCATGCACCTCCAATGCCTTTTTCAGTTGACTCCTTTACATTTGAGCACAGGAAATCCTCAATTGATGCCCATAACCAGAAATCAATTAGCACCCCTTGATACACAATAATCGCCATTGTTACAATGTCAGAAATAAGAAAAAGGATAAGCACACAGCAATGTCACAGGAACAGAAATATGATAATGGCCAAATCACCTACTTTATTAATAGTGATCAAACAATAAAAATTGACAAGGACACCAAGGAGTCTCCTGCTGTTCTTCCTTGAAATAGTTCTGGTGGACGTTTTGCATCCACCTGAGGAGGTAAATGAGATCTTATTCGAACATCTCAGTTGACAAATGACATCCTTGATAGTGCAGTGCACTCCCAGTACATCAGTGCAGTGTCAGCCTTGATTTTTCTGCTCCAGTCTCCACATTATGATTTGAACTCAAGCCCACAACCTTCAAACTCTGTCTGTGTAAGTTCACAGAACTGGCAGTACTTAGTCTGACCACAATTTTCAGAGGTCACTAATGTCTGGCAAATTGAGTAATCTTGGTACATAATAAAACAAAGAACTGCAGATGCTGAAGATCTGAAAGCATAAAATCGAAAATTGTTGCAGAAACTCAGTGGGTGTGAAGAAAAAATCGAGTTAATGTTTCAAATCCATTGAGCAATCTTCAGTTCTGAAGAAAGGTCACTGGACTCAAAACGTTAACTCGGTAATTTTGGTATTGTTTCAATGCTGTTTCATTTCTCAAGCAGTTTAAGAAAAAATGCTTTATCAGGTATTTTTCAAACACAGCAGTGAATTTTCAGTAAGGCCACTAGATGGAGCATCATGCTCTCCAGAAATATTCCCCACCAAGAAGGAATAAAGGCTTCTCACATTGTGCTCCATTGGTAAATTCCCAATGGGCAAAGAAGAGTGGCCTAGGAAGACTTTTACATACCGGGCTTACTGATTGCAAAGCAGCTTTAGCTAAAGTTTGTGGTCAGCTCCCTTACAATCATAGCTTAATACAGAGCAGGGAGGCCAATCAGCACGATCGTGCAGATGCTAGCTATAAAGTTAACCCACTTTTTTCTAGTTGGAAGAGAGAATGGAAAACACCACTTTCATGCTAGAATTAAAGATTAAATAATAATAAAGATAAAGATCCTTCCTGTTGTTTAAGAATTGATTTCATTTTTGTGGGGCAGTTGAAGGCTGTTGTAATGAAGATTGAATAAGTAAATGATTCTGCTCCAGTGCATTTGCAGTATCTGTAGATAGTGACATTTACTGAACCATCATAACCACATTGGCTGCATGCAGCACCAATTCTAGACTTTCCAGTGTCACTGACGATACGCATAATGTAACCCAAAAAAACAGAAATTAGTTTCAACTTAATTAAGTTACAAAGTGGGTGTTTACAATCACCTTTGATGTCATGTTTAATCTTAATATCTACGCAAATCATCATGTATTTATATTTAATACCGAATCATTAATTTTTCGAACAATACAAACAAATGATCAAGGAAAAATGGAAACAGTTTGAAACAGTAGCACTCAGAAAGGCAGTTTGTAATCAGTAGTTCTTGAGATATAGTCATAGTTGTGGTGTCACATGGCACAAACCAATAGCTTTGCTTATGTGAAAGCAAATAAATTCTGCACCCTAAAATTTTTACAACTGTATAGGAATAAAGCTAGGCCATCTAACCCTTAACACACAGCTTGCCTTTCAGTTAGACCATGACTGATTTGTATTTTGAATCTATCTGTCTCTTTGTCATTATTCCCTAATAATCTTATCTAATGAAAATCTATCAGTCTCACCTTCAAAGTTTCAATTGACCTCTCACCTTAATTGCTACTTTGTAGAAAGGTTTACAGCTTTCCACTGTCCAATGTGGTAAAAAGTGCGTCTCAATATTCCCCTCAAAGTCGGAGCTCCAATTTTAACCTTATGTGTCTTGTTCAGTATTGTACTGAAGAGAATCATTTTCCTACAATCTCTTTTAATTCTCTTAAAGACCACAATCAGTTCACGCCTTAATCTTCTATGCATGAGGGAAGTCAAGCCTAGGCTGTGCAACCTATTACACCATCAGTCTTCATAGATCATTGAATCCCTATAGTGTGGAAGGCTCTATTGGCCATTCAGGCCATCAAGTCCATACTTACCCTCTGAAGAGCATCCTACCTAAAACCATTCCCCTGCCCTATGCCCATAACCCTGCACTTCCCATGCCTAACCCACCTACCTCTGGACACTGTGGGCATATTAGCATGGTCAATCCACCTAACCTGCACAACTTTGGAGGGAAACCAGAGCACCAGAGAAAACCCACTCAGACACAGAGAAAATGTGCAAACTTCACACTGATAGTCACCTGAGGCTAGAATTGAATGCAGGTCCCTGTCACTGAAAGGCAGCAGTGCTAACCACTGAGCGGCCCCAACAGGTCCCTTGGTCCCATTCTGAACCACAAACCTCGGTGCAACAAGTCATATCTGTTTGCAATTGTGTAAGAGCTTCCTTCTGCCTAACTTATGTTATTCTTCAAGGGACCTGTACAAAAAGGACGGATTGCACTTAAATTGGAAGGGGACTAATATACTGGCAGGGAGATTTACTCGAGCTGCTCAGGAGGATTTAAATTAGTAAGGTGGGTGGGTGGGACTCCGGGAAATAGTGAGGAAAGAGATCAATCTGAGACTGGTACAGTTGAGAGCAGAAGCAAGTCAAACAGTCAGGGCAGGCAAGGACAAGTTAGGACTAATTAAACTGCATTTATTTCAATGCAAGGGGCCTAATAGGGAAGGCAGATGAATTCAGGGCATGGTTAGGAACATGGGACTGAGATATCATAGCAATTACAGAAACAGGGATGGACAGGACAGGTAGCTTAATGTTCCAGGATACAAATGCTACAGAAAGGATAGAAAGGGAGGCAAGAGAGGAGGGGGAGTGGCGTTTTTGATAAGGGATAGCATTACAGCTGTGCTGAGGGAGGATATTCCCAGAAATACATCTAAGGAACTTATTTGGGTGGAACTGAGAAATAAGAAAGGGATGATAACCTTAATGGGATTGTATTATAGACCCCCTAATAGTCAGAGGGAAAATGAGAAACAAACTTGTAAGGAGATCTCAGCTATCTGTAAGAATAATAGGGTGGTAATGGTAGGGGATTTTAACTTTCCAAACATAGACTGGGACTGCCATAGTGTTAAGGGTTTAGATGGAGAGGAATTCGTTAAGTGTGTACAAGACAATTTTCTGATTCAGTATGTGGATGTACCTACTAGAGAAGGTGCAAACCTTGACCTAGTCTTGGGAAATAAGGCAGGGCAGGTGACTGAGGTGTCAGTGGGGGAGCACTTTGGGGCTAGCGACCATAATTCTATTTGTTTTAAAATTGTGATGGACAAGGATAGACCAGATCTAAAAGTTGAAATTCTAAATTGGAGAAAGGCCAATTTTGATGGTATTAGGCAAGATCTTTCAAAAGCTGATTGGAGGCAGATGTTCGCAGGTAAAGGGATGGCTGGAAAATGGGAAGCCTTCAGAAATGAGATAACATGAATCCAGAGAAAGTATATTCCTGTTAGGGTGGAAGGAAAGGCTGGTCGGTATCGGGAATGCTGGATGACTAAAGAAATAGAGTGCTTGGTTTAGAAAAAGAAGGAAGCATACTTCAGGTATAGGAGAAAGTGAGGACTGCAGATGCTGGAGATCAGAGCTGAAAATGTGTTGCCAGAAAAGTGCAGCAGGTCAGGCAGCATCCAAGGAGCAGGAGAATCGATGTTTCGAGCATGAGCCCTCATATCCTCCCTCTGCAAAGCTGTAATGCTATCTCTTATCAAAAACACCACTCCCCCTCCTCTCTTGCCTCCCTTTCTATCCTTCCTGTAGAAGGGCTCATACCCGAAACATCGATTCTCCTGCTCCTTGGATGCAGCCTGACCTGCCATACTTCAGGTATAGACAGGATACATTGAGTGAATCCTTAGAAGAGTATAAAGGCAGTAGGAGTATACTTGAAGGAAATCAGGAGGGCAAAAAGGGGGCATGAGATAGCTTTGGCAAATAGAGTTAAGGAGAATCCAAAGGGTTTTTACAAATACATTAAGGGCAAAAGGTTAACTAGGGAGACAATAGGGCCCCTCAAAGATCAGCAAGGCAGCCTTTGTGTGGAGCCGCAGAAAATGGAGGAGATGCTAAACAAGTATTTTGCATCAGTATGTGGAAAAGGACATGGAAGATATAGAATGCAGGGAAGTAGATGGTGACATCTTGAAAAATGTCCAGATTACAGAGGAGGAAGTGCTGGATGTCGTGAAATGGTTAAAGGTAGATAAATCCCCAGGACCTGTTCAGGTGTACCCTCGAACTCTTTGGGAAGCTAAGGGAAGTGATTGCTGGGCCACTTGCTGAGATATTTGTATCATCGATAGTCACAGATGAAGTGCCAAAAGACTGGAGGTTGGCAAACGTGGTGCCACTGTTTAAGAAGGGTGGTAAGGACAAGCCAGGGAACTATAGACCAGTGAGCCTGACCTCGGTGGTGGGCAAGTTGTTGGAGGGAATCCTGAGGGACAGGATGTACATGTATTTGGAAAGGCAAGGACTAAATAGAGATAGTCAACATGGCTTTATGTGCGGGAAATCAAATTTGTCTCACAAATTTGATTGAGTTTTTTGAAGAAGTAACAAAGAGGATTGATGAGGGCAGAGCGGTTGATGTGATCTATATGGACTTCAGTAAGGCGTTCAACAAGGTTCCCCATGGGAGACTGGTTAGCAAGGTTAGGTCTCATGGAACACACTGAGAACTAGCCATTTGGATACAGAACTGATTCAAAGGTAGAAGACAGAGAGTGGTGCTGGAGGGTTGTTTTTCAGACTGGAGGCCTGTGACCAGTGGAGTGCCACAAGGATCGGTGCTGGGTCCTCTACTTTTCGCCGTTTATATAAATGATTTGGATGTGAGCATAAGAAGTCTTAAACACTTTATGGCAAAGTCCTAGGGAGTGTTGCTGAACAAAGAGACCTTGGAGTGTAGGTTCATAGCTCCTTGAAAGTAGAGTCGCAGGTAGATAGGGTAATGAAGAAGGCATTTGGTATGCTTTTCTTTATTGGTCAGAGTACTGAGTATAGAGGTGGGAGGTCATGTTGCAGCTGTACAGGGCATTGGTTAGGCCACTGTTGGAATATTGTATGCAATTCTGGTCTCCTTCTTATTGGAAAGATGTTGTGAAACTTGAAAGGGTTCAGAAAAGATTTACAAGGCTGTTGCCAGGGTTGGAGGGTTTGAGCTACAGGGAGAGGCTGAACATGCAGGGGCTGTTTTCCCTGGAGCATCAGAGGCTGAGAGGGTGACCTTATAGAGGTTTACAAAATGATAAGGGGCATGAATAGGATAAATAGACAAAGTCTTTTCCCTGGGGTGGGGGCGTCCAGAACTAGAGGGCATAGGTTTAGGGTGAGAGGGGAAAGATATAAAAGAGACCTAAGAGGCAACTTTTTCACACAGAGGGTGGTGTGTGTATGGAATGAGCTGCCAGAGGAAGTGGTGGAGGGTGGTACAATTGCAACATTTAAGAGGCATTCGGATGGGTGTCTGAATAGGAAGGGTTTAGAGAGTATGGGCAGGTGCTGGCAGGTAGGACTAGATTGGGTTGGGATATCTGGTCAGCATGGAGGGGTTGGACTGAAGGGTCTGTTTCCATGCTGTACATCTCTCTGACTCTATGACTGTGTGTTGAAAAATACACAGTAAGTGGCAGGACCTTCAGGAGCATTGATATGCTGAGGATTTTTGTAATGCTAGTCCATAGGTCCTTGACAGTGGTAACACAATGGTTAAGATCATACAAATGGCATATGGCATGCTTGTATTCATCAGTCAGGGCATTGAGTATAAAAATTGCCAAGTCAGGTTGGAGCTGTATAAGATTTTAGTCAGTCGACACTATAAGAGTATAGTTTGTCAATGGGTTCCAGCCTGCATACTCAGAATGGTAGATGCTTGAAACATTCTTCCACAAACAGCAGTGGATGCTGGATCAGTTGTTAATTTTAAATCTGAGATGGATAGATTTTTGTTAAGCAAAGATATGAAGAGATATGGACCAAAGAGAGCTATATGGAGTTGAGCCACAGATCATCAGTGGTTAGCACTGTTGCCTCACAGTGCCAGAGACACGGGCTCAGTTCCCGCCTCAGGTGACTGACTGTGTGGAGTTTGCATGTTCTCCCCATGTCTGCGTGGGTTGCCTCCGGGTGCTCCGGTTTCATCCCACAATCCAAAAATGTGCAGGTTAGGTGAATTGGCCATGCTAAATTGCCCGTAGTGTTAATGGTAAATGTAGGGGAATGGGTCTGGGTGGGTTGCGCTTCGGTGGGTCGGTGTGGACTTGTTGGGCAGAAGGGCTTGTTTCCACACTGTAAGTAATCTAATCTAATCTAATCATCCATGATCTCATTCAATGGTCTGGAAGCAGACTATTTAGCCCATCAAGTTCACACTGACCCTCCAAAGAGTACCTAACCCAGACCCACTCTATCCCTGCATTTCCCATGGCTAATCCAGCTAATCTGCACATCTTTGGATTGTGGGAGGAAACCAGAGCACCCGGAGAAAACCCATCCAGACATGAATAGAATGTACAAATTCCATGCAGACAGTCGCCTGAGGTGGAATCGAACCCAGGTCCCTAGTGCTATGAGACAGCAGTACTAACCACTGAGCCATCGTGTTACTCCACTTTAAGCCAACTCATTGCCAATGAGTTTTCTAATGACTGATAAAGTTACAGACCTGAAGCATCAACTCTGTTTTTCTCTCTCCGCAGTCACTGCTGGGATAACTGGAATTATTTGTTTTTATTTCAGGTTTCCAGACGTGCACTATTTTGATTTTATGAAAGAATTGACATTGGAGAGTGTCAATCAGTCATAAGTTTCACTGCCATGAAACTTAATCCCTTGTTTTAATTTATTATTTTTAAAGCTGTTTTAAATTTAAACACTATGCTGAATAGTCTGGAGAGAAGAGAAATTCTCTCCCTAAGGGCATTGTGAGTCTAGCTACAACAACATGGCTTTCACCAGTTCAACAAGGCAGCTCACCATCACCTTCTTATGGGCAACTAGGGATGAGCAATAAATGGCAGTCCGTCAGTGGCACCCATGTCCCAGAAGTGAATAGAAAGGAAGGCTTGAAGGCCATTGATAAGGTGCCGTACAGAAAGATGCTAAATAAGATAAGATTCCATGGTGTTAAGGGCAAGGTACTGATATGGATAGAGGACCGGCTGACTGGAAGAAGACAGACAGTAGGATTATAGTGATCTTTTTCAGTATGACAGCCAGTGGAGTTCCGCAGGGGTCCGTGTTAGGACAACAACTATTCACATTACACATTAACAATCTGCACGAAGGACCTGATGGCATTGTTACGAAGTTTGCAGATGACTCAAAGACAATTGGAGGGGTAGAGAGTGTTGAGGAAACAGGAAGGCTACAGAAGGACTTGGAAAGGCTAGGAGGGTGGGCAAAGAAGTAAAAGATGGAATACAATGTTGCAAAGTGTGAAGTCATAGTAGGAAGAATAGAGGCATAGACTATTTTATAATCAGGAAAAAGCTTTGGAAATCTGAATCACAAAGGGACTCAGGAGTCCAAGTTCAACATTCTCCTAAGGTTAATGTGCAATTAGGAAGGCAAATGTAATGTTAGCATTCATTTCAAGAAGGCTAGATTACAGGAGCAGAGATGTATTGTTGAAGCTGAATAAGGCTCTGGTCAGACTACATTTGGAATATTGTGAGCAGTTATGATCCCCATATCTAAGGAAGGACATGTTGGCCTTGGAGAACTTGGAGAGAGTCCAGGGGAGGTTTACAAGAAAGATCCCAGGGATGAAGGGCTTGTTCTTTTGAGGAGAGCAATTGAGGACTCTGGGTTGGTGGTCAATGGAGTTTTGAAGGATGAGGAGTGACCTCACTGAAATTTACAGAATGCAGAGTGACCTGGGTAGAGTGAACATGGAGATGTTATTTCCACTGGTGGGAGAGACTATATCCAAGGGTACAACCACAGAGTGAAACGATGACCCTTTAGAACTGAAGTGAGAAGGAATTTCTTCTGCCAGAAGACGGTGAATCTGTGGAATTCATTGCCAAAGTGGGCTGTGGGAGCTAGTCATTGAGTGTATTTAAGACAGAGATAGATAGGATCTTAATTAATAAGAGGATCAAAGGTTACAGGAAGAAAGCAGAAGTTTGGGGTTGAGTAATATATTAGCCATGATCAAATGGTGGAATAGACTCGATGGGTTGAACGGCCTAAATCTACTCCCAGATCTTATGGTCTTCAGGTCTATAGCGGAAAGTTAGTGAAGCGGAACAATCACTGTAGTATGAGGAAATCCCACTCTAGATGTGTGATGGTCATGAAGCCTGCAGCTTACTCCATGTATATAGAATTGTGCCCATCACACTGATCTGCCATATGTCCAGATTCAATGTAGAATAGCAAACAAAACTTAACTTTATTTTGCTGTTCTTTTCATTCTTAAGTGTCTCAAAACCTCAAAATTCTTTTGTACTCCTGAAACACAAAAGGAGATGTCCCCAAGTGTAGCCAAATGAGTAAGGAGTGTGCTTGAAACAGACACATAGCAAGTTATATAGCAGCAAGGTGTGGCAGCTTTCATGCAAATCAGAAAACTTCATCTCCATCAGTAGATGGGTACTGAACACCTAAATGCAAATTAATTAGCTCTGCTTGTCTATTTTTCTTTATTATTTTCTATACTAATTGTGAGATGGATAAATAGCCCATGTGTTCATATCTCACTGTGTTTGTATGTGTGCTGTACAGTTGCCCCTGTTTTATCATCACAACAAGCAATTGTGACAAGAAGTGGTTAGCTTAACGTTTTGTGAAGTTGCTTGCCAGAATACACAATAAATTTGACTTCTCTGCAAGCCTTCAAGAGGAAGGTAGATGATTTCTACAACGTGGAAAGCATGTGAAGGCTAGGCAAGAATTTGATGTCATTAGTTATATCAATTACTTCAGGGTCCTAGAGTTAGCTTGATAGCCTTCGGAGGAATTTTTCAGAGTCAATAAGACTTCCAGTGTGAGATGCCCTCCTGTATGATCACTAATAATTTCTTTGGATTGTAAAAGATAATATATGTATAATCTAACTGTTGTTTAATTGGTTTCACTCCTTAATCACACCTCATTCTTTCTGGTATTGGTTTCAAGACATCAAGGAGCTGAGGAGTCAAGAGAAATGCTGGGGAGATGAAGATGGGTGATGAGATGGAAATGGGATGTCACCAGTGTTACCTTTTTCCTAGATCCATTGCATTGTAATACTGGCCCTAACTCTAGATTTACATTTTAAGCTTTTGAAGTGTATAGATTCTTTCAATTTCAGTGTTAATTTAATTTACAGTCAATAAAGAAGGTACCAGTGTAGCTTGAAAGGCTATTCTTTGTTTAAAATTTCCTAGAAATCTATCGACAGGTCGCAACAGTCATTTGTCCTATTAACAGTCCATCTCTCACAAAATTAAAAGAAAAGTATGTAAAAGTTCTGTAGGTTAATTCTTGGGATTTCTGCATTGCTGGCTAGGGCAGCATTTATTAGTCAAACCCAATTGTTCTTGAGAAAATGGCAGTGAGTCACCTTCTAGACCAACTACAGTCTGTGTGGTGTAGGTATACTGAGAGTGATATAAGGGGAGAAAGTTCCAAGATTTTGATGTAGTGACAATGAAGAAATAATCAATGCTTCCAAATCAGGATGATGTGTGAGTTATAGTGCAACTTAATATATGCCCATGATTTCTTCACAGTAATTCTCTGTTGGTGGAGGTTGTGAATTTGAAAAGTACTGTTGAGGGAACCACAGAACATGCTTTTAATGCTGATCATCGTATGTGCTTTATGAAATAGAACTAAACAAACTCTGCTAAATTGAATTATGATATTTCATTTATGGATGCATTAACTTAAATCATTGAGGTGGAAAACATACCAAATTCACCATCTTAAAATATCTTGTATTTACAGCTACAAAGGCAATGCATGTAATTGCTTTTCTAACTTAACACTTCTTTCTTTATCAAGCAGATGGTTTTGCCACACCTTTCGATGACATGCTATTCACAAATAGGTAAGATTCATCATACATAACTATAAAATAAGCAGCATAATCGCGGAAAGGAACTGACACACTTCAGGCTGAACAATGGTGCAAAGAACCTTTTACATATTCAATTACATATAAAGCCATTTATTTGTTAATTGTTACAGAATCCCATTGATTTTCTGTTGATAGTTGACCTTGCTTTTATCAACTAACTATAATCTCTTATGCCAGCTGCCATTCTGTTTATCTTAATACAACTGTGTTTATACATTGAGTGCCAAGTGCTTCCACATAAGCCTATCATTTGTTTTTACAATCAATTGCCTTTCCAAAATGACAGACAAGGGATAGAATATTTATAAGGGTTTATTTTGTTTTGTAAAACATCTAAGTGATGCACGGATCAGATAAAGAGAGACATTCTCAAGAATGTCTCTTTCTGAAAAATGGGCACTTCTGTGCAAAGAACTGGCAACTAACTATCAGTCAAGCCTAGTCATAAAGTCATACAGCACAGAAGCAGACCCTTCAGTCCAACCAGTCCACGAAAACCATGTTCCCAAACTAAACTAGTCCCATCTGTCTCCGCTTAGCCCATATCCCTCCAAACCTTTCTTATTCATGTACTTGTCAAAATATCTTTTAAATGTTGTAGGAGAAAGTGAGGACTGATTAGATTCCCTACAGCCTGGAAACAGGCCATTGGGCCAACCAGTCCACACCAACCCTCCAAAGAGTAAGCCACCCAGACCCATTTCCCTCTGACTTCTGCACCTAACACTATGGCAATTTAGCATGGCCAATTCACCTATCCTGCACATCTTTGGACTGTGGGAAACAGCCAGAGCACCCAGAAGAAACCCATGCAGACACAGGGAGAATGTGCAAACTCCACACAGACGGTTGCCCAAGGCTGGAATTGAACCTGGTCCCTGGTGCTGTGAGGCAATAGTGCTAACCAGCGAGTCACCGTGCTGAAGACTGCAGATGCTGGAGATCAGAGTCAAGAGTGAGGTGCTGGAAAAGCACAGCAGGTCATACAACATCTGAGGAGCAGGACAATCACATTTCAGACAAGAGCCCTTCATCAGGAATGCTTTTCCAGTACCCCACTCTCAACTCTTAAATGTTGTAACTGTACCCATATCCACTACTTCTGATGGAAGTTCATTCCACACACGAAACACTCTGTGTAAAAAGTTGCCCCTTATCTCCATTTTAGATCTTTCTGCTCACACTTTAAAAATATGATCCCTAGTCCCAAAATCCGCCACCACAAGGAAAAAAACACTTGCCATTCACCTTATCTATGCTTCTCCCGATTTTATAAACTTTTAAAAGGTCACCCTTCAACATCCTCACTCCAGTGAAATAGGTCTCAGCCTTTCCAGCCTCTTCCTATAATTCAAACCTTCCATTCCCAGCAACGTACTGGTAAATATTTTCTGAATCCTGTCCAGCTTGTAGTATCCTTCCTGAACAGGGCAACCAGAACTGGACACAGTATTCCAGAAGAAACCTCACCAATGTCCTGTACAACTTCAACATGCCTACCCAACTCCTATACTCAAAGATCTGAGCAATGGAGACAATTGTGCTAAATGTCTTCATAACCACCCTGTCTACATGTGACAGAAACTTCAAAGAATTATGTACTTGAACTCCTACGTCTCTCGGTTCAACAAAAGTACCCGAGGTCTACTTTGAAATGAATAAGTCCTGCTTTTGTTTGTCTTGCCAAAATGCAATTCCTGGCATTTGTCCAAATTAAACTTCATCTGTCACTCCTCAGCCCATTGACCCAATCAATCAAAATCTCTTTGTAAACTGAGGTAACCTTCTTCACTGTCCACGATATTACAAATTTTAGTGTCACCTACTAACCATGTGTTCGACATTTTCATCGAAACCATTTATATAAATGACAAATGAAAGTGTACCCAGCACTGATCCCTGTGAAGCACCACTGGTAACAAACCTCCAATCCAAAAAGCAACCCTCCACCACCACTCTCTGTCTCCTGTCGTTAATCCAATTTTGTGTCCAAGTGGAAAGCTCACCCTGAATTCCATGTGATCTAACTTTACTAATTAGTCTACCATGTGGAACCTTGTCAAAGGCTTTACCAAAGTCCAAGTAAACAGCATCTACCACACTGCCCTCATCGATCTTTTTGGTCACTTCCTCAAGTTGGTGAGACAAGATTTCTCTTGTACAAACCATGCTGACTGTCCTAAATATTCGTTGCCTCTCTGAATACTAAATCCTATCTTGCAAGATCACCTCCAACAATTTACCCATCACTGAAGTCAGACTCTCAAGTCTACTCCTTCCTCCCAGGCTTCTCCTTACATGTCTTTTTAAACAAAGGCACAATATTAGCCATTCTCAATCATCCAGCATCTCACCTTTACTTATAGATAATACAAACATTTCTTCCCTAACTTCCCACAATGTCCTGGGATACACTAGATCAGTCCTGGAGATTTATCCATCTTTAGACTTCCCAACACGTGCAGCACATTGTTTTCTGTAATGTGAGCTGTTATCAAAACATCAATATTTATTTCCCTGAATTCTCTACCCTCCATTTCTTTTCCCACAGTAAAAACTGACAGAAAATATTAAGTTAGTATCTCTCCCCTCTCCTGAGATTCAACACAAAGACAACCTTGTGGAATCCTTGCTGCTGCATTGCAGTATGTCAGTGTAGATCTACGAGATTAGTCCAGACACTTAAATGCCTATGATTGTAATGTGTGCATATGATGGTTAGCTATAATAAATATCTATTGGATTCTTCAATACCATGGTATCCACACTCAATTTCTTAACATATGAGGGATGATGTATGAGATTAGGGGAGAGTGACAGTCCTTGATATCGAGACTGCATTTAACTGAGTGTAGAGTTAAGGAGCCCTAGCAAAACTGGAATCGATGGGAATCAGGAGGCAAACTCTCTACCAGTTAGAAACAGCACAGTAGCTCAGTGGTTAGCACTACTGTCTCACAGTGACAGGGACTTGGGTTCAATTCCTGCCTCGGGTGGCTGTCTATGTAGAGTTTGTCCATTCTCCCTGTGCCTGCGTGGATTTTCTCTGGATGCTCTGGTTTCCTCCCACAGTCCAGTGATGTGCAGGTTAGATGAATTGGACATGCTAAATTGCCCATAGTGTTCATGAATTTGTAGGTTAGGTGCATTAATCAGGAATAAATGTAGGGGAATAGGTCTGGGTGGTTACTCTTTGGAGGATCAGTGTGGACCTATTGAGACAAATGGCTTGTCCCCACACTGTAAGGAATCTAATCTAATCATACCCAGCACATAGAAAGATGGTTGTGTTTATTAGAGGTCAGTTATCTCAGCTCCAGGATATCTCTGAAGAAGTTCCTCACGGTAGTGTCTTCCAGACATGAAGGCACAATGAACAATGGAATACCATGGTGATGGAGGATGTCACCAGGGTTAGCAAAACTGAATAGTAGTGTTAGTTTTCCCTGGACCATGTGATGAGATACTCAGCGGAAACAGCATTTGGGTGGCACAATGTACTTGAGAAGGAAATGACCGATTGTACCATCATAAAAAAGATACATTTAATAAGGACGACAATCACGTCTTTCAAAATCTAGAAATAGCCAAGAATTATTAGGACCAGTGAATCTACTTCAGGAGATCACAATGTTTCTGCTTTCCAGCCATCCGTAGTTCTTTCAGTTTTCATTGAGCATTCCAGGCAGTTTTTGACACAGGGTTGAAAATGGTGCAGGAACTTGGATTAGTAGAAGAGGTTAAACAACTCCTAGTCTTGTCAGAAATCTTAGCCCACTATGACCCAAACTTACCGACGATTGCTGTTACAGATATATCATTTACAGGATTTGGGGCTATACTATTTCACTTGCAGAACGATGACAAACATAGACCAGGTTGCTATTCCTCTAAGTCACTAAAAGAGACAGAACAGTGCAATGCCAAGACAGAGAAAGATGCATCAACAGTAGCATAGGTGTGCAAAACATCTTCAGGTTACATTATGGGATTACAGTTCAACAGACCATAAACCATCTATCACCATTTTGAATATAAAGGAAATTGACAAGATGCTAGTCTGAATTCTATACTTCAGACTCATTGAATTCTATTTCCTTTTCTGAACATAAAGGAATGCACTAAACAGCAGCTGACACACACTCTTTAGGGTACCACCACGTGGAACTGAACAGGAGAAATCAGGCTTTCTTGAGGTTGAAGTATATACTTCCTTAATCACTCCACACTCACTATTCAGTCAGGGACTTGGGTGTCACTGACTAGGCCAGCATTTATTAGAGACAAAGAGTCATAGAGATATTCAGCAAGGAAAAACGTTCGGTCCAAATCATCCATGCCGATCGGATATCCTAAATTAATCTAGTCCAATTTGCCATTATGTAGCCCATATCCCTCTAAACCCTTCCTATTCATATACCCATCCAGATGCTTTTTAAATATTGTAATTGTACTAGCCTCTACCACTTCACCTGGCAGTTCATTCCATACCCTTACTACCCTCTGCATGAAAAAAATATATCATTGGTTGCTAACAAAGAGTTTTGTGTCAAGCCATGGATCCAAACAACAGATACTTGGAAAACTAGCAGCCTCAAATAACCCTCTACAATCTAACCACTTAACAAAGCAAGGGTTTCTGTCCTTCATTATTCATATGTTCTGACTTTCCTGTCTGTGTAAGGGATAGGTAAACCATTTTACTGGATTGTTAGTATAAGTCAATGAGGAAAGCAATCATTAAAGTAAGTAGATTTCAATCTCATCAGGTTGGTCCATGCAGGAAACATTTTATGCCTTGTACTCAAACTGTTATTGCTTTCATTATTCACCCTTGTCATTAGTGCAACATCAACTTGTGCACCGTGTCCTCAGTAAAAACTATTGTTCAGTCTTTTTCATTGTTGCCACAAATGAGAAAATGTTGTTGGACAAATCCTCATCAGTGTTCATTATGTTGTATGAGCCACATCTTCTTTCCTGGTAGGGATCTACAAGTGCTTGACTGGGTTAAAGCATTAGAGAAAAATCACTTGGTGCTCTTACGAGAAGAAGTTTTTGCCTTAAACAAAGTGCAGTTTATCATTAAGTTAACCACGATTTGCAAGTTACATCAATTCGATAGTGTCTGTAACAATAACTGTGAGGGAGACCGAGATGGCAACACTTACTCCTTTGGGATCCAAAACTGTTCTCCCAGCATATCCATGTGACATTATCGTGTTGGACTGTGCTGAAGCCACTCTTTAGCATTAACCCTTCAGACATTTACACCTTTATTACTTGAGAAATAATAAAATTATTATTTTACAAATTCAACATAAAAATGGACCTAAATACAGTCCCTGGAAGAAACAATACAATTCCAAACAAAGAGATGTATCCTGATGTATTGAGTTGATTTTAATTTCACAATTCAGACAGAGTATTAAAATTGAATTGTGAGTTTGCCAGTAATGCAGTAATGATGAAAAGCAATATTGCAACATATCCCATCATGAACTTGTTTAATGTGACTGCATTTAGTGTTGCTACATATTGAATGTAAACATTCTGTCAAATTGATTGATGCTATTTTTAATTGTTCTTAGGACATCCTATGTTCCCAGAGACTGATATTCCTTCACCATCAATGCAAAATGCTGAAGAGGGAAATTTCCACACTACATGGTTGCCTCAATCATCTTCTGCTACCCTGCAGCCGTTACCACAGTGGTCACCATGTCCCGAATACCCCTTACATGAGACAGTAAACACCTCATACATGCAAGACATGTGTATGCAGCCTGTCTGTTCCAGCTATGCAGTAGTGGGACCTCCCTCGGTGGTGTCTTACACTCCACAACCATTGTTGAGCAACTTTGGGGTGAATTGTCAGGTATGATACAACCAGGATTTTCATATGTTGACACAAAATATTAATTATTAAATACATTAGAACACACATGGGGCTGTGGACAGATGGTGCTCACTAATGGCTTATTTGGTGTTCTTTGGTGGAAACAAAAGTTATGGGTTTCTTCTTTTTGCACTCTTGGGACATGGGCATTGCTGGCTGGACCAGCATTTATTGTCCATTCCTAGCTCCCCTTTAGAAAGTGGGAATGAGCTGCAGTTATTGCGATGTAGGTTGATGCCCTTAGCAAGGGAATTCCAGGATTTTGTCTCAACGACAGTGAAGGGACGGAAATATATTTTCAAGTCAGGATGGTGAGTGTCTTGGAGGGGAACTTGCAGGCGGTGGTGCTCCATGTATCTGCTACCCATGTTCTTCTAAATGGAAATGGTCGTGGGTTTGGAAGGTTCTGTCGAAGGATTTTTAGTGAATTTTTGCAGTGCATTTTGTAGATAGTACACACAGCTGCTACTGGACATTAGAGGTGGAGGAAGTGATGCATGTGGACTTAGTACCAGTCAAGAGGGTCGCTTTGTCCTGGGTAGTGTCAAGCTTCTTGAGTGATGTTGAGCTGCATTCATACAGGTAAGTGGGGAGTATTGCATGATTTGTACCTTGTAGATGATAGACAAGCGTTTGGAGTCAGGAGGTGAGTTACTCACTGCAGTGTTCCTAACCTCTGACCTGCTCTTGTAACCATTGCATTTATGTGGTGAGTCCAGTTGAGTTTCTGATCAATGGTAAACCCCATGATGTGTATTGCGGGTGATTCAATGATTGTAATACCATCGAATATCAAGGGGCAGTGGTTAGTCTGTCCCTTATTGGAGGTGGTCATTGCCTAGCATTTGTGTGACATGAATGTTACTTGTCACATGTCAGCTCAAGCCTGGATATCGTCCAGATTTTGTTGGATTTGCACATGGACTGCTTCAGTATCTGAGTGGTGCTGAACATTGTGCACTTGTTCCTTGTGATAGATTTTTTACATCTTCATTCATTTTTCTATGCCAGGCATCAGACCAAGCTGGTTGTTGAGACAGAGTTGTAAGCAAATCATGTTTTTTCCAAGTAACACGTCATTCTTTTTCTAAATCAGAGTTCAATATGTGTCGCTGAGGTGAGTTAGAGGTGATAATTCTAAAATTCACGAGATGATTTCAGAATGAGGAATCTCAGTTGTAAAGATACACCAAAGGAGTTAGGACTGTTTTCTTTGAGGAGGAGAAATCTTAGAAGAAATATGTTTGATGTGTTAAAAATCATGAAAGCTCTGCACAGAGTGAAAAGGGAATCATTGTTCCCACTCGTAAAAGAATTGGGAATGAGGGAGGCAGATTGACAAAATGATCAAAACAAGGATGAGAAAACAAATTCACTCAAAGAGCTGTTAAGGGTGTTCTCTGCACTGCTTGGCTAGAGGTATGTTCTATTGAGGTATTTTCACAAGGGCATTAGAGACCTTTCTCTTGGAGCATCGGAAGCTGAGGGGTGACCTTACAGAGATTTATAAAATCATGAGGGGCATGGATTGGGTGGGCATTTTTCCTAGGTGGTACAATTACTAGGATACCTGGGGTGGAGTCCAGAACTAGAGGGATAGGTTCAAGGTAAGAGGGGAAAGATTTAAAAAGGACCCACGAGGTAACTTTATCACATAAAGAGTGGTGCATGTATGGAATGAGCTGCCAGAGGAATTGGTGGAGGCTGGTACAATTACAACATTTCAAAGGCATCTGGATGGGTATATGAACAGGGAGGATCTGGAGGGATATGGCTAAATCTGGCAAATGGAACTGGTTCAGATTAGGATACCTGGTCAGTGCAGATGAGTTGGACTGAAGTGTCTGTTCCCAAGCTGTGTAATTCTATGACTCTCTGAGTGTTAATTGAAAATGAGCATTTGTGATGGATTATACAGAGAAGCCAGGAGAATAGTACAGAATGAATCAGCATAGACATGACGGGTTGAATGGCCTTGCTCTGTGCTGTGACAATTCAGCGATTCTGTGAACTCTTAGGGAGTGGACTATTGAAGCTTGTAGATGATGTTTTGTGAGGGTTTTTTCTCCGTAAATATAAGAAGATACCTATTCTCTCCTTAATGTCCCATGAGTAGACAGGCAGGAGGCTGGAAGAACATAGCAAGCCAGGCAGCATCAGGAGATGGAGAAGACAATACTTCAGGTGTAACCCTTCTTCAGGACTGGGGGTGGGTGGGGAAGTAGGGATAGGTGAAGACAGGTAGAAGGGATGACCTGGTTGGTCAATGTGAGGTATGAATTTGGTTGGTGGCAGGGAACAGTGAAAGGGATTGGGAAGGTCTGGGAATGGAGTCGGGGATTGGGAAGGAAGGTTATTTGAAATTGAAGAACTCAATGTTGAGTCCTCCAAGCTGTCAGCTGCCCAGGCGGAAGATGAAGTGTCATTCCTCCAATTTGCAGTGTGGTTCATTGTGGCAATGGAGGAGGCCAAGGATGATCATGTCGGAAAGAGAGTGGTTAGGGCACTGAAATGGGCAGTGACTGGGAAGTCCGGTCAGCCCCTACTGGCCGTGCTGCGATGCTCGACGAATCGTTCCCTAAGTTTATGTTCGGTCTCCCTGATGTAGACAAGACCACACCAGGAGCACCTGATGCAATTAACTAGGTTGAAATAGAGCCAGGTGAACCTCTGTCTCACCTGGAAGGACTGTTTGGGGCCCTGGATGGTTTCCTAAGCATGTTTTAGTTAACTATTGGGAAAAGTTGGCACAGGGACACAGAATTGCAATTTTAAAGTCAGAGAGATTTTAATTTACATTGTTCATTCTTTCACGATATTCCAGAATTCTTTACCCAGTAAAATCTTTTGCAATTAAGTCACTGCTGTAGTGTTAAACATGGCACCTGATCTATACACAGGAATATCCCACAAACAATAAGGATATAAATGACTGGATAATCTGTTTATTTGGTACATTTCGATGAAGGATGAATATTGACCAGAACACCCAGAGGAATCCTTCAACTCTGTGAAAGAATGCCATGGGCTTGTTTAGATCGACCTGATTTGCGGCTTCAGTTTAACTTCTCACTCTGTGTAGCTGGCCCTCAGTATTGGAGCTTTTGTACTTGTAGCTCTAGGATTGGAACTTTCTAAGGCAGATGTCTTACCAGTGAGCCCCACCTAAGAGCCCACAGAAAATATTCAGCAGAGCAGTCACTAATTATGGCTGTGTTTGTAAAGAACTTGCAGTTGTTAATATTCGCTTTGATTTCTCCACAGTCGAGAGCCCCCACACCAGGTGGTATTCCACAGTTGGACCTTGCAGATCAGCAGCCAGCGCTCAGCTACTTCTCTTGGAGCCAGACACTTTCATCGCTGCCAGCACCAGTGGCTCCATGTCAGACAAACTCACTGCAGCCTCTGCCACCTCAGTTTGTACCCTTGCCCATTTCCGTTTCCGAGCCTGGGCTGATGGAGCTGGAGGATGCCAGGAGGACCATTGCAAACATGGCCATTGAAAAACTGCTCCAGCAAGATGAAGACAATGACACGTATGTTTCTTTACAATAGAGCCAGACAACAAAAGTAAAAGGTCCAGAATAGTATGAGTGATTATACAGGAAACCCATTGCATTGTCATTTAAAGAAACCTGTGGCCTGTGATAGCTGTTTCAAGGAATTCAATATTTATCGCATTGTCTGTCATATTATTTTGAGGGCTACATTTTTTTCACCAGTTTAAAAGCAATGATTTGAGAGTATTGAGAGATTGTTTCATGTTTGTTACCAAATGTAGGGTCAATATTTCTCACTTCCTAACTTGTAATAGTTTACTTACTGGTTGGATTGATGGTATAGCTCACACTTAATCAACAGTACCTGCTGAAAGGCATTGGTCAACACTGACCTGTCAATTGTATCCTAATTTAAAGGACCCCCAGGTCTTAGCTACTTTTGTCAGAAATGGTTTCGTAAAAAGACAGAATTAGGAAGCACAGTGAACAATCACCAAAGTTGAAACTTATTCATGATTCTGTTGTATTTTATCTTTGCTGATAGAGTGAAGTGAAAAATATTTCAGCAATCATATTTGGTTGTCAGATTCTCACTACCTTTTTAAATATCACTGGAAAAGTCATTTTGTCAATTAGTTTCCTACTGCACTCAGCAGGCTTATTCACAATAAACTGGTATTCTTGTGAATTGTCCTGATGAAAAGCTATATAATCATCGAATCATAGAATCCCTACAGTGTGGTAACAGGCCCTTTGGCCCAACAAGTCCACACCAACCCTCCAAGTTCTGTACTACCGAAAGCCCAGTTTCCATCATAGATTGACCACCCTGAGCTGAACTGTGAAGGAATCTCTCTTTTATACAAGTAGGAGTATTTCAATCCAACAAAACAATTAGAAAATCGTTTGCAGAAAATAAAGTGAACCATATTTAAGATCACTAACTTATTGAAATGATTTTGCATTGACAAAACAAAAACACATTCTAGCTAGAAGCAAATTTCGGCCTCAAGAACCTTTACCTTTTAAGTAAATTGGCATTACACTATGCAAATATTAGTCCACCATTTTTGAGCATATTAAAATTAATTATAATTCACATTGAAATCAGACTGATTGCATGTGAGAAAACTTGGTGATTAATACCTCACAACTTAATTTCAAGATATTGGAGTTATGTAATTGAATTGGTAAGAATCCTGTTAGAACAATAATCCCTACTGTAGCCCAATAGTAACTGCTCTTTCTTGATTAATGGATTCTATGCATCTACTAGAATGTCTCATTTATCGTTGCAAAACAATTTTAATTGTGCATTATTTATTGGCAATTGTATGAAAGAAAAATCATGCAATGAAGCTGTTTAGAATTATTCCAAAAATCAACTCTTTGATTAAAATTAAATGGATATTATATTATACTCTAAATCATTGTTGTTAGATAAAATTCTTACTCCAGGAGGGGAGAAGATGTTCTGATATTTAATTGCTCAGTATCCTCCTGTCACCTCAATCTAATGTCAGTTATTTCCATATGGTAGCAGTCTTACAATGTAGCATTTTTTGACAACAATGTGTTTGATTTCTGTTGTAGATTGAGTAGACAAATTAGCTGAGATACAAAATGGTAGTTTTAATAGATAGTTCAAAAATCCTGATCATAGATGCATTTAAGGTGAAGCTAGGTAAAACACTGTGAGGGAGAAAAAAGAACCAAGTTATATGAATAGGATTACATGACAAATGGTGGGAGAAGACTTGTGTTAGCATAAACACAGACATGGAATAAACATTCTGTTCTGTGGTACATATCCAATGTAATTCTATGAAAGTAGCAATGCTTTACAATGTTTCAAGTTTTGTTTGAATCAGTATAGTTGCCTTTGAATTGAAATTGTGAAATAAATGGTCTTTATCTTTCAATGCTGAATTCACTTGGCTCAATGAAGTGGTAGGTCTAAAGAAGGAGTGAAATGATATTCTCCTTTAGTGTTATTGTATCTCATCCTCATGCAGTTCAAACTGTGCTCGCATTTAACTTCTTGACACAATATAGTGAAATTGAATTGAATCAGAGTCGAATTAGGTGGCACACTGTTTAAGAGTAAAGTAACTCTTGATGCTAGCAAATAGACATTGGACTTAAGAATGCGCCACTATATTGGCTTTTTCATGCCTGTGCCATGTGACTTCAAAGCATCGGAAATGTGTTTGCTTCAATTGCATCTTATTTGTTTATGATTAAAGTCATATTCTCTGTTTTAACAGTTGTTCAACAACACAGTCAGTAATTGCCAATAAATTTACGTGATATGTAACTTCTGACTTTGAGGAGTTAATATTTTACAGTTCATGGAATCAAATGATAGCTTTCAGATAAGGATTCAAATCTAAATAGTCACAAAGGAAAGGCAGTTTTGTCTACTTTGGTCTTAATTAAAACAGCCTTATTCCAATGGATGTGAGCTTTTTCTATTTCTGAGCTGCCATTTTCTTCTCATAGTGACCCATCATGAAGAGAGAGAATTAGAAGCATGTCATCTCTTAATGGTTAACCAACAATAAAGTTTGGCCTGATACTTGCTCCTTCTACAGCAATATCCTACCTTCAGATTGGCTTTGCATTCAAGGGCAGTGGTTAGCTTTGTTACCTCACAGCACAAGACACCTAGGTTTGATTTCAGCCTTGGGTGACTGTCTGTGTGATGGTTGCACATTCTGCCCATGTCTGCATGAAAATGTGCTGGGTGCTCCTGTTTCCTCCCACAGTCCAAAGATGTGCAAGTTGAATGGATTGCCCTAAATTGCCCTGTAGCGTCCAGGGATGTGCAGGCTAGATGGGTTAGCTTTGGAAAATGTGGGGTTACAGGGATATAGTGCAGGGTTGGATGCTATTTGAAGGATTGGTGCAGACTTACTGGGTAGAATGACTTCTAATGTAGGGATTCTATAATTTAGTTCTTTGTTGAGTTGGTGCTCTATCAGAGATCAGCAGTTTACCAGAGAGGGTTGTGAAATATATATGTGGTTTAAAGTCCAAGCGCCTAAGTCTCCATGACAGGATATTAATGCCTCCTCAACATTGCTTAATCTGACAAGGTATTCAGAAGAGATTTCTTTACCCAATGAAAATGGTGAAAATTTTATAGCAAGCATATTTGAGACAAATGGCAAGGGTGCATTTAAGGGGAAGCTATGTAACAGCATGAAGGAGTTGAAGAATATTAATGAAGAGAAGTTGGGGGAAGCTTGCATGAATTATAAACACCAGTGCAGATGAGTTGAGCCAAATCACCTGTTTCTGTCCTGTTCATTCTGTATAAAACATGCTAATACATATATTTGAGTAGACAGCAGAACCTTTTACTTTGGCCCAAATTGTTGAAGTAACATAATCAAAAGAGAATATGGCTTTAATTCAACTGATTAAAATATATTCTTCTTACAATATTTACAATTGTATTTGTGCTCCATGTTAGATTAGTCTTGTTCAAGTAGAGCACCTGTAAAAGCCAATAAGTGGTGGATTATCTCACAGCTTATGTAAAGAGAGACCAAAATAAATACACATTTTCACACAGCTTTCCTTCAGTCTCATGAATTTTTGAGTCAGAGAAGAGTGGAATTAAGATGAATCATTTTGCAAACACCAGTCAGTTCTATATCAATAACTTCAGAAACTTGAATTGCAGAGGTTTTCTCCAGAACCCTTCTGTTCACCTTATTTTTTAAATAAAATAGCTTCTATTTCAAAGTTTGATAGGTTCCTGTTCAGTAAAGGCAGGTGAATACAGTTGAGGCCCAGATCAGCCATGATCTAATTGAACGATAGAACAGGTTTGAGGACATGAATGGCCTCCTCCTGTTCCTGTGTTTTCAGCATACGGCAGTCAGTGAACAATTTTATGGAAGAGTTAAATAAAAACCCTTAAAATACAATTTCTGAGCGACTTTTAAGGAATTGTAGCAGTAATAATTTCATCGAAGTTGATTTAAAATATTATTTGACTTACAAACCAACAGTACACTCGATGACTCTAGTTTAATGCCGCAATACATTACCTGTAGATTACTTCATTGAGAAAAATACAACAGCTGAAATTTGCCAGAATCTTCTCTCCAAACAGCTTCCTTCCCCTTTAATAATCTGATTAAGATTGACATTGTTTTATTTTTATTAGTCACGGCTCTGTGCTGTTATTTCCTGGATAAACCTGTTCCTAGCAACCTATGAAGGTTAGTAAATGAGAAACAGTATGGTATGATAATGCAAAATGTGCAGACATGCTTACAGAGGGAGCAAATTGAAACCTTCAGTATAATCAGTAAAGTGGATTGAGAAATCTCAGTGATCCATTATAAATTTGTTTAATCATTTTCTTATTTCAGAATATAATCATCCCAATATTGATATTCACTTGAATGTCTCAGTGAGATAAGTCAGGATTCATAATAAATTCAGATACAAAATAAAACAGAAACAAAAACCCAACCAATCCCAACCCGCTAAAATTTCCTAGCATCAAGAAACTATGATACACCTGAGGAATGAAGTTGCCAAATTAAAAAACATTGAATTCTTAAGTGAGAGAGGCTAGTTGAGAAGGTAGTTGATATTATTTCAGAGTCATAGCAGTTAGAAAATATCTCCAACTCAAGTGTTACAAAAAACACCACTAATGTATTTTAAGATTGTCCGTTGTTGGCATATACCCAACTGTCAGTAATGTGAATATGACAGACAGTTTACTGCTCGCAAATGGAGTTGTGTCCGTAACAGAAGTATAACACAGGGCTCATAATACAATTCTTCTGTCAACTCAATGGGCCAAATCAAAATCTCCAGAGAGGGAACTTTATCTTTAGGATTGTTTGGTTACATGGATACTGATTCTATTTTATTGAATTTTCCCATTGTCTCATTGATCTGATATTAGCCTTAAGCTTCCTTGAGCACTTTCTGTAGCGTGGCTCTGTCATGAAAACCAAAAGTAGGCTGCCAGGTGACAATAACTACTTTACAGCTGGTGAAAAGCCAAACATCTAACTGGTGTGAATATAAACACATCTATCACTCTAAAACCTAGCTCCCTGACTGATCATTGAGCACTGAGGCACTCAAGTTTAAATTTAGACCTTCCAACTTGGACTCTCACCAGATAGCAGACAGCAACCTGACCTGTAGGCTTTTGGCAAACAATACACATTCAAAGCAGTTTCACACTGGTGCAAAGGTGACAATGTGAGTGTTAAGGCACGGTAACATTTCCCCGGATTTACTGCCAAGAAAAGATTTCAATAATTTTCAAAACATAAAAGAGAAATTTGTATGTCTTAAAAGCAGCATGAGTCTCGTCTGATCTACATTTTCTTAACATCCTTGATTGTTGTTAATAATTTACTGCTTCATTTTGATAAACCCTTTTTTCTGTAAACACATTGGTTTTGGTAGAGGAGAGATTGATTTATGTGTTCAATAATTTTTAATGTGCTAGAAGCAACTGTCAGTGCAGGTGCTAACTGTCAACAAACTCAAGCCTCCTTGATGCACTGTCGATGTCTGTACAAAATAATTATTGTCAAGAAAGTATATTTAGAAATATCCATAGCACAGATCTAGAAGATTTTCAAATGAGTTATGTTAAATTTGCTGATGGATTGTTTGTAAAAGTCAAGGTTGCAAGTTTTGCTGTTCTCCTATGCACATATTTGCATTTTCTTTCATTTTATTCATACTTTATTTTGTAAAGAAAAGGAATGGAATTTGCTGCAAAACACACTAAGAGATTTGGCAGCATATTAAGATGCATGTGGAAGCAATTGGTCTTTATGTAAACTAGTTTTTTGCTTTCCATTCTGAATGCTGTGTCTCCTGGAGTGATTAAAGCAAAACAGGAACAAGATTCCAATTCAATTCATAATTAGTTTCAATTAAAATGCCCATTTACTAATCAATGAAAAAAAATTGTGGATTCCATAAAGAGAGGGCAATCTAATATTATCTGTGGTGGGAGGGGATCTCTTGTGATGCAGTGTTAGTGCCCCTACCTTTGCGCCAGAAGATCTGAGTTCAAGTCCCAATAGCTCCAAGGATGTGATGTAACATGTCTGAACAGGAAAACGAACAACATCCAATATAATCTGGGGGGGTGGGATCTCTTGTGGTGTAGTGGTATTGTCCCTATCTCTGAGCCAGGAGGCCTGGGTTCAAATCCCACCTGCTACAGAGATGTGCCATGATATATCAGAACAGTTTGAATAAAAATACCTACAACCACCCATTTCCAGAATGTAGAGACGGATAATAAAATGCTGGCCCTGATGGTGAGGAGTGCATCTTCAAAATGAACAAGCTAATACTAGCTATGGTGGCAGGCAGGAACTCTTGTGGTGCAGTAGTAGAGTCCTGACCTCTGAGGAGGACTATGTTAAAATCTCACTTGCTCCAGAAGTATATAATAACATCTTTGAACAGTTTGATTAGACAATATCTAATATTGTAAAGGAACTGTTTTCCCTGGAGCGTCGGAGGCTGAGGGGTGATCTTATAGAGGTTAATAGAATCATGAAGGTCATGGATCTAAATAAATAGACAAAGTCTTTTCTCTGGGGTGGGGGAGTCCAGACTAGAGGGCATAGTTTAGGGTGACAGGGGAAAGATATAAAAGAGACCTAAGGAGCAACTTTTTCACACAGAGGGTGGTACGTGTATGGAATGAGCTGCCAGAGGGAGTGGTGGAGGCTGGTACAATTGCAACATTTAAAAGGCATCTGGACGGATATATGAATAGGAAGGGTTTGGAGGGATATGGACTGGGTGCTGGTAGGTGGGACTAGATTGGGTTGGAATATATGGTCATCATGGACAAGTTGGACCAAAGCATCTGTTTCCATGCTGAAAATCTCTATGACTCTATAACTAAAAGTAAAAGTCCAAACTTGGACATTTTAATGAAAATTCATGTCTACATTTGCCTCTGCAAATGAATCAAAAATTCAGGTGTTTCATGTGCAGAGAATGGATTAACATCACAGCAAATATGCATGAAGCTATTGATTATATCCAGCTCATGTCAACTCCAAACTTACTTACTGATTGACTGGGAATCCTCCAACTCAGTTTGTGCCATTGTACAACAGAAATCAACAGGACACGGGCAAGAGGAATTAAGGAAGGTCGATGCAATTTCATGAGCAAGATTTTTTGGCCGCTGCTGAGCTAGTTTTTGTTTGGGTGGGTGGGGAACCATGTAAAAGATGCCCTGTGCTAGGCCTCCCTGTTTCTCTTCCATCCACTACCTGTGCTCTGCAGGCTGCCAATCCTTTGACCTACTGAAGCGTTTACCAGCCCAACTTATTGACAATTAAGGCCCTCAACACACCTGCACTTACAAAGCACAGCAAAGTGAACACAGAAAATCTCTTAAAATACACTTTCTGAGCAACTATTTTAAAAATGGTAGCAATACTCTTGGAGACGTTGATTTTTAAAAACAGCTTCATCTATATTTTTCTAATCAACCTCTTCAGAGATGTCATTGCACACCACTGGATCAGGTGGGATTTGAACCTCAGTCTCCTAGCCAAGAGACAGGAATCCAGGGTTTCATTTATAAGTTAACAGTACAATAAATGATCATTGTTTAATCTCACAATTCATCACCTGTGTTCTAATGGGCAGGGACAGGTGGACAGAACACAAAGGCCATTTTTGAAAGGTTTCTTTGAAAAAATGACAAGTAAGAAAAGGTTTCACAAAAGGTGCTCTATGCAAATCAAGGGACACCTTCTGAGTTGTCATCTCTCCCTTTGTTCCTTCCCACTTGCCCTCAAAAAGCTGCCCTCTCACCCTACACACTGATCCCTCCTGCAGTAACATATTTCCACAGAAAGAGTTCACTGCCACTAGGACTATTCAAGCAACCAGCCAATCAGATTGGCCTTCAACTCTTGCGGGTGTCACTCCCTGTCCAATGAGATGAAGTCAGTCTGCAAGTCAGTATAAGCCACCTTTGTTGTGATATTGCCATGGTGACAGGCTTTGTAATAAATAATTTTATTCAAAGCAGCTTTGCTCTCCAGGATGTAAAATCCAACCCTGTATTTACAATACCTTGGAATCACAATTCTAACTGTGATGGAATTTTCATTGCTCCACCATTGGAACTGAACTTTCAGCTGTCTGGAACCCAAGCTCCAGAATTTCCTCCCTAATCATCTGTATCTCCCTCGTGACCTCTTCTTGCCTAAAGCATTCTTATGTCTTACCTCTTTGGCCAACTATTTTAATATCTGCTTCTGTGGCTTGGGTGACTCAAAACCAAACTTTGTTTGGTAACTCCCTTGTGAAGTGCCTTGGAATGTTTTGCTATGTTAAAGGTGGGATATAAATGTAAGCTGTTGCTATTGGTGGAGGAAGTAAAGGCCAAATTCAAATGTCAGTTTTTGGGAAAGTAATATCAGAAGGAGCTGCTCATGTGAGCCTGACAGCTATATCACCAGAGATGCAGGTGTGTGATTGACCACACAAAAACCACAAAAGCGGCTAAGTTAATGTTTGAAACTGATGAGTGGGATGGTCATCTAATTAAACTAGCTCACTTTGTAACTGTGTCTTAGAGATGATTGTGACCCTTTCTCTTTCCCTGTTTCTCATATTCACCCCTGGTCCTGCCATCCAGAACACAAGTGATAACCTTTCACACAGAATTCTACAGCTCAGTGAAAGAGGAATATACCTACACAGAGAAGATTCACCAGGTTGATTTCTGGAATGAAATGATGGAGGAAAGTTTGAGCTTATAAACCAATGGTGTTTAGCAGAATGATTTTGGTGAAATGCAAAATTCTGAGGGGGCTTGACAAGGAAGAATTTTGACAGGATGTTTCCCAAAATAGGGGTGAGCATGGATCTATCTGTGGAAATAGTTTAAAATTAAGGAGTCTCCCTATTTCAACTGAAAAGGAGGAAGATTTTCTTCTCTTAGAAGAATTTAATTTAAGGAAAAAATAAACGACCGATTTTTAATTAGTAGTGAGTCGAGTCATTATGGGGAACGGGAAGGAAAGTGAAGCTAAGGCTGAGATGAGGTCAGGCATGATTGTATGAGATGGTTGAGCAAGTTTGAGGGGCTTAATTGCCTACTCCTGTTCCAGTCCTTATGAATCCTTACAGTACTTACTACGCCGGAGTATTGTAAGGCTGGGTTACTGAATATTCAAGCCAGACTCAGATTTCCAGAGATTTTGTTTTAGAGATGTGAAGTTTGGCAGGAAAGAAGAGTTAAGATTGCAATTAAATGATCCATGATCTTACTAAATGATGGAGCATGCTTGAGGTGTTAAACAGCCTACACTTGCTCCAATCTCTTGTGTCCTTCAGTTCTATTAAAGGAAGATATATCAGGGCCACCCCAGAAATGATTTGTCTGGCTCTCTATCTTCACCACGATGACAAGCACACACCCTTCACTCAGTTCACTGCACCAGTTTTAGAAGGCTGCACTGATATCTCCTTACTGTGACACTAATATTTTATTACTTTAACACTCTGTCCCACTGGAAGGTCTGTCTAAAGACTGGGTGCCAAGCTGTTAAACTGTAATAAAAGTAATCACGCTATGTAATAATTGTAATTAGCAATTGCCCAATTTTGATTTCAGGATTCTTCACATCTACGCAGCCAAAGGAATGCGGGAACATGCCTATGCAGCGGCTGAACGAATGCGTGAACTCAGAAGACTTGATACTAAAGAACACCGGGGAAAGGTATATAAAATTTAAAGCACATTCTCATGAAATAATTTTGCCTGTACTGTTGTACAAACCAGTCTTATAGTTTTTGATTATCTAAATCCATAAATGCTCTATGCATATGAAGGGCAGGATTCTGCAAACTTTGATCCTCAAATGACTAAAAGGGTGGGGGCAGCAAAGAAAATGGAATTAAAGCCATTAACTGATCAGCCATAATCTTATTGGATGGTGTGGCAGCTTTAAGGGGCTGAATGGCCTACACTTGCTTGGTTTCTGGACTAGTGCCGGAATGATAAAGCAAAAGCAAAGAGAGTGTTAAGTGTATCATATGAATAAATATGATAAATTCACTCCATCCTTATAAAACCACAGCGTTCCTCTCCCCACCTCCTCATCTCATCTCACACTGGCCCCTTCCCAGAAACCTGAAAGGGTTTGGAAGAGTGCTGTCGGATTGATATTTGGCTTAAAGGCATGTTCATCACCACACCATGTATAGAGAGATGTCTTTTCACTTTTGAAAAAAATATGGGTTTTATAACAGCTTGTCAGATTTTGAAATAACTGGGCTGTGTCTGATTATTTGAGTTAGCTGAGAGAGTACCAGAAGCAAGAATAAGCATTGGGTCAGCATGGAACTAGATTATGAAGCTTTTGCTTTTGCAAAGAGTCATCAACCTTCCGAACAGGTTGCTGAATAATATAGTGAATGCACTTGTACAAGGAACGAAGCAACTTAACGTGTAAGTATAGCAAACAATTAGTGAGTCAAGTGGATTGCTGGCCTTTACTGCAGGGGAAATAGGGTCGTGTTGCTACAGTTGTACAGGGCTTTGCTTAGACTGGATTTCTGGAATACTATGTACAATATTGATCTCCATATTTAAGAACAACAATAGAGTTGGAGGCAGCACAGTGGAGATTGAATAAATTAGTTCCTGATGAAGTTTTTGTTTAATCATTCATGGAGTATGAGTGTCACTGGTTAGACCATATTACTCAGAGGGCAGCTAAGAGCCATTGCTGTCAGTCCGGAGTGACATTTGGTCAGACCAGGTAAGGATGGCAGATTTCCTTTCCTAATGGATGAAACAGACTGAATAGCCTACTCCTGCTGCTACCTTTTACGTTTCTAAGTGGGTTTTTACAACAATTGGCAAAGTGTAGTAGAAATCTGGATAGTTTCACCCCCCCCCCCCCCCCCCCCCCCCCACCGCCCCCACTGCCCTCCCAAGAAAGGACATAGTCAGGTTAATTAAAATTTATGAAACCAAAGTGAGTAAGTGGAGCTGAGGTTCCAATCAATCATGATCTATTCGAATAACAGAAAAGACTCCAGAGGCTAAATGGCCTAATTCTGTTCCTATTACATCAGTACTGGCTAGAGTTAATCCTCTTACAATGTTCACAGACACCCCTATTGGTTGCTGTGGTCGCAAATCAGCCTCTGATCGTGCGGGATCTAATTATGTTCGGTGCTGATCTGAATGCTGTGGATGACAGAGGACAAACCTTTCTACATCTGGCTGCTACCTATGGCCACTTGAGTATCATTCAGGTAAACACATCTGTTGCTCCTTCTCTACTGACAATGAAAGCTGTGGCTTGGTATCTTAACTATAACTTGTTAATACTATCCCACACAAATAATGGATTGCACCAGGATACTGTATTTCAATCAGAAGTTGAATGGTTTCTGATTGAAATCATTCCAAAATATTTTTGCAAATTCCCAACTAAACACAGGCACTCACAGTGTTAAAAATTGCAATAACTGGAAATCTGAAATAAAAACAGAAATACTGCGGCTGAATGGTAAGTTCTCCAGTATCTGTAAACATAAACATCAACCGTCAATATTTTTCAGGTATTCCCCACCTGTCAGCACCTAATGAGTAACAGCAGTCTGGGTTCAAGCCTGCACCCAGGTGAATTCTGGGTTGCTGCTGGCCCAGAATTGTCAGTGAATACACAGTAATGTCATCAACTGCGTTCTATGCTTTCTGGATATGCAAAATTGAAGGACAGGGAAAGCCAAGTTGTTTCATCAAGTCCGTATCATAGCATCGGACTCTCTGTCCCACACACTTTCTGCCCTGTTCTAAAGGGCACATCCCAAATCTCTTTATAGCCAAAGTCTGCAGTATTGTAAAGTAAGGTGCCTTCATTTGTCATGCCTGACAGTTGAGCAAACCAAATTATTTCACCCTGTGCCTCCATACCATTATGGAGACCCTAAATCTAACAGTCTAAATCTTTGCCACTTTGCATAAAAAAATGAGCAAAATAAATTTCTCACTGTAAAAACTATGTTCTGTTTTTATGTATTTTAAATGAAATAAACCAATTTATTGATTAAATGTTCAATAAAGTTTCGATTGGTGACACCCTCTAAAGACAGGTGTATTTCCTGCAGTGGAAAATGTGAAGCCACCATTTGAGCAAGGGTTTGCTTTAAACTTCATTACACATCAGGAGGAGGTGCAAATGGAACCCAGGTTTCCCAGCTGAGAGATGAGCCTCATGTCTATTTATCACTTCACTACATCTTGGGGTAAAAAAGGCTGCACTCCAATCAGGCAGAATTTGGATTGATTGATGGGGATGACAGTGATGCTGACCCACAGAACATTTGCGACAAAACTTTGAGAACTATGAGTGATGCGCTTGAATATCTTAAAATTCCATTGACGCTAAACCACCACCACCGAAAAAAACCTAAGGACTCTAGAACAGGGCTTTGCAAAGTAGAGTCATATGTTGAAGTTTGGGGCCATGAACTCTGAGGCACTTAGGCCTATCAGGATCTCTGGATATTATAACAGTTGTTCTCCCGCTCTGACCAGTGATCACTTTCTTGGTTCTCACTGAGGGGTCATGACAAGTTTAAAGACTTCAAACAAGATCACAACAGGAAAAGATTTGGGAGACAATATTCTAGACAATGGCAGAAAGGGAAGTATGCTCAATCAATCTTTTCTCTGGATGGTATTAAACCATAGGATACAGTTAATATTAGTGATCAAAGGATTAAATAATAAAACATAAAGTTGACACACAAAGATTATTCCCTAAATGCCATGGAACCCAGTCAGCTCTATGTCTCTAAATTGAGTGTTAATTTTTCTGCTATGTCCAAACCAATAGTGCAGAAAGGATCAGAATTCTTCCATTCTTCCCAGCAATCAGATTATGAAGGTATTTGCATAGTGGCGATCAGATATGTACTGTCAATACTTGAGGCTACCCTGGAATTACAACACAACAGGCTTTCATAGGCCGCATTTTTTGGAAAAAACTTGTGCCGCCTGCAATTATTTTAATAGCTGGAAGGAATTGGATTTCAATTTACTTGTCTAATACCTCCCAACTCGGCATCACCCTCTTGAACTGTCCTACCTGTCCATCTTCCTTCCCAACTCTCTGCTCCACTCTCCTCTCTGACCTATCACCCTCTCCCCACCTTCATCTACCTATTGCATTCCCAACTAACTTCCCTCCAGCATCCCACACCCCACCCCCCACCCAGTTATCTCTCAGCCCCCTTGGCCCACAAGCCTCATTCCTGATAAAGAGCTTATCCCCAAAACGTTTGCTCTCCTGCTCCTCAGATGCTGCCTGACCAGCTGTGCTTTTCCAGCACCACACTCTTCGACATTTGCCTGCAATGTAAAAGATTCCAGGGTAAAATCATAAATGCTGTTGTGAAAATAACACAGGAAAGGTTTTCATATTAGTAGAAAATGATTTTTTTTTATTCACTGCCCACCTTCCTTCAATCTCAGTAAAGTTGCCACAGTCCCAGAGTCCTGTTCTCTCAGAGAGAAGAAAATCATTGGTGATTTTAACCTGAGGGTCACCATGTCTCAGGTGAGGGCTGAGGCTGAGAAGGTGGGACGTTCATGGTGACCTCAGCTCGTATGGGATTGAGCAATGCTGTTGGTGTCACTCTGCATTGCATACCAAACATCCAGCCAGTTGGGCTAACTGTGCCCTTCCCAATCCCAGTAGCCCACAGTAGAAGATGACCATCTTCTTTTTGTTCAATTAGGGGACACGGACGTTGTTGGCTGACCTGATCTTGAACCTGATCTGGTCTTGGAACATACAAGTTAGGGAATGTTCTGGGAATGTGAGTACTGTGTCCAAACACCTGATGAAATGTGCCCAAGGCTAGAAGTGTTTTCTCCACCAGGGCATTGGACAATAAGAATGGTGAAGCTGCAAGCTCAGTTAGAAAGATGGTTCATTTGTGAAAAAGGGGCAGGAAAGGTTTGTGACAAAGCTAAGCTGAGAGAGGACTCTTAGAGGGACAGAAACAAGCGTAACAGGAAGTTTGGATGGGGTGAGGGGGTAACAGCTGTTGGGAGGCTTTTATTGTGAGCTGGAAAGGGTTTCAATGTTCTGCCACTACCTCCCCCAGCATTTGAGGTTCTCTGTGTGGTTTTAGTCTAACAAAACATTTGTGTAAGGAATGAATTTTTGTTCAGGCTTGTAAATCACATTCCTTAAGATATTTGTACATGGTTGCACGAAACTTTGCCTGTCGCAACTTTCTGACACGCATGATCTGAAATTAAATATTTGTATAAATGGTTATAGCTTTTAACTCTGGTAGAATTGATGTTTTTACAGCAGGTCACTTTTTATTAATCTGACATCAACTTTTCTTGAAAATGCTGAATCTGGGGCACAGGTTCACAAGCACCAGTTACCCCAGGTTTTTCAAACTACTCCAAGTTGTAGCCCTTTTGGTGATTGTTAACAGGTTGTTTAATAATTGAGAAAACGTAATATGTCCAAGTCAGTCCTGCCTTTGTCCTCTGCTTTCCCAATGGGAGGAAACTATCAGGAGTGGGATCTGCTTCTCAATGATTCCTTTGTCTAACTCTGGGATTCCCAAGGTCAGTAGCTACCATTGGCATTCCACTAATATCTGTTTACACAGCATGAAACTAAAGTCTCTGACAGAGTTATCCTGAGCTGTAAGGCTCAGCTATAATCCAGACAGCACTTGCAATAGTGCACATACAAAATCAAAACAAAATGTCAATTCCACACAAAGGCTGGAATCTGACCAACACTATTTATAATAGAGGAGATTTCCTCTTGTGGAGCAATCTAGAAAGACAGGTTATAATTTTCGTTCAAGGGGTCGCAGATTTAAAGCAGAAATGAGGAGAAATCACTTCTCTCAAGGAAGTCACTACCCCAGAGTGTTACAGATGTTGAGTCATGGAGTAAATTCAAGGAGGAAATAGACAGATTTTTGAATAGTAACAGGTTGAAAGGTTACGGGGAGTGAAATAACTCCACAGAGGCCGGTATCCCATCACCAAGTCACCCTTTATTTACACGTGCACAATACTTAGCCTTAATCTGGTATCCTCAGAGTCAGTTCCCAGAGTGAAATGAACTTCTGACACTCCTGTTATATCAGTCAGCCAAGACTCCCTGATTTGACCAGATTAACGACCCTAATCAGGGAACTCTATTATGATCTATTATGTCCACCTGACTGACCTTGTTACAATCACTATAGAGAGCGGGCAAGAAAGTACAGTTGAGGCTGAGATAAGACCAGCCATGATTTCATTAAATGACAGAGCAGAGTTGAGGGGCTGAATTGCTTATTCCTGCTTCAATTTCTTGTGTTTTTAATTTCTTATGATTGGGACCATTTCTGTGTCAGAGGCACATTAACAGGAAAATCTGATTGGAGGCATCCAGTTAAGGTGTAATTCCAAAGTGTACTTGACAAGTTACATCCCAAATAGCATCTCACCTTCAACATCCCAATTATTGTCAGCTACTTGTTGGGTTTGCACATTAATTATACATGAAATCTTGCTGCAAGTTAGGTCTGGAATTTAACAGAAGTACCTATGGAACAAACATCAATCAATTTCTGGATCTCAGAAAGAAGGCAATTTAAGTTGAATTCAACATAGTTTTTTGAAAGTATATTTTTATAAGTTCATTTTTTCTATTTTTCTGTTTTTTCTCAATCCAATCCTTCTTGCCATAATGTTAGATTAAGGAAGTACATGTTACAGAATCACAGAATTATTGCGATGCAGAAGGAGATATTCAGCTCATCGTGCCTGCACTGTCTCTATTATCTAGTGTCAACTCCCATTTTTTTCTCCATATCGTCGCACACCATTTCTATCCAAATCATCATCCAGTGCTCTCTTGAATGTAATGTTCATTATCATATAGGATGAATTTGAGAAACCTGTACAGTGGTATGTGAGGAAGTGAAGGGAGAATGTTGCATATCCTACATTTGTATAAGTTACAATTAGTCTCAGATTCTTTGCTTTGTGTGAAGGGAAGTAAATGGGAATCCTGAGTGTATTTTTTAATCTAATGACCCTTTGCAAGTTTGCAGAAATTAACTCACAGCAATTCTAAACTGGGTAGTGCTGTCACCCACATTTGAGCAACGTGCTCACACTTTCTGCCAAGTTTCACAGCAGTTTAATGTCCACTTGAATTATGCAACTGAAAGGCAACTGTTGCTAATGAAACCCAATCTAGGTGCTGAGTACCAGAGGAGAATGAGGGAGAGAAAATTAGTGCAAAATCAATTCAGAAATTGTCCACATGAGTCACCAAAGTGACATTTGTTGATTTCTCTCCTTACTTCTTAGAGGCCTGTTACATTCTTTATTTCTCTTGTTTTCTTAGTTTCCTATTGTGTCTTGAGGGATGTGAGAGTTTACTCTTTCAACACTGCAAAAGATATTAAATAATATATGGGGACAAAGCCTACCTATAGCAGTAACAGAACATTTCCAGCAAAATTATACAAACATAATATGAGCAAATAACTTTCATTATTGCTTTGAACATAGAACATCGAACGTGACAGCACAGTACAGGCTCTTTGGCCGTCGATGTTGCGCCAACCTGTGAAATTAATCTGATGCCCATCTCACCTACACTGTTTCCATTATTATCCATATGTATGTCTAATGCCCATTTAAATGCCCTTCATGTCAGCGAGTTTACTACTGTTGCAGACATGCCGATCCATGTCTGAGTAAAGAAATTACCCCTGATATCTGTCCTAAATCTGTCACCTCTCAATTTAAACCTTGTCATATCCTTCACTATCTGAGAAAAAAGGCTCTCACTTCCACCCTATCTAAGCATCTGATTATCTTATTCATCTCAATTAAGTCACCTCTCAACCTTCCTCTTTCCAATGAAAACAGCCTCAGGTCCCTCAGCCTTTCCTCAGAAAACCTTCCTTCCATACCAGGCAGCAACCCAGTAAATCCCCTCTGAACCCTTTCCAAGCTTCCACATCCTTCCTGTAATACAGTGACCAGAACTGTACACAATACTCCAGCTGCGACCTTACCAGTGTCTTATACAATTGAAGCATGACCTTGTGGCTCCAAACCAAATCTCCCTACCAATGAACGCCAACACACTATATGCCTTCTTAATAACCCTATCAACTTGGGTGGCAACCTTCAGGGATTTATGCACCTGGATGCCAAGATCTCTCTGTTCATCTACACTGCCAGGACTCTGCATTCCTGTTACTTCTTCCGAAGTGAACTACCTCACACTTTTCCTCATTAAACTTCATTTGCCACTTCTCGGCCCAATTCTGCATCTTATCTATATCCGTCTGTAACCCAAAACATCCTTCGGCACTATCCACAATTCTGTCTACCTTAGTGTCATCTGCAAATTTACTAATCCATCCTTCTTCGCCCACATCCAGATCATTTATAAAACTGACAAACAGCAGTGGCCCCAAAACAGATCCTTGTTGCACACCACTGGTAACTGAGCTCCAAAGAACATTTCCCATTAACCACCACCCACTGTCTTCTCTCATGTAGCCAATTTCTGATCCAAACCACTAAATCACCTTCAATCACGAAACTCCGTATTTTCTGCAATGGCCTACCATGGCACCTTATCAAATGCCTTACTGAAGTTCATATACACCACATCAACTGCTTTACCTTCATCCACCTGTTTTGTCACCTTCTCGAAGAATTCAATAAGGTTAATGAGGCATGACCTACCTTTCACAAAATTGTATTAATTGTCCCTAATCAAATTATTCCTTTCCAGATGATTATAAATCTATAATACTATAACTTGGGCAGTACTGTTGCTCAGTGGTTAGTACTGCTCCCTCACAGCACCAGGAACCCAGGTTCAATTCCACCTTGGGTGAGCGTCTGTGTGGAGTTTGCATGTTCTCCTCGTGCCTGCGTGGGTTTCCTCTGAGTGCTCCAGTTTCCTCCACAGTCCAAAGATGTGCAGATCAGGTGAATTGGCCATGCTAAATTGCCCATAGGGTTAGGTGCATTAGTCAGAGGGAAATGGGTCTGGGTGGGTTACTCTTTGGAGGGTCAGTGTGGACTGGTTGGGCCAAAGGGCCTGTTTCCACACAGTAGGGAATATAATCTAATCTAATCTATCTCTTATAACCTTTTCCAATACCTTACCCGCAATCAAAGTAAGGCTCACTGGCCTATTATTACCAAAGTTGTCCCGACTTCCCTTCTTAAACAAGGGAACAACATTTGCTATACTCATGTCTTCTGGCACTACTCCTGTCAACAATGATGACACCCAGATCAAAACCAAAGGTTCTGCAATCTCCTCCCTATTAGGCCCCCAGTCTGTTAAATGGAAACCAAGCTTAGAGATAAAGCAGACACTTGACACAAAATTTTCACTTGAAGAAAGTTTATGGACTACGACAATCTCTCAGTTCTCTCCATGTTCAATCCCAGCTGTTCCCTCCTTATACACTATTTTGAAATGCAGACAATTAATTAATCAACTGACATTCATTACCTGCTTAATTTTTAATCTTAACTATTTCATGTTAAAGCAGAATGTTACCAGGTCTGTGTAAAATGAAGCAAATGAAATATGTTGTGGTTCTGCTCGCTGAGCTGGAAGTTTTTGCTGCAAACGTTTCGTTCCCTGGCTGGGGAACATCATCAGTGCTGTTGGAGCCTCGTGTGAAGCGCTGCTTTGTTGTTTCTTCCGGTATTTATATTGGTTTGTTCTTGCCGCTTCCGGGTGTCAGTTTCAGCTGCAGTGATTTGTATGTGGGGTCCAGGTCGATGTGTCTGTTGATGGATGTTCTTGCCGTTTCCGGGTGTCAGTTTCAGCTGTAGTGGTTTGTATATGGGGTCCAGGTCAATACCTTGACCTGGACCCCATATACAAACCACTACAGCTGAAACTGACACCCGGAAACGGCAAGAACATCCATCAACAGACACATCAACCTGGACCCCACATACAAACTACTACAGCTGAAACTGACACCCGGAAGCGGCAAGAACAAACCACTATAAATACCGGAAGAAACATCAAAGCAGCGCTTCACAGGAGGCTCCAATAGCACTGATGATGTTCCCTAGCCAGGGAACGAAACGTTTGCAGCAAAAACTTCCAGCTCGGCGAGCAGAACCACAACAACGGATACCCGAGCTACAAATCTTCAATCAGATTTTAAACAAATGAAATATAGCTAATACAGGCCTTGGAAACTGACATGTTGATTGACATTTCTCGGATGAGTGCTTCAGCAACAGCAACTTATTTATCTCGCACCAATAACATCATAAAGTATCCCAAAGTGCTTCACAGGAATCGAAGTATGATAGTGAGCTAGATAAGGAGGTATTAGGGTAGATGACTAAAAATGGTCAAACAGGAAAGTTTCAAGGAGCATCTTGAAGGAGGAAAACAAAGTAGAGGTGAAGAAGTATTGGAAGGGAATTCCAGAAGTTGGTGAAGTGGCAACTGAAGGGTACAGTGACTAATGGGTGATGTTCAAAGGGCTAGAATTGGAGGTGTATGGACATCTGAACTAGTTGTGGGACTGTCCATGGACAAAATTGAAAACAATGATGAAAAAATTCAAATTAAGGACTTGACATGAGTTAAGATACAGACATCAAAATTTTGAATGACCTCAGGCTAGTGGCAGGTAGAATATGAGAGGTTAGCCTGGTGTGGGTTGGACTAGTCAAGTCAAATGAACACGCAAAAAAGTCATATATCGAATTGATACACAAATCTGATCTTGCATAAAATGTGTCTGTTTTTGCAGATGGTCATTGCAGCTGGGACATTGGTAAACTTGGAAACCAGAGACTATGAAGGTATGTGTTTCATGCTCAATTCTGAATTAATTATGTGCATGTGAACTTTGCTATCGATCTGTGTGACTTGATCCATATCAAAGTTTTTGCCTGTCCCTTCGGCGATAGAACAGTCCAGTTTTTACAGAGGGCTGCATATAAATGTTTAAATGGAACCCATGCAACAAATGGTCTGATTATATTGTCATTTCTGCTCGCTAGCTAAATTTCACAATATTGATATAGCCTAGATCCAATGAAATTGGGATTCCAGTCAAGTGTCAACAGAATAGGCCGTAGAAAATTTGCAATCCTTTCGTAGCCTACCTAATATCCTTTCTGTATGAGTGATCCAGCAGGTTTATGGTGCACTATGAACCATTTTTCATTAACAGCCAGACCAATTTCACACCCAAAGATTTTTAGCAGGATTTGGATAGACTAAAATCTAAACAAATTTATCATGCTGCATCCAATTTTCAAAGTCAACTCATTACCATTCCATCAAGTGCACCTTCAGCAATTACAGAGAATCCAAAGGGGTACATTTTGATTTTGCGTGCCATGTGTAACAACAGGTGATAGTGAAAAACAGTCAGTTTCACATAGCTCTCTGATTTTAACTTTCAATGACTTCCCAGCAACCATCACCAGCTTTAAGCTGTGACACCAAGTCAAGACCTACCCTCTAGTGGTGGGGATAGAAAGTTACATGTATGCAAATTTTACAACCTCGACCCAGTTGAAGAAGAACGTCTACACTGGGTGTTAAAAAATATAGAATGTTTGTGTGTTACTGAAGGGGTACAGGACTAAGAGGATACAAACAGAAATGTAAGAATACAAAACCTGAGATAAAAGGGAGTGACAGAATAATGTAGTAGTGGTCCATCATATAATATCTACTAAAGTGTATGTGGGGATTCATGATGTGATTGAAGATATGAAGACTTTCTTGTACCTCTCCGCGTCACTACCCTCATGGTTAAGGACTACAGCTCGGCACCAAGATCCAAGTATCAGACAGCAGTTGACCAGCCTTTTAGGGCAATAGGAGCAGGAATATGCCGTTTACCTTGAACCTGCTCCACCAGTCAATGCAGTCATGCTTGATCTTCACTGCCTAGCCCCCATATCCTTTTGGCTACCTGGTAGGAAGGCTCCAGAAGCTTGCCCTCCTACTCCCTGCTGACCAGGAGCCTGTAAAGAACGTTCATTCCAATTGCTTGTGGATATATTTGTGCCAGTGTCTGCAGAAATGGCATATTTGTAGAATATGGTGACCATTCTTTTCTCTAGAATGCTTTCCTTCATAAAATGTCATTGAGAACCAGACTTCAAATGGAGCAATAGACATAGTGGATGGCAGGCTTAGACTGGCAATATTCAAGCTGTTATTAGAGTGCTTATAGTGAAAGTATTTAAAGAGGAGGAAGATAAAGTTTTGGAATATTGATTGATGTGACATGTAACAGGAATTGAGGTCTGGGGAAGGTCAGCCATGTTCTTGTCTGATGGTGGGTCAGGATTGAAGAGCCTACTCTTGCTCCTAAATCCCATGGAATCATCTGCTATTAGAGGAAGTATCTTTTCTGAAGTCTGAACTCTACAAATCTTCCACCTCTTTCAATTGGGAAGCATGATGCAGGGCAAGAGCAGAGTGTTGAAAATTATCACAAAAACAAACAAATAGAGTTAGAGAGGATGTAATGATCCCTTAGCATCTTCACTGTTAAATTGTGCCAAACCACTGTTGACTCTCTATTGACATCCTCAATGCCACCTTTCAAATAAATTGTCCTGCACACCCAAGTGACTGGGAGTAATGGGAGAATGTGAATGCCCCCAGGTACATAATATTGATGAGAGGCCAGCCTGTTTGAACCAGATGCTTTCAAGGGTGGAAAGATGGACTGAGATCTAGCCAGACAGAACATCTACCTGTACTCTGCTAAAAGCAGTAACATTTATGCCATAACACTGGCTACCAGGCAGTGGAAAAGCCAAGCTGTGACATTTCATAGTTTAGCGACACTTACTGCAAACTTGTTAAAACTTTCAAAGCAACTCTACTTTTATTGGTTGCAACATGTGGGAATTTCATTGAATTGTGCATTTTCTGTTACTCTCATTCTCTTCTGTCCAATTTTGACCTTTGCAACAAAATTGCTTTCTAAATTAGCTTCAGTACTTTTAAAATTATAGAGTCAAAGACTCATACATCCTGGAAACAAACTGTTCGGTCCAACTTGTCCATGCCGGCCAAGTTGTCCAAACTAACCTAGTCCCATTTGGCCCATATTCCCCTTTAACCTTTCCTATTCATATACCTGTCCAAAGTCTTTAAAATTTGGTCACTGAAAATACATTGACCACTTCCTCTGGCAGTCCATTCCACATATAAACCACTCTCAGTGCAAAAACATTGTCCCTCAGGTCCCTTTTTAATCTTTCTCCTCACCACCTTGAAAATATGCTCTCTAAGTTTTTAACTTCTTCACCTGAGGGAAAAGACCTTCCCTATTCACCTTGTCTATGTCCCTCATGTTTTCATAAACTTCTATAAGGTCACTCCTCAACCTCCTACATTCCAGTGAAAAAAAGGTCTAGCCTACTAAGCCTCTTCTTATTACTCAAAGTCTCCAGTCCTGTCAACATCCTGGTAAATCTTTTCTGAACCCTCTTTAATGTAATAATATCCTTCCTAGCAAGGTGATCAGAACTGTTCACAGTACTGCAAAAATGGCCTCGCCAACATGCTGTAAACCTCAATTTCCCAACTCCTATACTCAATGGTCTGAGCAATGAAGGCAAGCATGCTAAATAACATCTTAACCACCATGTCTACCTGCAACACTACTTTCAAAGAACTATGTACCTAAACCCCATGACTCTGTTCAACAACACTCCAAGAGCCCTATCACTAACTGCATAAGTGCTGACCTTGTTCATTTTACCTTGTATTTATCCAAATTAAACTCCATCTGCCATTCCTCAGCCCATTGGGCCAATTGATCAAGATCCCTTTGGAATCTCAGATAACCTTCTTTACTGTCCACTCTACTACCAAATTTGGTGTCATCCATAAACTTACTAACCATGTCTCCTAAATTCTCATCCAAAATGATTTATAAATGGAATGACGTAGAATTTTTTGAACTAGAGGTTTCCTTTTGACCTCGAATCACTGTCACATCAGTAAACGCTTGATACAATAACATACAATATAACGTCTCTCAGTAGCAAATAAGATGAATCTACTTATGATTGTATTGGGGTAGGAGGCTAGGTAGGATAGAGGAAATATTTTTACAAAATGTTGTGGTGGTGCTAGAGATCAGCCATAAATCAACTGAATGTTGGCATACGCTGCGAAAGGAATTAATTTCTGAAATGCTGAAAAAGCAAATATATACATTTGAAATAAACTTTCTCCTCAGTGTCCCCTTACATGTGTTGAAGTGACAGCATATTTGGGACATCTGGTGGTGCAGTGGGAAGCATTTTAGTTCTTAGCCAGAAATTCCGCGTTCAAGTCCTTTCCCAGTCCTGAATGGCTAAAGAAGGTGTTTGTAACATGACCCTGAGTATCAACTTCTAAATCTTTCCAAGACACACCAATGGCAGGAGAGAATTAGCAATGTAATGGAAAGAGCTTTGAAACCTCTACTGTAGCTCCATAGTTCCAGCCAACAACATGCATGCAGGAAGTGCATATCGCAGCAACAACTCCAGCTCCCTGAATAAATATTTTTTTCTGAGTCAGCTTGCTTTGATATATTATTACTCACTACTGGAGCAGGCAGGACTTAAATGTGAGACACTACCACTGCGCCACAAGTGTCCTTAGCTATGACATACTAACAACCTATTGATACCTTCCACTTGCCTAGTTGTTCCCAGTTATTATACAATTACGTATTCCTTAGAGGATAAAAGCAAAATACTGCAAGAAACTACAGGCAAAACTCAGCAGGTCTAGTAGCATCTATGGAGAGTCTAATATGACACTTCTACTTTTACTCAGGCTTGTCCAGTTTCCTTTCCGAAGCATCTGAGATATTTGCCTCAACCAGTTCCTGTGCAACATAGAAGCTGCAGTAGGTCATTCAGCTCTTTGGCTGGCTCTGACATTATAGATGATGACCATTTTATTATGCTATCCACCTATGTCGATGTAATTAGTATCTCATTTTATAAAATAAATGTGTTTGGATATGCCATTTTAGATGGCATGGTGGTTCAATGGTTAGCACTGCTGCCTCACAGTACCAAGGGCCTGGGTTCAATTGCACCCTTGGATAACAGTCAGTGTGTAGATTGCACATTCTCCTCATGTCTGTTTCCTCCGGGTGCACTGGTTTCCCCCGACAGTCCAAAGATGGAGAGAGAACGGAGTTAAAGCTTTGAGTCTTCAGTTTGAAGAAAGGTCTTGAAATGTTAACTTTGTTCCTCTCCCCACAGATTCTGCCAAACTTACTGAGTTTCACCAGCATCTTGCTAAAACTGTATTAGATTTTAATGGGTCTTGTGGCTCAGTGGCAGCAACACCCATCTCTGGGCCAGACATGTTAGGTTCAAGTCCTATTTCAAGGTGTGTTATAACATCTTCAAACTAGTTAACATTATTATTAAAAAACTTTGAATGACCTACTCCTATTCCAGCCAAGCTTACAACATTTACCTCAATTAGCTTAAGAGTTCAACTAAAAGACCACTCTGAATGCAGCATTCCTCCCTTGTTTCTGCATTGCAATATTGCCAGTGCTACTGGAGTTTCCACCTTGCTAACACCCTCCAAATACGTGTACTCTACCACCTCAATGACCGAGGGTAGCAGATGCATGGAAATGCCACCCCCTGTTAGCTATCCTCCATGTCACAAACCATCTGGTGTAGAACTTTATTGCCATTATATCACTCAGAATCCTGCAACTCCCTCCCAAAGGAATCCATTGATGTTTCAAGTCCACATGGACTCCAGTAGTTCAGGAAGGCAGCTCATCACCACCCTCTCATGGGCAGATGTAGATGGGCAAAAAATGCTAGCCCAGCCAGCAAATCCCACAGCTTGTGAAAGGACATTTTTAGACATTATTGAGTCTCTGAACATGAATTTCTCATTCTGAGATGTGACTCAGAGTCTTATCATTAGACCAAGGTAACATTAAAACAACAATTCATTATTCATCATTGGGTAAACATTGCACATGGCTCACTGATTTATTTAAATTGAAATTTTCTAAGTGTTCTTGGTCCTCCCAGTGTGTGGCTTCATCAAAGAGATGAATCACTGCTTAATCTGCTTTTGCTATCTTTGATGAATAAGCAGAATATTAATCTGAAAAAGTTCCCTAATTTTTGCAAATACATTAAATACGAAATCCTTACTCATCTAATATGTGGGGTAAAAACCAGGATATTTTAATGTGTTTTATCAAAGCAATTGCTGGCTTTTATTGCTTAATCCCGCTACATTATTTTAGCATACAATAAATAACTTTAATTACTAAACAACATCAACTAATATGAATAATATGTAAGTATTTCTGTCACCACATGTTGACCAACATAATTGTCTACATCTTCAGCTTCTGCTGCAAGTATTTTAAGGACGTGCTTAATTCTCAGCATTACACTTAAGGAAGGATCAGCATTACACTTAAGGAAGGATATGAGGGTTTTGAAATGGTGCAGAAGAGATTTACTAGAATGGTTCCAGAAATTAGAGTTGTACTGACCAGTATAAATTAGAAGAGTTGGTGGTGTTCTCCTTCGAACACAGAAAGCTAAGCAAAGACATGTTTGAGGTGGTGAAAACCATGAAATATTGCAATAGAGTAAATAAAAGAAAAGGGGCACAAAATGTGAAGTCATTGACTAAAGAACCAGCTCAAGAGTCAGTGATACAACTTGTTAGTGTTTATGTGTGAGATTCAATGATAACATTCAGTTTGAAGTGAAAACTAATTCTAAAAAACTGGGATAAAGTGCAGTAGATTGGGACCAAAAGAATTGCTCTGTGAAAGCACAGCTACAGACTTGATGGGCTGAATAGCCTTCTTCCAAATTATCCAATTCTGTAGGCAGAACTTTACACCCTCTACACCAGGATGGCAGACAGGCGGAGGTGTGAGAGAGAATACAATTAAACAATTCATCATGGACGATATTTCTGACATCTACCTCTCTGTCGGAACACAAACTATGTAGGATTTGTCAGCCAGCAATTGCCCAAACATCACTCCCCAAAAATCCTGTGTCAATTGATACCCTAAAGTGCCTATTTTCTATACCACTTAGTGACCTCTTCCCACCTGCAACAATTTTTGTTGCATTGGTGGAGTCTGGAGCCAAGCTTGAAGTCTACCAGGTCTCATTCCTCAAGCTATTAGTGGGAAAGGGGGATGGGGGTGGGGTAGTTAATCTCCCTTACCAATGCTTCGGACAATTGGAGCTCCACCTAAGTCTTGCTCTCTTGGGCATCCCCTCTCTATTGGCTTTTGTACCATGGCCCTCATTCTCATCAGCCACCCCACCAGGGTGTCTTAGTCAGGCCCTATTTAAACATACTACACCCAGGCAGGTGTAGCAATAATCACCATCAGGGACTAGGTGCTATCCCAGATGTAGTCACCTCTCCATCTTGAGTTACTGACACAAGAGAGTTACCAGCCATTCAGTCAGAGTCATACAACACAGAAACAAACCCTTCAGTCCGACTCTTCCACACTGGCCAGGTTTTTCAAATTAACCTAGCTCCATTTGCCTGTGTTTGGCCCAAATCCCTCTAAACCTCTCCTATTCATGTACCTGTCCAGATGTCTTTTAAATGTTGCAACTATATCTGCCTCTACCACTTCCTCTGGCAGCTCATTCCATAAATGCACCACCCTCTGAATGAAAACGTTACCCCTCAGTTCCCTTTTAATACTTTTTCTCTCATCTTAAACTGATACACTCTTGTTTTGGACTCCTCTGTACTGAGGTAAAGACCTTTGCTATTCACCTTACCCACGCCGCTCATGACTTTGTAAACCTCTATAAGGTCACCCCTTAGCCTCCTACGCTCCAGGGAAAATTGTCCCAGCCTCTCCTTATAACCCTCCCATCTCGATAACATTCCGGTAAATCTTTTCTGCACCCTGTCTAATTTAATAACATCTTTCTATAATGGGGTTTCCTCCACAGATGGGAGGACAGATCAGCCCTGAGTCAGTTAACAACCCGCAATGCATTAAACATCTGAGTAACCCGTCAGTAAGTGGGTCAGATTGTTCCTGAATATCATTCAGATTCTGAATGGAAACCCCAGTGCAGTAGCCAGCCAAATGAATCAACAATATGTCTACTAGAATCTGCCTCCTGTAACCTGAAAGAAAGCTTTCTATTAGCAACCTAATAAATTTTGTTGTGGTTTCCATGAAGTTAAAGTTTGACTTCAAAGCTGCTTGAACGAATGCAGTATACCTTGGTAGTTGTAACAAGAAAGACTGAGAATTCTTTGATAAGGTGTGGCCCAAGATACTTTGCAAACCATTGTTAACTTGAGCTGGAAGCTAAGCTGTTTTTGATAGTAACACAGGTTGTAGTTGAACTTACTGTGACCCAGATCTCACCTAAAGCTACTGCAGTACAGTTTAGTTCAGATCATTCAAAGCCTTGTTTTCCAAAGGAAAATGAACAACTAATTTTAGCAAAAGTATCAGAAGGAATGTTTTCATTCCAATTTCAATTTGAGTTGATTCTTTCTAATTAACAAAATGTATGCACAGAGCAGTAAATTATTATGTATTCCCCTTCTTCTCAGTTCGTTTGTAACAGGTCCAAAATTGCTAGTGTGTTACAAGGAAAGCAATTTGAAAATTCATGGATTATGATAAACATTTCTAAGAGGCCAAACAATGACATGATAGGTTGGTGATACAAACAAAAAAAGACCAGTAAATTCCCAAACAGGAATATTCTTATCATACAGGATACTGTTCCGAGATATACAAAACAAGCCTGACCAGTATGAGTCAATTATATGAGCGCGTGGTGCTGTGGCCAATTGTCTGAAACACAGGATTAAGGTTCTAGCCTCCACGGAGACATGGGTTCAAATTCCACTGTGTCCTTATGCCCCTGTTATTGTGCTGTGTGTTATAATTCAGTGTTAAACACTGCTGTATTTAAATTCCAACACTGGTTTTCCATCAAGCATCTATGTCAACAGGGAGCACAGGTGGGGGATGGGGCTGGAATACTAATGAAGGAAAATGGGCAGCATGGTGGCTCAGTGGCTAGCACTGTTGCCTCACCGCCTCAGGGACCTGGGTTCAATTCCTGCCTCAGGCCACTGTCTATGTGGAGTTTGCACATTCTCCCCCTGTCTGTGTGAGTTTCCTCCCACAGTCCAAAGGTGTGCAGGTCAGGTGAATTGGCCATGCTAAGTTGCCCATAGTGTTCGGTGCATTAGAGAGGGGTTGGGATAGGGGGAATGAACCTGTGGGCAGGTTACTCTTTGGAGGATCGATGTGGAGTTGTTGGGCCAAAGGGTTTATTTCCATACTGTAGGGAATCTAATCCATCTGTTTTGCGCTGTAGGATAGTTACATGGAACAGTGCAAATTAAAATCATGTGAGGGGGGCAGCACTTCTTTCCCCCTGAAAACAAAAAGTGCTAGAAATCACAGAGAGTCAGGCATTGTGTGATCAGTGCTTTGTTTTAACTCTCATTGAATTTTTTCATTCTTATGAGCTCAGTGGGAGTGAGTGCAAATCCCTTCCAATCCACTGTAGATTACTAGCCAAGTGAGTTTAGTAAAAAAAAATGCTCTCCAACGTGCTGCCTTTACTAATCTTTAGAGATTTAGATCCTGATGATCTCAAGCCAGGAGGAAGAGCCACAACATAATGTCAGAGCCACCCTCTTCCCTATTTGTGGTTCATCACCCAAGAGCAGTCAGTGTTGGGAATGGGAGAAATTGCCCATTTCAGGGCACACACTGCTTGTGTTGAGTATTCCCAAATGGGGTACAATGTGGATACAATGCAACATAAACTACACTTTCTCAACCCTAACAATCTGCCACAAGCTTGTCTACAATCAATGCCACTTCAGGAGTGTCTTGGTATAGCATTTTTGGACCATGAAGCTCTACATTCAAATTCCACCACATGGACATGAGTATAATGTCCTGGTAAACTCTCCAGTGCAATGCCATGGTGTCATATTTTTGGGCAAAGCATTATCTCAGGCTTCAGCCACCCTCCCCAGTGGACATAAAAGATCCAATAACACTATTTACAATAAGAATAAGGGGAGTTATTTTAGTGCCCTGGCCAATCTTCGTCTTTCAACCTGTATACTTAAAATAGACCAATGGACAAGGTTCAAAGTAATTGGCAAAACTAGCAGCATGAAGCAAAGCTATTTTCATGCAACAAGTGTCAAGGATCTGGACTGTACTGCCTGAAAATGAGCTGTAGGTAAGTTCAATTAAAGCATTCAAAATGGATTTGCATCATAAAGTTTGCAAAGTTCCAGGGAAATGACAAAGAGTTGCATCAGAGGAATATCTCCTTCCGAGGGGCAGCAATGACAAGACAGGCTGAATGGTCGACTGTGCTCCAAGCATTCTATAATTCTGTGCGATCTTGCTAATACATCCTCAGGAAGATGCTTAGTCTTGAATATGGTTCAAGTGTTTTAATAAAATTCTGCAGGGATTTCTCTGTCACCACTAGAGTATGTTTTGATTGATATCTCCACAGCCAGAAAACGATTTGAATTAGATAAATTATGGTAAGATTTTGCTCCATCACAACTTTCTGACGATGTTGAGAACTCTATAGGTATCTAGCAAAACTTGAAATGGTTAGTGTAAAGAGATTCCACAGCAGTTCTTCCCAAAATATTCACTTTGGGACACTAATTTGAGATTCAAAGGTTGGCACAAGTTACCTTTGAGAGAGCAACGGTATGTTAAAGAAGGATTGCAGTTGTTAGAATTTAGTTTAGTAATAGAGGCCATTACTGCCTCAGAGCTTCAGATCTCAAAATTTCAGTTTGTGTCCACACTTGGAGTCCTAATCCCCGTTTAGGAATGCCCTGCACATTATTAACATGTTAAAGGAACAAGAATGAGAGGGCATAGAGTTAAAATGGTGCACAAAAGAAGCAAGGGTGATGCGAGAAAATGTTTTCATTCAGCAAGTAGTCAGGATATGGAATGCACTGCCTGGAAATGTGACGGAGACATGTTCAATTGATGCAATTCAAGAGAGCATTTGATGTTTATTTGCAAAGAAATGTAGGAGAACCAGGAGACTGGCAATGGGTAATGATGCTCATTTGAAAAGGTTTTACAGGGAAAAGGGTTGAATTGCCTCCTGCATGCCATAACAATTCTGTGATCATTGCTTTAAAAGATGTTAATTCAGATTTTGCAGGCAAGGTGACCGGTTATTTTCTGGGTTTTCTTCGCTTCTGTTAATCTAACTCCTCCTTCTTAAACTTGATTACCAGTGTTTTTGTCCAGTCTATCAACAAGATTTTTTTGTCCACTAAGGGCAGGAATAATAAGATTGCATTCCATAAAGTTATCGGTGCATGCCTCAGTGATGAATTGACTCATTGTCCAATGGAATATGCACATATTGTCACATTTCAGTTCCTTGGGAATGTGGAACTTGCCTTAAGCATGTCTAGTTCCGATCAGAGAACGTTCTAGTAATCCAAGCTTTACACCTATCTTAAAGACAATCAAAATACACCGCTCTCCTCACTATCCTTGTACATTTTAAATAAGTTAAGACAAAGACCATAATTGTTGGATGTATGCTGCAAGCTATTCTACTTCCTCATCTGAACAAAATGTTTAACTGTCCAGATATCTCTAAAACAATCTGATAAAACATAACAAGAATAAATCAATCAAAGTTAACGTTTCGGGGCCGGTGACCCTTCCTCAGAACCATTCTGAGGAAGGGTCACTGGACCCAACATGATAACTTTGGTTTCTCTTCACAGATGCTGCCAGACATGCTGAGCTTTTCCAGCAACTTCAGATTTGTTTCTGATTTAGAGCATCCACAGTTCTTTTGGTTTTTATTAAGAATAAATTAATGGATGCCTCCTTATCTGGAATGACGCAAGGTAAGGCTTGACTAGACAAGGTTTTAAACTTTGACTACCCATTCATTAATGATGCAATACTTGCATAGAAAGCCTTACTTCAAAACAAATCAATCATGTCAAGTCAAAAAATGCAAGAGTACTTTAGCCAGCTAAGTTTGGTGATAAATAATTATCAGGACAGAACAAATAAAAGTAATTTGTTGATGGTCTGTTTGCCAGGTGATTATCTTCTTTTTGATTTCCTTTGTGTTTCAGGGCTTACTCCTTTGCATTGTGCTGTCATTTCTCATAACTCGGTTTTTCGGGAACTGTGCTACGATCTTAACCTGTTACCACAGAGGCAGGATGAGCTACAGTGCAAAGCTGAACAACTGCTGTCCTGCATTAGACTACTAATTGAAATGGGAGCCCTGATAACCAGCCAGGTAACTTATTTTTCCAAGTTATCTTAGTGTACAACAAAGGACAGGTTGGCTAATCTTTTCCACAGATTTTGTTTCTTTCTATCGGTTTACAGTATATAACTTCATTGCTATTTATTTATGTGCAGAAATGTTTGACCTTTCCTCAAATTTCCACCCCAGTCAGAAATTTTAAATGTATTTCTTTCATATACAAGTGAGCAGAGCAGGAGTAAACCAATTGGTCCAGCAAGCCTGCACAACCATTCAATACAATCTTTGCTGATCTTAGACTCCAACTCCACTTTCCTGCTCACTCCCCTCCTTGTAAGACCAAAACTCTGTCTCAGCCTTAAATATATTCAACAATGGAACATTGTTATGGTTCTGTTCGCTGAGCTGGGAATATGTGTTGCAGATGTTTCGTCCCCTCTCTAGGTGACATCCTCAGTACTTGGGAGCCTCCTGTGAAGCACTTCTGTGATCTTTCCTCCGGCATTTGTAGTGGTTTGAATCTGCCGCTTCCGGTTGTCAGTTCTTGCTGTCCGCTGCAGTGGTCGGTATATTGGGTCCAGATCGATGTGCTTATTGATTGAATCTGTGGATGAGTGCCATGCCTCTAGGAATTCCCTGGCTGTTCTCTGTTTGGCTTGCCCTATAATAGTAGTGTTGGCCCAGTCGAACTCATGTTGCTTGTCATCTGCGTGTGTGGCTACTAAGGATAGCTGGTCGTGTTGTTTCGTGGCTAGTTGGTGTTCATGGATGCGGATCATTAGCTGTCTTCCTGTTTGTCCTATGTAGTGTTTTGTGCAGTCCTTGCATGGGATTTTGTACACTACCTTGGTTTTGCTCATGCTGGGTATCGGGTCCTTCGTTCTGGTGAGTTGTTGTCTGAGAGTGGCTGTTGGTTTGTGTGCTATGAGTCCTAGTGGTCGCATTAGTCTGGCTGTCAGTTCGGAAATGCTCTTGATGTGTGGTAGTGTGGCTAGTCCTTTGGGCTGCGGCATGTCCTCGTTCCGTTGTCTTTCCCTTAGGCATCTGTTGATGAAATTGCATGGGTAAACGACACGACCAGCTATCCTTAGTAGCCACACACGCAGATGACAAGCAACATGAATTTGACTGGGACAACACTACTATTATAGGACAAGCCAAACAGAGAACAGCCAGGGAATTCCCGAGAGGCATGGCACTCATCCACAGATTCAATCAATAGGCACATCGCCCTGGACCCAATATACCGACTACTGCAACTGACAGCTGGAGCTGACAACTGGAAGCGGCAGATTCAAACCACTACAAATGCTGGAGGAAAGATCACAGAAGCACTTGACAGGAGGCTCCCAAGCACTGAGGATGTCACCTGGACAGGGGATGAAACGTCTGCAACAGAAATTCCCAGCTCGGCGAACAGAACCACAACAACGAGCTCCCGAGCTACAAATCTTCTCCCCCAAACTTTGAATGGAACATTTACAACACTTTTGAGAAGATAATTCAAATGATTCACAATTCTTTGAGTAAAGAAATTTCTCCTCATCTCAGTCGTAAAGATTATCACCATATCCTGAAACAAAGCCCCTAGGTTTTAGATTCCCCAACCCATAGAAATATCATCTCAGTATTACCTTGACAAGCTCTGTCAGGGTCCTGCATGTTTTAATGGGATGGCCCTTCCTTCTTCTAAACTTCAAAGAGAATAGGCCTAATTTGCACAGTAAAAAATGAGGTCTGCAGATGCTGGAGATCACAGCTGAAAATGTGTTGCTGGTCAAAGCACAGCAGGCCAGGCAGCATCTCAGGAATAGAGAATTCTGTTGCTGGTCAAAGCACAGCAGGCCAGGCAGCATCTCAGCTGGAGCTGACAACTGGAAGCGGCAGATTCAAACCACTACAAATGCTGGAGGAAAGATCACAGAAGCGCTTGACAGGAGGCTCCCAAGCACTGAGGATGTCACCTGGACAGGGGATGAAACGTCTGCAACACAAATTCCCAGCTCGGCGAACAGAACCACAACAACGAGCTCCCGAGCTACAAATCTTCTCCCCCAAACTTTGAATGGAACATTTACAACACTTTGGAGAAGATAATCCCTATTCCTGAGATGCTGCCTGGCCTGCTGTGCTTTGACCAGCAACACATTTTCAGCTAATTTGCACAGCCAGTCATCATATACGATAACCCTTTCATCCCAGGGCCCAATCTAGTCAAGGCCCACCATTCCCCTTCAATTTAAGTACATCTTTCCTTAAATATGGAGACCAAATTAGCACACAGTATTCCAGGTGCAGTCTCGCCAAAGCCCCATGCTATGATAGGAAAACCTGTTTATTCTTGTATTCCAATCTTCTTGTAGTAAAAATCAACGCATCATTTTCCTTCCTGACTGCTTGTTATGTCTGCCCATTTTGTATTCGTTGTTTCAGTGCACCCAGGTTTCTCACAGCATGCATTTCTAAAAAAAAAACTCTACTTTTCTATTCTTATAACCATCCCTCCCACCCCTTTATATTATACTTAACCTGCTGTCTTTTTATCCACTCACTTAACCTATACCAGCTCTTTGTATCCTCCACACAGCTTAAATTGCCATCTAGATTTGTACCGATTTAGAGATGCTGGTGTTGGATTGGGGTTACAAAGTTAAAAATCACACAACATCCGGTTATAGTCCAACAAATTTATTTGAAAGCACCAGCTTTCAGAGCCCTGCTCCTTCATCAGGTAATTTCAGTTACATTCACACTGTAAACTTTTGCTATAAATTGTGCCTTACGGTCTTATACTCCACAACCACCTGACGAAGGAGTGGCGCTCTGAAAGCTAGTGCTTCCAAATAAACCTGTTGGACGATAACGTGGTGTTGTGTGAATTTTAAGTTTTCAGGTTTGTACTGTCAGTAAGTTTAAATAATTTATTCTTGATTCTTTCATCTAACTGATTAATATGGAATCAGTAGCTGAGGTTCCAGCACTGATCATTGTAGCATTCCACTAGTCACAGTCTCCAATTTGAAGTTCACCATTTACTTCTACTCTCTGCTTCCTGTCCATTAACCAGTTCTCCATCCATGCTGATACATTACCCCGACAACATGATCCCTTCTATTGTGTTTTTCCCTTTTGTGTGACATCTCATTAGACATCTTTTGGAAATCCAGATACAGTATATCTCCCCAATACAACCCAGATGGCCTCCTTCTTCAAAGACCGCAATGTCCCCCCAGACGTGATTGGCGATGCTCTCCACCGCATCTCCTCCACTTCCCGCTCCTCTGCCCTGGAGCCCCACCCCTCCAATCGCCACCAGGACAGAATCCCACTGGTCCTCACCTACCACCCCACCAACCTCCATATACATTGTATCATCTGTCGTCATTTCCGCCACCTCCAAACGGACCCCACCACCAGGGATATATTTCCCTCCCCTCCCCTATCATCGTTTCGAAAAGACCACTCCCTCCATGACTCCCTCGTCAGGTCCATACCCCCCACCAACCCAACCTCCACTCCCAGCACCTTCCCCTGCAAGAAATGCAAACTTGCGCCCACACCTCCCGCCTCACTTCCCTCCAAGGTCCCAAGGGATCCTTCCATATCCACCACAAATTCACCTGCACCTCCACTCACATCATTTACTGCATCCGCTGCTCCCGATGTGGCCTCCTCTATCTTGGGGAGACAGGCCACCTACTTGCGGAACGTTTCAGAGAACATCTCTGGGACACCTTGACCAACCAACTCAACCACCCCGTGGCTCAACACTTCAACTCCCCCTCCCACTCCACCAAGGTCCTTGGACTCCTCCATCGCCAGACCATAGAACACGATGACTGGAGAAAGAGCGCCTCATCTTCAGCCTAGGAACCCTCCAACCACAAGGGATGAACTCAGACTTCTTCAGTTTCCTCATTTCCCCTCCCCCCACCTTGTCTCAATCCCTACCCTCGAACTCAGCACCACCTTCCTAACCTGCAATCTTCTTCCTGACCTCTCCGCCCCACTCCCTCTCCGGCCTATTGCCCTCACCTTAACCTCTTTCCACTTATCGCATTTCCAACGCCCCTCCCCCAAGTCCCTCATCTCTACCTTTTATCTTAGCCTGCTTGGCACACTTTCCTCATCCCTGAAGAAGGGCTCAAGCCGGAAAAGTCGATTCTCCTGCTCCTTGGATGCTGCCTGACCTGTTGCACTTTTCCAGCAACAAATTTTCAGCTAGTGTAATTAGGAGCACACATATGATAATATCCTTAATTTATGTGCTAGTCTTCACTCGGTTGCCTCTTACAAGGCTAGAGATTTTAAACAAGCTTGTTAAAGGTCAGCATTTACTGATGTATCTCGGAGTTGTGCCACCAAGAGGAAGGACTACATTGAACAAGTTTCTAATTTCAGTCATGATTTTAAAAAAGAAGAATCCTCCAATTTCTCAGCTACTGGACTGAAGAAATAAGACCAGAAATGTTCTGTATTCAATCTGTGAATTGATGTTCAATGATCTCACCACAGTGTGACAGTATAGGAATACTATGGCTGCCTAGGTTAGGAATGGAGTGGAATGGACAGTTATCTGGGTGGTAGTTATTGCCTCTCTACTTTAATTGTGAACTGATGAAGGAAATAGAGAAGAGGTTCGTGTATCTTTGTCTTTCACCAAGAATGTAACTCATCCAAAATGGGCGGCACGGTGGCACAGTGGTTAGCACTGCTGTCTCACAGCGCCTGAGACCCAGGTTCAATTCCCGACTCAGGCGACTGACTGTGTGGAGTTTGCACGTTCTCCCCGTGTCTGCGTGGGTTTCCTCCGGGTGCTCCGGTTTCCTCCCACAGTCCAAAGATGTGCGGGCCAGGTGAATTGGCCATGCTAAATTGTCCATCGTGTTAGGTAAGGGGTAAATGTAGGGGTATGGGTGGGTTGCGCTTCGGCGGGTCAGTGTGGACTTGTTGGGCCGAAGGGCCTGTTTCCACACTGTAAGTAATCTAATCTAAAATATAATATGGTGACGAATACAGAAAGCTACTGTCTTTGGGAATCACACAAACCTTAATTTCATGTAGAGTTATTTTGATTTTGGTTCAGCTTCCTACACCAGAAAAAAAGTAATTTCAGTCATTTTGAGAGCAGTTAAAGATGAAACTGAAGATTAAATTATCTGGAGCTTTATGGAATTACAAAGATTAGTTACGTTGAAATTTTTTATTTGTATTCAATTTTTTAAAAGTGGTTTTATACCTTTTGACACCTTCCACTTTATTTTGTTATTTCATGGGACAAGGGCATCAAAACTAATGTCATAATTTGTTGCCCACTGCCTGTTGTCTTTGTAAAGAGGGTCATGAGCCACCCACAGCTGAGTGGCTTGCTAGGCCATTTCAGAGAAAACTTAAGGGTCAACCACACTAACGTAGGCCTGGAGTCACATTTAGGCCAGACACAACAAGAACAGATTTGCTTCCATGAGATTAATGAACCAGATGGATTCTTAATAATGAAAAAAAGACTGCCTTGATGAGATTTGAACCCATGTCCTCATTAGTGCAACCAGGCTGGAGATATTTCCATTGCATCACCACCACACCCTGGTTGTGAATGTTTGCAAGAAGCCAGTTAGACATTCTGCTCCCACAACAATGTTATGACTGCTCTAAAACTAACTTTGGCAAGATTATTGACTACAATCTGGGTTCAGCTACTTTATGTTCTAAAGATCCTATGAAGAAATATTCTATTTCTTTTGGACAACTATCAAGGAGCATGACAATGATCAAGAATACACTTCACTTTGAGAAAAGAAAAGTGAGGATAAAGAAAGAAATTGCATTTACATGGGCAGCTTATCATATTGTCAAAGTTCATTATGAAGCTCTTCAAAAATTAAGTAATTTTGATGTGTCACTACTTTTATTACATGGGCAGAACACAGTAGTTAATTTTGTATACCACGACTTCACAAAGCAGAAATAGGTCAAATAATCTGGATGATTGTGGTTATTGAAAAAGAATGTCATGACAGGAATTCTCAGTGTGTTTTGATGCATTCTGCACAGAAACTGAGAGTACATCATGACCTTGGTACTCCATCACACAAGTGCTGAAATGGGACTTCTTTTATTCATTCATTCTCGGGAAGTGAGCGCTGCTAGCTGAGCAGCATTTATTGCTCGTCCATAGTTGCCCTTGAGAAAGTGGTGATGAGCTACCTTCTTGAACCACTGCAGCCCATGTGCTGTAGGTAGAGCCACAATATCATTAGGTTAGGATTTTTACATAGCAACACTGAGGGAACAATGAGGCATTTTCGAGTCAGGCTTGGTGGGGCTGGTGGATTCCCAATGCATCTGCTGCTCTTTCCTTTTAGATAGTAGTGGTTGTGGGTTTGGAAGGAGAACCCATAACACAGTGTTACCACCTAAACCAAGTATATGCTCTGAGATTTCACTACATGCCAAGATGCATGGGGCACTGGATAGAATGCCTCATCACCAGATTCAGACGACAGTACATATGCATATTTTAAAACTTAGTTTTGTTTCTTATAAACAGGACGTGAAAAGCAATAAAACAGTGGCGCACTTCGCAATTCAGGAAGGAAACCTCTTGCTGTTGGATTATTTTCTGAAACTCAGTGGCAGCAGGTCACATGAATTTGTCAATATGAAGGTTTGTGATATTTATTTTAAAACCGTCTGTCAGAGAAAAGATGAATTAATGACGTACATGCACCAAGATTGGTTCGGTCAAACGTAAGGCAATTTAGATCTCAACTTAATTACATTATTGGTGAAATATTTTAGTCATAGGATAGTGAAGAAGGCATCTGGTATGCTTTCCTTTATTGGTCAGAGTATTGAGTACAGGAGTTGGGAGGTCATGTTGCGGCTGTACAGGACATTGGTTAGGCCACTGTTGGAATATTGCATGAATTCTGGTCTCCTTCCTATCGGAAAGATGTTGTGAAACTTGAAAGAGTTCAGAAAAGATTTATTAGGATGTTGCCAGGGTTGGAGGATTTGAGCTATAGGGAGAGGCTGAACAGGCTGGTGCTGTTTTCCCTTGAGTGTCGGAGGCTGAGGGGTGACCTATAGAGGTTTACAAAATTATGAGAGATATGGATAGGGTAAAATTTACCCTAGGTTTATAGGTTGAGGGTGAGAGGAGAAAGATATAAAAGAGGCCAAAGGGGCAACATTTCCACACAAAGGGTGGTACATGTATGGAATGAGCTGCCAGAGGAAATGGTGGAGGCTGGTACAATTGCAACATTAAAGAGGCATTTGGATGGGTATATGAATAGAAAGGGTTTGGAGGGATATGGGCCGGGTGCTGGTAGTTGGGACTAGATTGGGTTGGGATATCTGGTCGGCATGGACGGGTTGGACCGAAGGGTCTATTTCATGCTGTACATCTCTCTGACTCTATGACTCTAATTGTAGGAATAGATCAGCAGTTAGTAAGTCTCAATGTTTCTTGGAAGCCATTAGATTGCAGCATCATCAGTTGTTTGATTTGAAGTGGAAAGAGGATTTGGCAGATATCGGTTTTGTTTCAGAGGAATCAGATTTCACTAATGGTTAGACCATAGTATCAATTTTCATTTGTTCTAGCCCAAATTGTGCACAGAACTGGGGACTGAGTAGATAAAAAATGTTTTGAAACAATAAGACCAAGGTTTGGGCCTCAACATAGCAAGCCACTTATTTTGTCAGAACAGATTTTGCTTCGTTCAAGACTTTAAGCAGAGTCCTATGCCATTTGTAGGATGCTGATCTTCCAAAAATGTTCAACCTGAAACCTCAAAGGTTTGGTGATTTTTTTTAGACATCACACCTGTTAGAAAGCAGATAAATCAATGATGTACATGCATTTACATTGGAACCCATTAGCTAGAATCTATGGCTCTACAAAATTCTTCAACTGAACACTCAGATGTTCTCAGGCACTGCACACTCCTCAGCACAATGCAATCTTCTTTCCACTCAGTACCTTCACTTCCTTCTGATGTTTAGACTTACAGCTCAGCTCCAGAAAGTAGCTGCTGAAACCCCCGCCTCCTTACACTTAATTTAAGATTTATACATTTGATTTTTTTTAAAAAATCTTATTTTTTGCATGCCTAACTCGTTGGGTAAAGAAGGGTAGTTTATTTTGCATATAAGATGCTATTTTAGCTACTTATTTGTAGGTTTTAATGGCAATGATGGCATGCAAGAGACACTGGGTATGATAACTAGTAGATTTAGAGAAGTGATCACACAACAGGATGAATTATCCATAAAAATTAAAGTAAGGTTTGTGAAGGTTTGTAGCTCAGGTTGAGGTTTAGGGTGTAGGTTTGCTCGCTGAGCTGTAGGTTTGATATCCAGACGTTTCATTACCTGGCTAGGTAACATCATCAGTGGCGAGCTCCAAGTGAAGCGAAGCTGTTGTCTCCTGCTTTCTGTTTGTATCTTTCTCCTGGATGGGGTTCCTGGGGTTTGTGGTGATGTCATTTCCTGTTTGTTTTCTGAGGGGTTGATAGATGGTATCTAGATCTATGTGCTTGTTTATGGCGTTGTGGTTGGAGTGCCAGGCCTCTAGGAATTCTCTGGCATGTCTTTGCTTAGCCTGTCCCAGGATAGATGTGTTGTCCCAGTGGAAATGGACAGGCTAAGCAAAGACATGCCAGAGAATTCCTAGAGGCCTGGCACTCCAACCACAATGTCATAAACAAACACATAGATCTAGATACCATCTATCAACCCCTCAGAAAACAAACAGGAAATGACATCACCACAAACCCCAGGAACCCCATCCAGGAGAAAGATATAAATAGAAAGCAGGAGACAACAGCTTCGCTTCACTTGGAGGTCACCACTGATGATGTTACCTAGCCAGGTAATGAAATGTCTGGATATCAAACCTACAGCTCAGCGAGCAAACCTACACCCTAAAAATTAAAGTTTTTAATTGGAGTAAGACAAATTTTAATGGTATGAAGGAACTCTCAAAAATTGATTGGAGCAGACTGTTCATAGGTAAAGGGATGTTGAATACGTGAGAGGCATTCAAAAGTCTGATAACAAGAATTCAGTTACTATATTCCTGTTAGACTGAAAAGTAAGGTTGGTAGAATTAGAGAAAAATGGATGAATAAAGATATTGAGATTCTTGTCAAGAATAAAAATGAATCACACATTAGATATAAACAACCGAATTCAAATGAATCTCTTGAACAGTATAAAAAGTCTAGCGGCATTCTTAAGAAAGAAATCAAGAAGGCAACGAGGCAATATGAGATAGCCTTGGCAAATAAGGTTCATAATAATCCAAAAAGATTCTATTAGTACATTAAGAGCAAGAGAGCAACAGAAGAGAGATTAGGACACCTTAAAGGTCAAAGAGGTGATCTTTGAAGAACCTCAGGTGATGAGAGAGATATTAAATGAATATTTCATGTCAGTTTTTACTGTGGGAAAATAAATGGAGGCTAGAGAATGAAAGGGAATAAATATTGGCACTTTGAAGGCAGTTTACATGGCAGGAGAGGAAGTGCTGGAGGTCTTAAAAATATGAATCTCCAAGACCTGATCAAGTATATCTCAGGACTGGAATGTGGCTAATGTTGTGCCTTTGTTTAAGAAGTGATATAAGGAGGAACTTGGGAACTATAGACCTGTGAGTCTGACTTTGATGGTGGCTAAGTTGTTGAAACTGATTCTAAAAGATATGATATATGTACATTTGGACAGGCAAGGAACGATTAGGGATTGTCAGCATGGTATTGTGGACAGGAAACTGCGTGTCATAAACTTAATTGAGATTTTTAAGGAAGTATCCAAAAAGATTGATGAGGACAGAGCAGTAGACATTGTTTACTTGGGCTTCAGTAAAGTTTTTGACAAGGTTCCACATGGCAGACTAATCAGTAAAGTTAGATCACACAGGCTTCAGGGTGAGCTTGCCACTTGGGATACAAAATTAGCTTAACGTCAGGTGACTTAGAGTGACGATAGAGGGTTATTTCTCAGACTGGAGTCTGGTGATCAGTGATGTTCCACAGGGATCAGTGCTGGGTCTGCTTTTTTTTGTCATTTATATCAAAGATTTAGATGAGAATATAGAAAGTACAGTGGGTAAGTTTACAGATGACAGTGAGATTGGTGGTATTGTGGACAGTGAAGAAGGTTATCCAAGAGATCTTGATTAATTGGATCAATGGGCTGAAGAGTGGAAGATTAAGTTTAATTTGGATAAATGCGAAGTATTGCATTTTCATAAAACAAACAAAGACAAACCCAGTTAAGAGTCGGGCCTTGTATATTGTTGTAGAACAAAAGACCTAAAGGTTCAGGTACATAATTCTTTGAAGGTTGCGCCACAGGTAGAAACGGTGCTTAAGAAGGTGTTCAGTACACTTCATCCCTCAGACCTTCAAGTACAGGAGTTCAGATGTTATGTTGAGGTTGTACTGGATGTTGGTGAGTCCTCTCTGGAGCACTGTGTCCAGTTTTTGTCACCCTGTTATAGGAAGGGTATTATTAAGCCGTAGAGGGTTCAGGAGAGATTTAACAGGATATTGCAGGGAATGAAGGGTTTGAGTTATAAGCAGAGGTTAGACAAGCTGGGACTGTTTTCACTGGAGCATAGGAGGTTGAGGAGTGACCTTATAGAGGTTTATAAAATCATGAGAGGTATACATAAGAGGTGTCTTTTCCCTCAGGTACAGTATTTCAAGAATATGGGGCATATTTTCAAACAATTCTCATAAAATATGACAGAGATCCTATATTTCTGTTATGTGATAAACATTTATGTTCTTTTGTTGAAGTTCTTTGGCAGCCTCTTGTGAATGTGTCTGTGACTAATCACCATGGTAAACTAATAGCAAATATTACAAGTTATGATTGATCAAGCAAGATTTTACTCTGAGATCTGATTTGTCCAATATTCCCATCAGTTGAGGGAAAAGATTTTTAAAAAGGATGAGGAGCACAGAGAGTGGTTCGTATGTGGAATGAACTTCCAGAGGATGTGATGGATGCAGGTACAATTACAGTGTTTAAGAGACATTTAGATAAGTACATGGATACGAATTGTTTGGAGGGACGTGGGCCAAATGCTAGCAGGTAGGACTAATTTAGATTGGGAACATGAATGGCATGGACTGGTTAGACCGAAGTGTCTGTTTTCGTGCTATATGACTCTATTTGCAAGCTGCCTGTCACTGCACATTGAGCATCATCAGCTCACCCAAACTGAAGTCTCAGGACAAGGTTCCAGTCACCTTGGATTAAGATGAAAAGAATTTTTTTGAGTTCAAAGTATTTGAATCTTCAGAATTTTCTGTTTCAGATGATTATGAACTCCCAGTTAATGAACACACTGAAAGCTGAGAAAGAAAGACTTTTTTTGGATAAATGAAGCGATATAGGAAAATGGCAAGAAAGTTGAAGCAGAGGATGAGCTGTGATCTTGTTGAGTCATCTCTCTCTTTTCCGCATCTTATGTTTTTAGGAAAATGAGATCCATCTTGAAAAATGATTCAAGATGTTCTCAAATGCCATTGGGTGATTCACTTCAGCTGCCAGCCAGTTAACACTTTCCCAAACTAAATTCAGTCAAGTTTTCCCGCTGAGAAAGAGGCGATTCAGATTATCGTACCTGTGACAGCCCTTCTCAGAAAGGACGATCAGTTTTTTTTTAAAAAGAGCAACTATATTTGGAAATCACCAAACTGGACCTCCATTTTGAAGTATGATGCCTTTGATCAATATGTCTAATTCAACTATTTTGCTGTGTTTTAAATTTTTTAGCCGTATCCCTTTTGAAAGTTACTATGGGCTTAATTGTTTGCAATACAACATTTCATCTTCTAGCAACTCTCCAAATAAGAAAGCTCGCTAATCCACTTCCTTCATTTTAATCTTAGACCTAATCAGTCCTTGCCTTTCCAAGTACATGAACATCCTTTCCCTCAAAATTCCCTCCAACAACTTGCCCATCACTGAGGTCAGGCTCACTGGTCTATAGTTCTCTGGCTTGTCCTTGCCACCCTACTTAAACAGTGGCACCACGTTTGCCAACCTCCAGTCTTCCAGCACCTCACCTGTGAGTATCGATGATACAAATATCTCAGCATAGGGCCCAGCAATCACTTCTCTAGCTTCCCACAGAGTTCTAGGGTATACCTAAACAGGTCCTGGGGATTTATCCACCTTTACCCGTTTCAAGACATCCAGCACTTCCTCCTCTATAACCTGGACATTTTGCAAGATGTCACCATCTATTTCCTTAGAGTCTATATCTTCCATATCCTTTTCCACAGTAAATACGGATGCAAAATACTCATTTAATATCTCCCCCAGACTCTAGGGCTCTTTGTCTGCCTTCTCATAAAGCAGAAATAGTTTTTCTCAAGTCAGTCCATCAAAACCTTTCAAGATTTTGATCAATATGATCACACCTTTTTCTCATCCTTTCACTTTTGAAGAAAACTATTTTCTGGGATCATTCTCTTAACTCAAGATTCTCATTGTTTATTTGATCTCAGTGAAAAAAGATCTTTTCATCCTTCCTAACATAAGACATTAAAAGCAGACATAATGTGTTATTTTACAGCTTCAGCAATTTATGTCTGCTCTCTGTCCTTCATTTTCAATTGAGCTGTCCATTCCCAGTACTTTACATTTTATTACATTTGGTAAATATTTTTCCTTTTACTATTGTTATAATTCCAGCCTATGGGAATACTGGACAAATCAGATCTCAGAGTAAAATCCTGCTTGATCAATCACAACTTTTATTTTTGCTATGTGTTTATCATGGTGATTAGTTACAGACATATTCGCAAGGTGCTGCCATTGTACTTCAACAAAACAACATAAAAGTCTATCATACAAAAGAAAACAAGATCTGTGTTACTCTTCATAAGAACTATTTAAATTGGTGTTACTATAAATACCGGAAATAAAGATTACCCCTTTTACCCCAACAACAACCTTTCAGATACTCAAACCTCAGTAAATGTTTACCATGTTGTCTCTCTGTTGTTCCTTGTTCAGTTGATGTAGGTGTCATTGGTGTCTAGAGCTTTCTTCTTACTGACTTCTAAGCATCTTCAGAGCAAATACATGGGTCTCTTCAAATATTCCATTTCCAGCAATTTTTTGACCTGTATTTGTATTAGTTTAGCATGCAGCTCCACTATCTAATGTCCACAGATTCACAGATAATGTCCACAACTTTCCAGATGGTTTTCTCTAAAACAAATGTTTTTCAGCCCAGCCACTTTTGGAAACTGTTGTTAACAACACATCTGCTTCTATGGACCTTTCCTCTCTAAATGAACCTGCACACTGCATTTTTTTCAGAATAGTTCTGACCTTCTGTGACACTGGATCCCTATCACAAGGCAACAGTTATTTTTCATTTTACCATATTTTAATGGACTGAACTGTTCACTTCAAGGGTTTAATTGTTTTATTAAAAAGCATGTAAACAAATGTCCAGACACACTATAACTACAAACAGAACTTAAAAATGAAAATTAAAACTATATCTTCTCCCCTCTTAATGCACAAAAAATAGAAATACCAATCAAACACAAAGCTATACATTGTTCTTCCATTTTAGACTTTAGGTTTTCAGACAGTAATGTAGCATGAATCTCAATGCAACATGTATAACAGCAACAATTAAAGAAAGTAAAATGAAAGCAAAATACTGTCGATGCTGAAAATCTGAAATTAAAACAAAGTGTTGGGCACTGGAGAAACTCAGCAGATCTGGTAGCATATCTCAGGAAAGAAACAGAGTTAATATTTTGAATGAAACATGACTCTCCTTTGGAAGAAGTAATAGTTCCAAACTTTTTTGTGCAGGAAATACAGTTGTTATAATAACAAAACGGGGGGCACTATGAAGTAAATGTTACGCGTTTTTGCATGTATTTGACAATTATGGGTAAATTGATATTGTTTTATGGAACATGTACCTGCAAGAAAGCATAAACACAAAATGCCAGCAACAGGGTTCCAGAAAATAAGACGAAGGGTGTGTATGATTGGCCTGTAGAGACAGGCCCAACTAAAAACAGGCACTAATCCAAAATGTTAGAGAAGAAATTAGATCTGTACAAAAAAACCTCTCTATCGATTGCAGCTAATTTAGTGTACTTGAAACCAGTAATATAATCTAGGAAGAAAGGTTCATTATGGAGTGGAACTCATCAGTTTACTATCAAAATATTTGAGACATTAACAGTAATGTGCAATATTACATGTAATTCTTGATCATTACTTCCATAAAAATGGAACAAGACTGATCTGGTTAAGTCCACAAAGCCAATTTAAGATGATCATCATTAGTATATAATCTTACACCAGTGTGTTCCAATAGTTGTCCTCATTTCTCATCTCATAACTGTCATGCTCCAGCATGTTTTTCTTTTCATTACCTGGAACTAGGCTTCCCTCCTATTTGTATAAGTGAGATTGCTTCTTTGTGCCAAATTGAGGGTAGCTTTGTGCAATGTTTTAGTGCCAGTTAGAAACTTGGTTCAAATTGCCTTCAAATGTATTTCGCTCAAGGAGTTTTTCAACTTGTTGCCAGTATGAAAACAGACAGGGATCAAGCACCCCCATAATAAAACATCCATTTCAATGGTAATTAAAACTTTTTCTCAATACCTGATTTGAAGTTGAATAGCACTAGTTTCCTTTAGAACTCTAATGGCAACAGAAGTTTTATTTATGAAAGAGATAAGAAAGGACTTGCATATATGTGGTTGTCTTTCACAACCTCAGGACATTCCAGACCAATTTGGAATGAAAGAACACCTCAGTGCTGCACTGTGCTGTTAGGTTTGAGTGTGTGTTCAAGACTTTTATATTGTATTTGAACCCTCAACTTTCTGACACATTGGTGATAGTAACACTCACTGAGCCTCAGATGACATAGAATTTTTCAATCTACTAGAATAAATCAATGGGCATGTATTTAATTCATTCTAAGTGATATTTTAAAGGAAAGTTTGGAACTTTCAGTATGTTCAACAGTGGGCAGAATCTTCCCAAGCCCAGTTGCAAAACATTTGGTGCTGTGCACATGTCCCAAAGAGCTACCTGATATCAAGAGCATCATGTTCCATCTTCCAGCCAAGTGTTGGACAGTGAGACAAGATTCTTGCTAATGAGCAGTGAAAGGCAGATTTGCATTCAGCGATGTCCTCCAAGTTATATAAATTTACATCATTGTTATCCATTCTCTCATGCCATTTGATATAAACTAGATGGTAACAATTCCCAACTGGAAAGTCAGAGCAGTAACCTGGTAACTCCAGCTCACTGGTTGCTCCTCAAGCTCAGGGTATATTCTGTGTGCAGTGCTGCACCACCCAGCCCTTCGCACCCTTTCCAACAGGTTCTCCAACTCCTCATCAGCAAAGTGGGTTGCCAATTTCCCTTCACCTGACATGTCTAAGGCAATGGTCAGGAACCCCATGCTCAGCAGCTGCAGACTGCCTGCACATGATCAGGTGCATGGCTGGGCTTTAAAGATGGTATTGGTGCCGGCACCTTCGGAGGTCTCCACACTCGCAATACATCTGTTTGTAGTGGGTGGGAGAACACAATGAGTAGGGCGGGGAGATGGGGGAGTGGTTGCGAGGAGGAGTCACAGGGATGTGGTGTATCGGGTGTAAGGCATGGTAGAGAAGAAAACTCAACAAGGTTCACAGAAAGAACCCTCCATGAAACTCACTGGAATGGTTACTTGGCTGATATGTGGTAAATGTCGGGGGAAGGTGTGTGTGTGTATATATATATATATATATATATATATGCATGCGCACGTGAAAGTGTTTGTGTGTGAGAGAGAGAGTGTGTGGTCTCTCAATATTTATCTCTCCCTGGCATGGAGTTTCATGTAGGAGCGTGCTTTCCCTGTGGCAGATGTCCACATTAGCATGCCTAGGATCAGAGCACAATTTAAGCAAAATCATGAGTCATCCCCAAAACCGATGTAGGAAGGGTAATTGATGACTTGAGCTCAAGTCCCCAAGGTTTATTTCTCAATCTCAAGTGTTCTGTTTTAAAAATATTTATCTGAACGTCCATCTCTAGTCTTGAGTAGGGAAAATGATGAATAGTATCATTCAGCATGGAGACAGACTCTTCGACCCCACTCATCTGTGCTGACCAGATATCTCAAACTGACCAAGTACCATTTGCCAGCATTTGGCCCTAATCCACCTAAATTCTTCCTATTCATGTATGTATCCAGATGCCTCTTAAGCATTATGATTGTATCCACCTCCACCACTTCCTCTGGCAGCTCGTTCCATACGTGCACCCCCTCTTCTTACATTAATATTGCACACCACAGTTACAAGGCATTTGTTTTTAAATATCTGGAATGCAAAACTGAGACTCCTGGAATGATGTTATCCTGTAGCAACCTTTAAAAAGGATGGAATGTTTTAATTGCCTGTTAATCCTCTCTCCATAATATTCCTCAATGGAAGGCTCAAATTGGAGAGAGGTATAACCAGCTAATCTGATATCCTTTCCCTTCGTGCCAACAGCCAGAACATTCAATTATGCCCCCTTGTGTATAGAAATTCACACTTAATTTTGAGGTGAATAGTGGGGAACAGAAAAGACTTTAGAAATGTGGCAAAAAAGACTAAAAAGGCAATGAACTGGTAATAAACAAACATGATCTGAACCAATTTTATTCCACTTCTATCAGGCTCATGGAAATACTGCATTGCATATGGCTGCAGGTCTCCAAAATGAGAGAAATCAAGAGAGAATAATCAAACTGCTGTTATATCATGGAGCTGATCCCAGCATTCGGAACCTGGAAAATGATCAACCCATTCATCTGGTGCAACCGGGAGAAGAAGGAGATCGGGTGAGAAAAAGCAGATGAATAATTCCCTTGTTGGTTTTATTTTTTAAGTCACTCCTCCATTCTTGTAATGACTTGGTGTTCAATGGCATTACCATCACTGAAACCCCTATTAACATTGTGCAAGGTTTACCATTGACCAGAAACTGAAGTGGAATAGCCATATAAATATTATGGCTACAAGGTTAGATCAGAGCCTAAGAATTCTGTGGTGAGTAACTAACTTCCTGTATCCCCAAAGCCTGACCACTATCTGTAGCTCTCATATTCAAGGAACCAAGGCAAAAGCACCTCACTTGATGAGCACCACCAATATTCATTCCCTTTATCATTGATGTATAGTGGCAGCAGTGTGTACAAGATGCTTCTTCAACAACACCCTATAAACCTGCAAACTCTAATATCTAGAAGGACAAGGGCAGTACTTGCATTGGAGCACCTTCATCTGCATGTTATCCTCAAAGCCACATCCAGGCTGTCTTAGCAATATATATTCTGTTCTCTCACTGTCAAAGTCCATGAATCCCCTTCCTAAAAGCACTGTGGGTGTCTTGTGACACAAGGACCACAACTGTTAAAAAAGACCGCTCATCACCCCCACCACATATTCAATCAAAAGGCAGAAAGGGTGGGATGTATAAATAAGTGATGAATCTACTACTGCTCCTTTTGCATCCTCACTGATGTCAAATTTCACTAAAATGTATTTAAAGGTGAGCGCACCAATCTGTCATTACACTTAATGACCAGAAGAGTCCATCACAATTTACACCAGGGGTCCCTAACAATAGTAGACTTCATTCACTTACTGTAGCAACTCTGTCCTGACAGATTCGACATTTGCTTTCATAATAGGATACTCCTCCACTGCAAAAAAGGGGAATTGTCCTCTCCTGCATCTCCTGTAACACAACTTCTAAAATCTTCCTGGGTAAGCTGATGAGGATTTCCTATAGGTGCATAGTTTTACCAAATGTACATAATGATTCTGGAAACAGTAATCATTTTCTTAGTTATGTCAACAAAACCAACCTCCCATATTATGTACATATCACCACTTCAAGGGCAAACAGCAAACATTTTTAATGCTGTTGCTTCACTAGACGTAATGCATCCACCCTGCTGCTCATTTCACCCGCTCTTCATGTGCAACAACCTATCAAATTGATAACACAAACTTACCTTGCTAAAATTCATGCATCTAGTCTAACTTGATACCAGCACAAATCAGGATCACTGGATGGTCCAGACCTACTCCTGCTAGCCAGTCTATATTAACGGCAATGGTATTTGGAATATTGTGTATATTGCTAAAATATTGCTCGTTAACTGGTATCAGAATATGATCTTAACCAATATAAGTGAATTTCATCTATATTTTGGAACTTATTGTAAACATCTTTATGGCTCTACAGATCAGGTACCTCTTGAAGAAAGGGAGAATTGGAACAGGATCAAACCCTCGAAATGCTGCATCCTAGAAATGTAGTCCCCAATCTGGACTATTCCCGCTATCTTCACTCCTGCGGAATGAACATGTACCTTATATTAGGAATGTCTTAATGTGCATTCATATGTAAGACTTCAAGGTGTAGCTGCCACTGTACTTTAATACATCGCAGTATCACTTCCAACAAATTACTGGAACAATCTTTACCTTTTTAGCACTGAACAAGCATAAGGGCAAATTTGTTTCCATTAAAAACAACATTTGTTTTTAACACAGAATTCTATGAAACTCATAATTCTGATTCAATTCGGAGAAAGATTTATATAGTCCCTTCATAATGTAAGCATGCCGTAAAACCCCTTACAGCCAAAGAAATAGCCTTCATTGAGCTGATGGATTGGGAATAACACAGCTCAATGATAAATTGTATAAACAAATTATTTTTATCCTTTAAGTAAAAGCAGTTTTTTGAACTCAATGTAAACCTGACTAGTCAGTTTGATCATTGAAAATTCAATGTACTGTTTGTGATTGGCAAAAGGAATCATAGAATCCTTACAGTGTGAACAGGCCATTCAGTCCAACAAAGCCACACTGACCCTCCAAAGAGTAACCCACACAGGCCCCTTCCCCTACCCTATTCTTACATATTTACCCCTGACGAATGCACCTAACCTACACATCCCTGAACTCTACTGGTAATTTAGCATGGCCAATTCACCTAACTTGCACATCTTTGGACCACCCAGAGAAAACCCATGCAGACAGAGGGAGAACGTGCAAACTCCACACAGACAGTTGCCCGAGGTTGGAATTGAACCTGGGTCCCTGCTGCTGTGAGGCAGTAGTGCTGATCACTGAGCCATTGTGCTACCCATAATGATGACTCAAGGAAAACCTTTCCAAGTAGTGCATGGTTAGAGTCTGGAATGCCCTGGTTGCAAGTGTGGTGGGGCTCAACTCAATCATGATTCTCTGAAAGGAATTGGATAATCACCTGAAGGGAAAATAATTTGCATGGCTACAGGTAAAAGTGAGGAAGTGGGACTAGCTAGATTGCTCTTGTTGAGACCTGGTAAAACCATGTACGGCTGAATAGACATCTTCTGTAATTATTCTATAATAGATTCTTGATTACTTCTAATTTTCAAATAACTAAGGTTTCAGGGAACTTTAATGCTTTGGTTAAGGAAATCCACTGAATAGCAAGCTGTCCTTGAAGAATGTTCCATTAATATTGTTGAATAGTTTGAATGTGTGCTTGCCAAGAAATGTATTGCAATTCTTCGTCTGCACACGTTCAGTAGCAATTTATAGCACTTTCATCAATGGCAATAGTGTTCCAGATCCTGTATATCCAAATGTGTTACCCAGACAACTAGATACTTTGCAACAATTACAAGGATTGCAGTCATAAAATACGTTTGGCAGTTGTGAATACATTCCTACTGCAATTTTGTTTTGGGTCTTTTATTGTTCCAATTAAAGGAAATTTAAAGAGATATTGTTAAAATGATTGATAGAGAAAACTCAAATAAACTATTTTTCAGTCAGTAACACCATTATAGCTTCTACCACACATCAACAAGATTTATCAGTGGCAGAGACTGTACTAACATGGTGGGATGTTTTCCAAGATTTGAAATAGCAAAAGAGTACAGCAGAATTCAAGCCACAAAAACACTGAAAGGATTCACATTGCCCTTATTCTACAAAATTATATCCAACATATTTTGTATTTTGAATTAAAACAGCTGGTTCATACAAAAACAAGATTATTTTATTGCCATCTACCTTTTACTCAGGTCTAAATCATGTTACATTATGTCTACATTATTGTTATTATTTATATACCAGCCTATATTGACTTCAGCTTAGGACATCGCTTATAAGAAACTATATGGTACCAAGGCAATGTCTCTAGGAACTTGTTTCTCAAAGGAGCAATCCCTGTCTACACCCAAATCTGTGATTTTCAGTTAGAAGCAGGATGTTTCTTCATAATTTCTATGAAATGAACTGTTGATTGCCATGCAATCTGAATTACTTACATATTTGTATCTTTGTGTAAATCAGATGTAATTACACTGTATCAGTGTGGCTGGGCTTTTTCACTTGACAGCTTTTGGCTTTATGATAGTATGCATTATGACTTGAAAAGCACGCAAGTGTCATGACAAAATATTTGATGTGCTTTCTTATTCTGCAATGATAAGCAATACAACTTTTGAACTGCATGCAGTAATATCACTTGATCATTTACGGGGCAAATTAATCACAATCAAATACCCTAATTCATCGCAATGCATCACAGGGCAGAAACTGGAAGGCATTCCCTTACATTAAACTCATGTTTCTTTCTACACCATCACTTGCTCCACAAATGTATACGTGATGGACTTGTGCTTAATTTCAATTAAGTTGAATCAGCCAGAACCTATTCCATGGTTACCCTCCCAATAGGTTTAAGAAAGAAAATGGAGAGGCCTCTCTTCCATCTTTCCAAAATGGTTAGACAGTTATAAATAAGATACAACTACTTTAAAACAATTATTCTGATTGGGGTTTGCAGTTATTGCTGTAATCTTCAACCAAGTGATATAAGTTCTTGTGTTCAGATAACTTTAGCTAGACTCAGCTGAGTTCCTGATGGTATGAGAGCAAAATTAGCCCCAATTGGGCACTAATTAACTCACCCTAAGGATCAAGATTTACTATATTCACTATTTGGTATTTTTAGCAGTAGTTCACAATTTCACTACAAATATCAAGCAAATAATGTCATTCAGGGTCTCTTGTGGCACAATGGTGATATTCCCCAAGTCTGGGGCAGAGGGTCCAGGTTTAAACCCTAGCTGCCACAGAGATGTGTCATAACATGTCCAAAGATATTAGAATTAAAAACCATCCACCGAAGCAACTTTAGCCAGACAAATATGCCAGTGTGTCCTGTGCATAATAATTGATGTGAATCTAATGGGAGCACACAGTTAAATAGTGTAGACAAGATGAAGCTTCCTTCTATTTTAAATCCTTGCTATCCTTGGGAAGGTTGGACGCTAACATCTGACCCAGAATTATACCTGTGTTTATTATTCAGTAACAACAATCCTCATTATTACAGCCATAAGATTCACCATTAACTCTGAAGCTTTTGCCATTTAAAGAAAAAATGTCTCTTTACTCTGCTCCTCATCTAGGATTGAGCCAACTTTTGCATCCACCCCTTAGTACTTAGGTTTGGAAGAATATTTTTAACATAATATTACAAATTAAATGTGGCACTGTTATTCTGATGTTTTACAATGCTTTCTGTATTTATTTTTGTTTCCAGTTTGGAATTATTTGTTACAAATAGCTTTGTAATTTGTGAGGGCAATGGAAAATAATTAAAAATTGATCGTATTCTTTTTTTTAAGAATATAATTTTATTGTGAATGCACAATGTCACATTTTGCTGGTTTAACTGGCTTTCCTATGTGTATGCATATTAAAAATAGTCATAATAAATCTTAGCATACAAAGAATTTTGCATTTACTGACTCATGCTGTTAAATTTTCACTTGTGCTTTTACTTGATTTTAAATTGTATTAGAACCGAGCCCAAATATAATGCCAGTGAAGTTGAACATATGTCCAATGTCAATGCTATTTCGAAAAGAAATTGTATTCTCCTGTAACTTTGTCCTTCTATAATGTGTAATAACTGCAGCCTAGAAAGTAGCCTATACAGCAAAGTCTACTTTGAACTAGTCTTTGTCAACTATGAAGGAAATGTATGAATATGACCTGATGATGAATCACAATCTGATTCCTCTTTGTCTGAGTAATCTATGGTTTGAGGAATGTGTATAAGGGGAACATTCAAAGGCTAATGTCATTAAAGCCATGGCTCATATCACTAATGCCCAAAGTCTGAGTTGTGGGGAATTTATGATCTCATACATAATATCAAGAACAGCTCTAACACATTACTTCCACAAAGTCTGCTGCAATAAGAGAAAGTTAAAAATCACACAACACCAGATTATAGTCCAACAGGTTTAATTGGAAGCACCTGATGAAGGAGCAATGCTCGGAAAGCTAGTGCTTCCAATTAAACCTGTTGGACTATAACTTGGTGTTGTGTGACTTTAAACTTTGTACAGCCCAGTCCAACACTGGCATCTCCAAATCACAATAAGAGAAGATCACCTTGCCTGAAAGTGGAATGGGGATGTCTTTTAAATAATATTGTGAAGGAGAGGTCCCTTGACGAGTTAAGCAGATATTTAAGTGATGGCATTAATAGAACTTAAGTACAGTGGATGCCTCAATCTAACACTTTATGCACTGGATGGCCCTACTATAACCATAAGAAGCATACTCCCAACTTCCATATTTTCCATACACTGGCATCTCCCCACCATCAGAGCTAAAAATTTTAATTTTGCAGCCTTAATCTTTCACCTTTGTTTTTCTCATACTTTATTGAAAAATCACTTGCATCTTGACACATTTCTCCGCAAACTGCAGAGTTTCAGTTTAATTGTTGAACTGAAATTTTCTCCCTTTTCCAAATTCTGAAAAAAAGTCAGGAAAATTTGGATTTTCCTCAGATTGTTTAAATTGTTTGGAATTGACTAAGAATATTCAATTCCTTAAGCAGATCGAAGATAATTTCAGAGGTGATTGCCTCATGCTTTGAGTACCACTTATTTCACTCTTGCATTATGATTAACCTAATGAATCTGACTGTTACAGTATGGGAGAAAGCAACAGAATACCTACATAGAGTAACAATAACAAAACAGTGGCTGAGAGTTTCTCTGGGTTTATGCAAGAGCTAACCAACAAATAGGGTGAGAAAGGTATGATGTTTTCACACTTGTTTGCATTGTGCATTTGAATGATTAGGACTTCCTTTTAACTGTAAAGTTGAACCCAGTTTTTGTGTTTATGCTATGTGCTGTTGATGCAACCACAAAAAAATGATTCATCACTGTTGCCATAATACACAGCAAGCGCTCAGCCAGCGGCAACAATTCCTGTACAGTTGTATTGATAAATAGCCCACCATTGTCCCCTGTCATGAAACACCCTGATTGCTCTAGGTTTACACAGCTTTCTGACATGTTGCAGCACAAGGCCAGATGAACCATCTAGCAGTGTATAGAATAATATTTCAAAACACAGTAATAACACTAAGGATTAGGTTTAGGGTTATCGCAGGTCAAGATTCCTTCAAGATTTTGACCTGGTTTAAGAACTCTCTACTCTTGTTACTTAAGGTACATGAAGAGTGATCACTTCTAGTATTTCTGGGAGAGCAGATTAAAAACAATTTGAGATTTCAATGGTCACATAATGGACTCCTTATCTTAAAAGTAGGGATGATCATGCCTCATTTCAACAAATTTTTACTCTATTCAGGGGCTCCAACTCAATATTCCTGTGATCAGCTCCCCCCACCTTCTCCAAGCGTGATATAGCTGCTTCCAATGGACTGTAAGAGAACACTCCTGGCTGTTACATGTGCACCCTTTGTTTGCTGTTTCATTGTACATTTTCAGAAGTCACATCCCAAAATAAAGGTGGACCAAGCCTCATTACCTTCAGCAGATAAAGCACTCAAAAGGGCACTTGGTCATCTCTCTCTCTCCTAGTCAGCTATGACTCAGTTAGAGGCCATTTGGCCCATTTGGATCTATTTTGGCTATCTGTAGAACAGTTCGATCAGTTCCATTTCCCCACAATACCCCTGTAATTCTATAAATTTATATCCCTCAATTATTCGATTGTCTTTTTATATTTTGGTGCTTCCACCACCCTCCTGGTCAGCAAATTTCTGGTTATTATCATTGACTGTGTAAAGAGTACTGTTTAGATTAGATTAGATTACTTACAGTGTGGAAACAGGCCCTTCGGCCCAACAAGTCCACACCGACCCGCCAAAGCGCAACCCACCCATACCCCTACATTTACCCCTTACCTAACACTACGGGCAATTTAGCATAGCCAATTCACCTGACCCGCACATCTTTGGACTGTGGGAGGAAACCGGAGCACCCGGAGGAAACCCACGCAGACACGGGGAGAACGTGCTAACTCCACACAGTCTGTCGTCTGAGTCGGGCGTACTATTTCACATACTCTCAAACCATTCCAAGTCTTTTGCCCCAAAACCTTATATCTGCATCTCTGATATTTGTAAATGGAAATGGTCTTTCCATGCCTACACTATCTGAACCTGTCATAATCACTTACACATCCACCAATCTTCCCTCAATGTCCTTTTTACCCAACTTCTCCCAACATTATCTTGAAGCTAATGTTCTTAATCTCTGGTAAATCTCCTCTGCATCTTCAAGGACCCTTACATCATTCCTAAAAGTGCACTGACCAAAACTGGATACAATACTGTGGATGTGGCCTGCCAGAAATTACATGGATAATGCTGATTCCCATTCAATCCCAATGTGCAATAATAGCTCTCATTTCATCCCTCCATGTTTGAACAATTATTGCAATAAAGCAGTCTCTCAAATGTCTAACAGGAAAACTCCTTTCATCCCTACTGTCGCCATCATTACTAAACCATAAGTGTTGCATTTCACAACATGAAATTAACTTTTAAAACTGCATAGCTTAATGCCATGGTTTAATTTAAGGAAATCCAATCTGTCTGTCAAATGGATGTAGGTTTTGGTGTTCCAGCGAGACTATGGGGGGGCTCCTGGTTTGTAAATTTTGGGTAATCCATAGAAGCGTGGTGTGTTGGATCCGTCTGGTTTCATTTTTTGGAAGTCGGTCTTATTTATTTGTCCAGATTTCTAATGTTTTTTGAGTAGGGCTGTGATTTGGTTCTCTAGTTTTGGGATCAGGCCTATCACCATTTGTTGGTGAGTGTTGGTATCTGTAAGTAGTGCGTTTGCTTTTTCAATGTAGTCTCTTCAATTTAGACTGACTGTCAAACATCCTTTGTCTGCAGGTAGGATAACAATGTTTTTATCTTTTTTATTCTTTCCAGTGCTTGCCTTTCTTGTGTATTGAGTGTATTTCCTTCCCTTTTTTCTGCTTAATGTTGGTTTGTTGGGTTTCTTCTGTGAGTTGGATGTCTTTTAGTGTTGTTTCTAATGCTGCTAAGAAATATTTCTTGTCTGCATCCTGGCAGTTGTAATTTAATCCTCTTACTAAGATGACTTTTTCAGTGTATGTTGAGAGTCGGTCAGATAAACTTTTTTATCCATGCTTCTGTGTTGTCATTGTTGCTACTTTGTGTAAGTTTGTCTAGTTTCTTCTGCAGGCCTAGTTTTTTTCATTTTCTGTGTTTGTCACTGTCTAATATCTATGGCTTGTTGTACTATGTCTGTCCATTCATGATCTGTTCCATGACTGAGTAAAGATTTTTGATGCAAAACTTCCCAGTTATATTTACGGAGTCTGTTGTGGGCATCATTAACCATTTCTCTAAGCATTCTGCAGCCGTTTTGCTCTGCTATTCTAATGGCTAGCGGAATGTTTAGGGGAGGTTTGTATGAAGACATTTAGGTAGCACCTGCTTCCTTAGGCATTCGTGCAGGAAGTACAGCTGTTTACGGGTGGCACTCTGTTGGATGGCATTCGTTTCCCATTTTCGGGCCAGTTTTAGCATATTGCACCCATAGATCTTAGCGGGCTTTGTGAAGATTTGTAGCTCAGGTTGAGGTTTTTGAGGTAAACCTACATCCAAAACCTCAATCTGAGCTACAAATCTTCTCAAAACTTGTCTGTCAAATCAACTGTGTCCATCCTGTTCTCTTGTTTCTAATGGGAACTGTCTACAATGTTCCATTGATTGGTTTGATGCTATATCTATGTCCTGAGCCAAAAGGAGGTACTTGCTCAGAGGATGGTATTTTATCATGTGAATAAAAACCTAAAGAACCACAGATGCTGTAAATCAGAAACAAAAACAGAAGTTGCTGGAAAAGTTCAGCAGATATGGCTGCATCTGTGAAGAGAAGTCAGAGTTAATGTTTTGGGTCAGATCTGAGGAAGGGCCCCACTGGACCCGAAATGTTAACACTGAGTTGTCTTCACAGATACAGCCAGATCTGCTGACCTTTTCTAGCAACTTCTGTTTTTTGTTTCTGTTTGCATCATTTGAGTGTGGCTCATAAAAAACCTCAAAGGAGGTCTCAAACACTTTGAGTGTGAACAAGGAATGGACAGATTCCAGCTGTAATCTCCTTTTGCTGCAGGAAAGGCCTGGTCCTGACTGCCTTCAACTTCCATGCTCCCAAGATCATATGTAGAGACATTTCTCACAGCTACTATACCATTTGAACATGCAGATCAAGGGGTTTGAAGGCTCCAAGGCTGGAAAGATTGTGAGAAAGATATGTGTCAGAAATCAGACTTTGAACACATTCCCCTTTAAGTTTTGCTCACAGAGGAGGCTGCAGTGCAATCAAAGGCTTGTTTTGCAGCAGTATTCATAAGAGAGAACCTAAGGATGGCAAAAAACAAATTTCACCTGATTTGATCTTGGGAGCATGGAAGTTGAAGGCAGTCAGGACCAGGCCTTTCCTGCAGCAAAAGGAGATTACAGCTGGAATCTGTCCATTCCTTGTTCACACTCAAAGTGTTTGAGACCTTCTTTGAGATTTTTTATGAGCCACACTCAAATGATGCAAACAGATTTGAGAGGGTCTGAGAGGCAGATGACACTGGAAATATAGCATTCTCCAAGGCTGACAATTACATGTAGTAACAGTCAACACATGCAGTTTGTAGACTTTTCTGTACTTGTAGACTGCATATTGCAAAACAATGGCAAATGTACTACCCAATGATGACATTGGTTGAGACGGCTCAATAAGCAATTGTCTTGGCAAAATAGAACCATAGAGATTGGAAATAAAACAATGCTGAATAAACTCATCAAATTTGGCAGCATCTGCGGATAGGGAAACAGTGAACAGTGAGACCTATGAGTCTATAAAATTGCAGCTTGTTACCTCCTCTCAAATGAAGTGTTGCTTCTGGTTGGCTTCTTTGAAGATTGGGTTTTCATGCACTGGCCTGTTCTTGTGAAGATAGGTAGGGGGAATACTGAGAGAAATTCTGCTTTAATTATATTTGCAAACAGCATTGTGAAAGATGGAATTTTTCATGAAATCTTAGTGATATGAAAATTGATAAGGAGGAATGGGAAAATAAGGGAATTTTTAATTAATCCAGAGGGCTTGTGTGACAAAGCAGTAGTGTCCCTATCTCTGGGTCAGAAAATCCAGGTTCAAGTCCTTACTTACCCCAGATGTGTATCATAACATATCTGAACAGGGTGATGAAAAATAATTGCAATTAACCAAGCCTTCGAATGGATTCATTTGCATCATCAACTCATGTCTCCATATTTATGTTTCAACTCTGAAGTAAATTGAATGACCTTTCTTCAAACCCTTCATCTTCAGGCAAGCTAGCAATTCCCCCTTCTCCAGAAGAAATCTTGTTTAGATTTTGAGCACAGCATTGGCAATGCAAGCCCAATTTGCAGATCAATGCAAACAATCTTGAAGAGAGGTGAATAGAAGTTACAGGCACTGTTAAAATTCAATGCTCAATCCCTTGGTAGTATTTTGCAGGAGTCAGGCAAATTATCAAGGAACTTATCTTAAACAGTGACTCGAGTTAACAGTTAACATGACTCTAGTTTAATGAGGGAAGTATAATAGTTTGGAACAGTGGAAATTAAGTAATTGTCAGGAGGTTCATGAGCACCTTGATATTTTAACATGGCATATTTACTTTATTATTCTCATAAGAGCACTGTCTTTTCTCTCCCCATCCATGATCCACACATCCTCTGTTCATTGCTGCATGTGTTGATAGTTCTGCCATTTCTTGGTATGTCTTGAGCAGTTTTCAGGTTAGGGAAATAAAAACACCTTTGTTTCACCACCTGCTTTAACTGCCAGAAAGCATGTGGCAGGAGAGGGAGACAAAGCAAAATAATCTACTTAACCTCACCTTCACAAACTATTTATCACAGACGCATTCATTCATGACAATATCAGTAGGATTGACCACCAATATCCTTCAGACAACCAATTATCATTGCTACAATAAGGATATTCTTTCAGCATATTACTTTTCTACAGTCAAAGACATTTGGCCTCGGATCTTCGGGTGAACATCTTCCAAGGCGGACTTCAGGATGTGCAACAATAGAGAGTCACCGAGCAGAGGCTGATAGCCAAGTTCGGTACCCATGAGGACAGCCTCAACTGGGATCTTAGGTCCATGTCACATTACAGATGACCCCACCACTTACACGCACACACACACACAGACACAGACCAGCTGTCATACACACAAACACACACACACACAGACACACAGACACACCTGCTGTCATCACACTTGTGCACATGCTCTCTCAAGCACGCACGGACACTCTCATATGCGTGCACACACACACACACACACACACATTCTCTCTCTCCCTCACATACACAAACACACTCTCATCTTCTCTCCCACACAAACGCTTTCCCTTTCCCTCTCTCCCTCACCCACCCACACACACACACACACACACACACAGACATAGATAAGTCTAAGGGGTGAATTTTTATTTACAGATTTGTATTTGCAGATGCACGCTATTTTGTTCAAAAAGCATGCAACCTGTAGGCAGTCAGTCAATGTGATAATTTATAAATTCCTACTTTGAAAATAAAACCAGTCTGACTCCAGTTGGGACACAGACAGGCTCTAACCTCACACCTTTAATGCATTGTCTGAGCTGATGGACCAATGGGCTGAGAAGTGGCAGATGGAGTTTAATTTAGATAAATGTGAGGTGCTGCATTTTGGGAAAGCAAATTTTAGCAAGACTTATACACTTAATGGTAAGGTCCTCAGGAGTGTTGCTGAACAAAAGAACCTTGGAGTGCAGGTTCACAGATCCTTGAAAGTGGAGTCGCAGGTAGACAGGATAGTGAAGAAGGCGTTTGGCATGCTTTCCTTTATCGATCAGAGTATTGAGTACAGGGGTTGGGAGGTCATGTTGCGACTGTACAGGACATTGGTTAGGCCACTGTTGGAATATTGCGTGCAATTCTGGTCTCCTTCCTATCAGAAAGATGTTGTGAAACTTGAAAGAGTTCAGAAAAGATTTACAAAGATGTTGCCAGGGTTGGAGGATTTGAGATATAGGGAGAGGTTGAATAGGCATCGGAGGCTGAGGGGTGACCTCATAGAGGTTTTACAAAATTATGAGGGACATGCATAGGATAAATAGACAAAGTCTTTTCCCTGGGATGGGGAGTCCAGAACTAGAAGTCATAAGTTTAAGGTGAGAGGAGAAAGATATAAAAGAGACCCAAGGGGCAATGTTTTCACGCAGAGGGTGGTACATGTATGGAATGAGCTGCCAGAGGAAATGGTGGAGGCTGGTACAATTGCGACATTTAAAAGGCATCTGGCTGAGTATATGAATAGGAAGGATTTAGAGGGCTATGGGCCACATGCTGGCAGGTGAGACTAGATTGGGTTGGGATATCTGGTCAGCATGGGCGAGTTGGACCGAAGGGTCGGTTTCCGTGCTTTAAATCTCTATGACTCTATAACTCTACAACTCTATGATTCTCTGGCAGTGACTTGAAAGAAATTCTGGAATTTACATATTAATGTTGTGGTTCTGTTCGTCGAGCTGGGAATTTGTGTTGCAAACGCTTCGTCCCCTGTCTAGGTGACATCCTCAATGCTTGGGAGCCTCCTGTGAAGCACTTCTGTGATGTTTCCTCCAACATTTATAGTGGTTTGTCTCTGCCACTTCCGGTTGTCAGTTCCAGCTGTCCGCTGCAGTGGCCAGTATATTGAGTCCAGGTCGATGTGTTTGTTGTTAGAATCTGTGGATGAGTGCATGCCTCTAGGAATTCCCTGTCTGTTCTCTGTTTGGCTTGCCCTATAATAGTAGTTTTGTCCCAGTCGAATTCATGTTGCTTGTCATCTGCATGTGTGGCTACTAAGGATAGTTGGTCGTGTCGTTTCGTGGCTAGTTGGTGTTCATGGATGCGGATGGTTAGCTGTCTTCCTGTTTGTCCTACGTAGTGTTTTGTGCAGTCCTTGCATGGGATTTTGTACACTACATTGGTTTTGCTCATGCTGGGTATCGGGTCCTTCATTCTGGTGAGTTGTTGTCTGAGAGTGGCTGTTGGTTTGTGTGCTGTTATATGAAAGCAACCACCCCAACACACACAAAAGAAGTTGCATCAAGACACTGTTCAAAAGGGCCACAACACACTGCAGCACACCAGAACTGCAAAAAGAGGAAGAAGAACACCTATACAATGTATTCACCAAAAACGGATACCCGCACAATTTCATCAACAGATGCCTAAGGGAGAGACAACGGAACGAGGACATGCCGCAACCCAAAGGACTAGCCACGCTACCATACATCAGGAGAATTTCTGAACTGACAGCCAGACTACTGCAACCGCTAGGACTCATAACAGCACACAAACCAACAGCCACTCTCAGACAACAACTCACCAGAATGAAGGACCCGATACCCAGCATGAGCAAAACAAATGTAGTGTACAAAATCCCATGCAAGGACTGCACAAAACACTACATAGGACAAACAGGGAAGACAGCTAACCATCCGCATCCATGAACACCAACTAGCCACGAAACGACACAACCAGCTATCCTTAGTAGCCACACACGCAGATGACAAGCAACATGAATTCGACTGGGGCAACACTACTATTATAGGGCAAGTCAAACAGAGAACAGCCAGGGAATTCCTGGAGGCATGGCACTCATCCACAGATCCTATCAACAAACACATCGACCTGGACCCAATATATCGGCCACTGCAGCGGACAGCTGGAACTGACAACCGGAAGCGGCAGAGACAAACCACTATAAATGCCGGAGGAAACATCACAGAAGTGCTTCATAAGAGGCTCCCAAACACTGAGGATGTCACCTGGACAGGGGACGAAGCGTTTGCAACACAAATTCCCAGCTCGGCGAACAGAACCACAACAACGAGCACCCGAGCTACGAATCTTCTCCCAAACTTACATATTAATCAATTAAACCCTGCAACCCCATTCTCAGTGATTAAAGATTTAACAGCCACCTAGGTTTGTCTAATACTTCACATCAGGTGTATGACACTTTGATCTTTTACTTATAAATTCTCTGTCCTATGTATCCTGCCTCATAGATGCCTCACAATGGAGCAGTTCTCCAAAAGCTGGTACTTTCAAGTAAACCTGTCGGACTGTAACCTGGTGTCATGTGATTTTTCAACTTTGTCCACGTTAGTCCAACACCAGCACCTCCACATTATATACTTAATGAGGCAGATGCGAACAAGATCTAACAGCTTAATATGTGGTATCCATGAGGCAATTAGTAATATAATTATATTCCACCACAATCTGTTACCTTCATAATATAGGGGGCTCTGTGATGCAGTGGCATTGTGCCTCATTCTGGGCTAGAAGGTTCAGGTCAAGTCCTATCTTTTCCAAAAAATCATTTTCGGTCATTACATCATTACCAACAAGCCAGGTGAGAAATCAATCCCCAGATGAGGATTGTAGAAGATCATGCCAAAACGAAACTGAGCTATCAAACATGGTAAAGCTACAATAAATGTCATGCTAAACATTGAAAGCAGTATGCTATAGATGTGGCTAAGTAAATCGATTACTAAGCAACCAAATCAAACTTCAGGAGTCCTATCACATGCAGTCTTGAATGATGGTTGACAAGTAATGATGGCAGAAGCCAGCAGAACTACAAATAAAAAGGCTGAATCAGCCAGAAATGCAGAGCAGATGAACCATCTCACCTTCTTGAGCTTCCAGAATCGTAAGTGCCAGTATACAACCAAATAGAGAACCTCCACATAATTAGGAAAGAGCTGAGTCTGCTGGACACAACAAAAGACCACCAACACTGACAACCTGGGTATTTTGTAAGTTCAGGGGAAACAGAATAATCAGGTAAACCATTAATGACCAAAGCGGCATTACATGTGTGGAGCTGAAAGACATAGCAGAGATTTTGAATCAATACTTTGCATCGATATTTAAAGTAGATAAGCATTGAGAGGAAGGAGGTAAAAAATGTTTTAGCAGTCTTTAAAGTAGACAAATCCCCACTTTGTAATGTATCCAAGACTGCTGAAAGAGGCAAAGTTAGAGATTGCAGGGGCTCTGACATTAATTTTCAAATTCTCTCTGGCCATAGGAGGGGTGTGGGAGGACTGGAAGACAGCTAACGTGATACCATTATTCAAGTAAGGTGGTAAAGTTAAACAAGGAAACTACAGGTCAGAAAAAGTTCTGAGGGAAACATATTAATCTCTACTTGGACAGGCAAAGATTAATCAATATAGTCAACATGGCTTTGTAAAGGGGAAATCATGTTTAACAAATTTGTTTGACGCAAGTTTTGTGAAGGTTTGTAGCTCAGGTAAAGGTTTAGTGTGTAGGTTTGCTCGCTGAGCTGCAGGTTTGATATCCAGACATTTCATTACCTGGCTAGGTAACATCATCAGTGGCGACCTCCAAGTGAAGTAAAGCTGTTGTCTCCTGCTTTCTATTTATATCTTTCTCCTGGATGGGGTTCCTGGGGTTTGTGATGATGTCATTTCCTGTTCATTTTCTGAGGGGTTGATAGATGGTACCTAGATCTGTGTGTTTGTTTATGGCGTTGTGGTGAGTGCCAGGCCTCTAGGAATTCTCTGGCATGTCTTTGCTTAGCCTGTCCCAGGATAGATGTGTTGTCCCAGTCGAAATGGTGTTTTTTTTCATCCGTGTGTAGGGCTATGAAGGAGAGGGGCTGGTGTCTTTTTGTAGCTCGCTGATATTCGTGTATCCTGGTGGCTAACTTTCTTCCTGTTTGTCCTACGTAGTGTTTGTGGCTGTCCTTGCATGAAATTTTATAGATGATGTTTGTCTATAAAATTTCATGCCAGGATTGCCACAAACACTACATAGGACAAACAGGAAGAAAGTTAGCCACCAGGATACATGAACACCAGCTAGCCACAAAAAGACACCACCCCCTCTCCCTCATAGCCCTACACACGGATGAAAAAAAACACCATTTCGACTGGGACTGGGACAGGCTAAGCAAAGACATGCCAGAGAATTCCCAGAGGCCTGGCACTCCAGCCACAATGACATAGACAAGCACATAGATCTAAATGCCATCTATCAACCCCTCAGAAGACGACCAGGAAATGACATCACCACAAACCCCAGGAACTCCATCCAGGAGAAAGACATAAATAGAAAGCAGGAGACAACAGCTTCGCTTCACTTGGAGGTCGCCACTGATGATGTTACCTAGCCAGGTAATGAAATGCCTGGATATCAAACCTACAGCTCAGCGAGCAAACCTACACCCTAAATTTGTTTGAATTCTTCAAGGAGATGACGAGGTGCATGGGTAAGGGTAATGCTTTTGACAAGGTCCCGCATGACAGACTTTTTAGGAAAGTTCAAAATTGGCTTAGTGGCAGGAAGCAGGGGGTGATGATTGAAAGGTATTTTTCTGACCGAAAGTCTGCGTCCAGTGGCATACCACTGTATTCACTACTAAGTCTCTTGATCGAGACATGAATGTAGGGGGTATCTTCTTTAAGTTCACAGATGACTTGAACATTAAATTAAATAGTGAGAAGGAAAGCCTTCAACTACAAAATAACATAAACATGTTCTCCAGATGGGTGAAAGAGTGGCAAATAAAATTTAACTCTGAAAAGTGAAAGGTGATGCATTCTGGGAAGACTAGCAAGGCAAGGGAGAACACAATGAATGGTAGGATCTTAGGAAGTACAAAGAATCAGAGGGACCTTGGTGAACATGCCCATAAAACCTTGAAGACAGCAGGACAGATACAGAAGGTTGTTAAAAAAGGATATGAGATACTTGCCTTTATTGGACAAGGCATTGAATACAAGAGCAGTGAGGTTGTGCTGAAGGGTTATATCTCCTTAGTTGGAACAAAAACAAGAATATTGTGTACAGTCTGATCTCCACACTACAGAAAGGATGTGATTGCACTAGACAGAGTGCAGAGAAAATTCACCAGGATGTTGCCTAGGCTGGAGAGATTCAACCATGAAGAGAGATTGGATAGGTTGTGGTTGCTTTCCCTTAGAGCAGAGAAAGGTGAGGTAGCATCAGAATGAGATGTACAAATATCCGAGGGGGACAGACAGGTTAAATAAGGGAAATCTTTAACCCATAGCAGAACTGTCAATAACCAGAGGGGGATCACGGTGACTCAGTGGTTAGCACTGCTGCCTCACAGTGGGCGACTGTCTGTGTGGAGTTTGCACATTCTCCCAGTGTCTGCGTGGGATTCCTCTGGGTATTCCAGTTTCCTCCCACAATCCAGAGATGTACAGGTTAGACGAACTGGCCAGGCTAAATTGTTCCACAGTTTTAAGGGATGTGTAGGTTAGGTGCATCACTCAAGGGTAAATGTAGGGGAATGGGTCTGGCTGGATTACGCTTCTGAGGGTAGGTGTGGACTTGTTGGGTCAAAGGACTTGTCTCCACACTGTAGGGATTCTTAAAAAAAACACTTTCAAGGGAAGGAGCTGGAGGTTTAAAAGGAATTTGAGGAAAATGGGGCAATGACGATCTGTAGCTCACTGCCAGAACTTGTGGTAGAGGTGGGGGCCCTCAAGATATTTACCAAGTGTTTTGATGAGCACGTGAAATTCTATCACATAAAAGTCTATGGGCAGTAGACATCTATGCTGGAAAATGGGATTAGAATGTATGAATGTTTGATGACCAGCATGAACTCAATGGGCCAAAGAGCCTCTTTTAGTGCTTTTAAAATCTCTATGACTCTATGAAGATTTCAGCTATATCACTAAAATCTTGTACTCTAAAACTAACCGTGCCTCAAGACAAGCTGATCCAGTTTGGCTGCAATGCTAGTTTCCTAATTATACATTACGGGCTGATTAAGTCAGCAAATTTAAAACATTATAACACATTATAAGTTGTAAAGCACACATGGCAAAAAAATCAACTTAATTCTGTTCTAACAGTTTGCAAACCCACAGTAGACCAACTATGAGATAGAGTTACAATATTGTATACACACAATATTCAGAGTCCTTAAGGTGAACTTCCTCAAATATGTACACATACAATAGCATCTACCGAAACAAGTGGCCAAATACCACTGCATGGTTCAAGTTCAGGAAGCTTATTAGCAAAGGATAAAACTGAAACCAATCTTAACATACGTATATCAATTTACATGTCTAGCATAAGTGTGTTGATACACACAGTACATAAAGTCCTTAAAGGTGAACTCTCTAAAAGGAAAGGTACATATACAAGAGTGTCTAACTGAAAATGTGGTAAGTTGGTATAGAGTTAACAAGCATGAACAATTCAGAAAAAGTGGGAAAAATCTATACCAAATAATGATCATCAGTAAATGATGGAAGTTGTCAATATTCTATCAAGCAACATTTATTTATTAATAACTTGGTTGCAAACCTCATTGCAACCTTTGTTCAAACATGGATGAGATGAGTGTATTTACCTTTAGCATCAAAACAGCATTTGACTGAGTTTGATAGAAGATATTGTAAGAAAACTAAAGTCATTGGAAATCAGGATTGGAACATATCCACTGGCTGGAATCATGCCGAGCACGAAGGAAGATGTTTGTTATCATCCAGGTTCAATCAGCTCAGGATAGGGACAGTTCAACCGCTGTTCCTTAGAACAGTGTCCTAGACTGAACAATCTTCATCCACTTCATTGTAAGGTCAGATGTTTGCAGTATTGTATGTGGTGTTCACTTCCGTTTTCAGCACATCAGATAATACATGAAGCCAATGCAGGCACAGATGACTGTTGCAATTACATTAATATTGTGCAAGTCAGAGTTAGCAGGTGATTCACTCTATGATTCATCAAAGTCTTTACAATATTTACAAGGCACATTCGAAATGCAATGGAATACTCTGAACTTGATGAGTGTAGCATCAGCTATACTGAAAAAGCACAACTCTATCAAGCACAAAGCAATTTACTTGATCAACACCTATTCAGTGGATTGAATAATAATTCCCACTGCCATCAATATACAGTGGCAGCAGTGTGTGCACCATATGCAAAATGCACTAAGCAATTTGCCATGCCTCCTTCAATAGCATCTTCCAAACCCACAAGCTCTACTGTCTAAAGGGAGAAAGACAGCAGGTGCATGGGAACACCACCACTTGCTAGTTCCCTCCAGTCACTGACTTGAAACATAAATTGCCATTCTTCACTATCCCTGCATCAAAAGTCCTGAAACACCCTCCTTGCCATAACTCTGGGTATAGTTACACCAGTGTCTAGATTAGAGTGGTGCTGGAAAAGCACAGCAGGTCAGGCAGCATCTCAGGAGCAGAAAAATTCGACGTTTTGGGCAAAAGCCCTTCATCAGCTTTTGCCTGAAACATCGATTTTCCTGCTCCTCGAATGCTGCCTGACCTGCAGTGCTTTTCCAGCACCAGTCTAATCTAGACTCTGATCTTCAGCATCTGCAGTCCTCACTTTCGCCCTGTATACTTACACCACATGGACTGCAATAGTTCAGGAAGGCATCTTCTTTAAAACAATTCGGGATGGAAAATAATTGTTGACTTTTCCAGCAAGACCCACATCCTATAAATGATTATTTTTTAAAAAAACCCCACATCATCAAAGCAGGGCTCCTTAATCCTGTGCTCATTCCTATGTGAGTCACTGCAATATATATTTTCTTGGGACGCAACCATAAAACTTTGTTCTTGACAGTAAAGTACCCCAGAGTATTTGGTAAACGTTCCACAATATGGCTTCAGCCTTACTGAACCAAATTTCAGCCACAAATTCTTCAAAGCGTCCAAGACTCATCAGTTATTTTGCGCAGTGACAGGTTTTTATGTTTCCTGTGATTGAACCTAATTAGAGCCGTTCGTCTGCTTCCTATAAAAGAACTATTTTGACTAGACTTGGGGATGCCATGCAATGACTCTAGAAATAGTGCACTTTTGACATGCTGCCTACATATTGCAATCCTTTGCAGTGACTAAAAAATATTGTTAATGTCCTTTGCTCTATTTAATTCCAATAAAGCTTAGTAACACTGAGTAATACTCAAGTGCAGGAGTGTTTTTTTATAAATTTGATCCAGTTCTAAAGGAAATGCTAACTCTGTTTCTCTCTCCACAGATGCTGCCAGACCTGTTGAGATCTTCCAGCATTTTCTGTTTTTATTTCAGTTCTCCAACATCCATTGTATGTTGCTTTTAGATTTTATGAATTAGTTTGTTACTCAGTTTGAAACAATGACCACCATAAAATAGCAGATAAAACAAAAGGACAGACTAAACATTTTTGGTAATATACTGCTACAATGATAGGCTAGCACATCTCGAGGAAAGGAATATCTGGAATGTCTACAGTTTTTATTTGTAGCAGCTTGTGGTAAGCCCCACGAGGGAAGAGGTAGTTCTGGATATATTGAAGAGTAATGAGGTAGACCTGATTAGGAAGCTGAAGGTGAATGAATTCCAAGGGACCTTTGACCATAATATTATAGAATTCACCCTGCATTTTGAGAAGGAGAAGATTGAATCAGATATAATAGCATTGCAATTGAGTAAAATTAGTAAATTTTACTCTATAATGATTCAATGTAAAGTTTCGTCCTTTTTGCTCTTGTTTACTTTACAAGAACAACTTTTACATTGGAAGTCTATTAAAAAGCAAATGTCAGGATTGAATACGTGAAACTATATTATAGCTGGATGTCATTATACCTGGACCACGTAAATTTGTAAACTCCTATTTTCTCCTATTTTTAACTTGCAAAATGAAGATGTACATAAAGAGACACTGCAAGGAGTTCAGGACTAGGAATTGTTCAATACTCAACAGTCAGAGCATTGAGTGCAAGAGTTGGTTATGTTATGGCTGTACAAGACATTGGCGAGGCCTTTCAAGTCATTCTGATGTCAACGTGTGTTTTGTCAACGTGAATTCACTGTAATGCGATTGACAAATAGGTGATGCTGTTTCTAAAGCACAAACTTTTAAAACCCACGTTAGCAATAGTGCGATTGCATTGCCAACACTTTAAGTGTGATTTGTATTGCGTGATTCTTGCAGAGTGTAGGGTCGCACAGGAATGCAACTATCGTGTTATAGAAGAAATAACTGTATTTGGAGTCCTGCATACAATTCTGCTAGAGGAATGATGTTGTTAAACTGGAAAGGTTGCAGTTGAAGCATGTTACAGCGAAATGGGTGTGTGATTATCCAACAGGGCCCTGAAGGTCTTGGTGGATGGATCGTGCAGAGGAAGAGTCGAGAGTGCAGTGCTGGAAAAGCACAGCAGGTCAGGCAGCATCCGAGGAGCAGGAGAATCGATGTTCCAGGCAAAAGCCCTTCATCAGGAATGCTCCTCGAATGCTGCCTGACCTGCTATGCTTTTCCAGCACCACACTCTCAACTCTAATCTCCAGCATCTGTAGTCCTCACTTTCGCCATGCAGATGAAGGCCCATCCTTTACCAGCAGAGAAGGTCATGACACCAGACACCATCAGCATGGGTGGAGGTCACCACCAGGGTCTATGTCATCTCTGTGATCCAGAGGGTAGTCTAGCAATGCAGGAAGAAAGTGAGTGAGCATCTATGGACCACCAGTGTGAGTGCTACTCTTCTCTCTGCTACCTCACACTCAATCTATCCCTGCGATTGTACACACATCTCACCAAAGCTCATACTCAACCGCTCTCAGTTGTTATGCATGCAAAATCTTCCCTCACTCGCTCTCACCCACCCTGGAACCTGCACATTACTAACCCTGAAGGCTCTCCACATTGCCAATTCACTCATTCACACTGCCCCATCTGGTGCAGCAGCTTCCAAAATCAAGCATTGGTCTATGAAAGATTACACATGTAGACTGATTACTGACCTCTGTGCCACTGTGACAGTAAGGGCTACACAGAGGCATGACGAAGTAGATTTAGTGGCATTGTGGGCATATTTATACAAAGGTGAGACTTAATTTACAGTGAAATGTCACCCAGTGCCACCAATGTTCCCTCAAGAAGTGTTTCTTTGCCTCTTACTACATCGAAGTCCAGTCCCATGCACCACAGCTGGAGTGGAGAGAGCCTGCCTTACATTGGAAACTATTGTCCTTGGAGTTTAGGTTGGGCAACTCTGGGTGTGTCTGTGGCTAAAGGTCCAAAACATGTTGAGTGTATTCTTGACAGAGGGAGTCCACACCCTCCTAGGCTTGGACTCCAACAGATGTGAAAGCCCCTCTGCCACTTTTGGAGCTGCTGTCTGTGGTTCCTCATCTATTTGGCTGCCTACAAGCACTGCTCTGTCCAGTGCGAAGTCAAAGTGGCCCAATCCCCTGCTGTCTTGCCATGACTGTAGAGAGCAAATGACCAGGCCGATGGAGTGAAGGCTATGCTATCATCCAGCAGACATACCTCTGGCATGTTAATTGGAACATAAACCTGAATCATCTGGCTCAGAGGTGGGGACATTACCACCATGCTAAAAGAATCCTCTGAGGGCTTTTGGTGAAGAGTGAAAACTTATTGAAATGCTAAATATTTCACCATCATGTCTAGTCTGACGTTTATTGGAAATAAATTAAATCATGAATTTCCTCATTGATGTACAGTTGGAAGGTATAATTGAATCAATCTTGATATTGGGCCTTAAAGCCTGCCCTTTTTAATGACTAACTCTCCAATATTTATTTAGACTTGACAGGGTTTCCTCCAGGAGCTCCAGTTTCCTCCCACAGTCCAAAGATGTGCAGGTCAGGTGGATTGGCCATGCTAAATTGCCCATAGTGTTAGGTGCATTAGTCAGAGGGAAATGTGCCTGGGTGGGTTACTCTTTGGAGGATCGGTGTGGACTTGTTGGGCCGAAGGGCCTGTTTCCATACTGTAGCGAATCTAATCTAAAGTTGAAAAAGTGTTAAAAATCACTGTTGTTGATCTCTCAGGAGAACTGAGACTGTTTCTGAATATGCACAGTCCTCAGCATGTAAACAAGATAAGAATGTGACAATATATTCACATACTGATGAGATTGTACATGTAAGGGAAAAGAAGATTCCACAGTTATTTGAATGATGTGAATACTGAAGCAATTGGTGGTGTCCATATATTGCAGACTCTAGACATATTTAAAACAGCCTGCCCAGATGTGTTATGGGGACGCATGGTGGCTCGGTAGTTAGCACTGCTACCTCACAGCACCAGGGACCTGGGTTTGATTCCTGGGTGACCATCTGTGTGGATTTTGCATGTTCTTCCCATGTCTGCGTGGGTGTCCACTGGGTATTCCGGCTTCCTCCCACAGCCTCCCATGTGCAGGTTGGGTGGATTGGCTAGCCCGAAAATGTGCAGGTTGAGTGAATTGGCCATAGTAAATTGCCCGATAGTGTCTAGGCATGTGCAAGTTAGACAGCTTAGCCAAGGTTAATATGGGGTTACTGTGATAGAGTTGAATCTGATTGTGATGCTCGTCGGTGCAGACATGATGGGCTGAATGGCCTCCTTCACACTGTAGACGTTCTATGATTGTATCTCTGGAAAAGGTCAGATTTGAACCCAGGCTTCCTGGCCCAGAGGTAAATACCATACCATAAAAGCTGTTAACCATGTATCTACATAATCCCTAATAATCACACCTTGCCATGGGTATAGAGGAGATTTACTAGAATGGTAATGTTGATGGGTGTCTATAGAAGTTATGATCATCCTTCTGACAGCAAAGAAGGTTATAAAAGAGATATTTCATGGTACTGTTATAAATCAGCAAGGGTTTATGGAATGAGTAAAGAGAAGCTGTTTCCATTGACAAAGAACTAATAATAAAGAGGTGGGGAGGGGGGTGGTCTTGTGTCACTGCGTCTAGGTCAGAAGTGCAGTTTTAATTCCATTGCATCACAAATTTATAATGCTTGGCCTAGGAATCAGAGGAGATAGAAGGAGAAATATTATTTGACAGTGAGTTGTTGTAATTTGAATTACACTGCTTAAATGGACAATAAATGCAGATTCAGTAGTAAGTGCCAAAAGGGAACTGAATGTCTGCTTCGAAAGGGAAAAAAAAATCAAGACTGCAAGTTAAGAGCAGAGGTCTGGTCAAAAGGTCAGCACGGAAGCAATGGTTTGAATATAGAACCTTGTTTGCTTGATGGTCGAAGCTATGGTCAGTGGGTTATAATGGCCCAACAGACAAAACAAATAGAATTTTTCAAATCATTCTTTAGCACACAATTGCAAAATTGTAAAAAAGATTTATTTTCAAAATATAAAAATGATTGTTCAGTGGTTTGTTGGTCCTACATAAACATGAGTAATTTACTCCATAGCAACACTACATTCTAACAAATTTTTTTAAAAATCAGACAATACAGACATACAATCAGAAAAATATGCTCTCCATGCAGACAGAAAAAGAAGGACAGACACATGGTAAAATGTTAAACTAGGAATGATTTGAATATTACCCACTTCTTAACATTCAGAAATGTGAGTTTTAGATTTGTTTACCCATCCATAAGCTAAAGCAATTCATTTCAAAAGCATAAAAGTATTACCTAAAAATGTGACATTTCCATTTTAATAAACCTTAAAATCTTGAAATTTAACAAGTGTTGGACAAATTGCTTGAAACAATTGTTATCTTTTTAACAAAGCAAAGTAGGGTGGCTATTCAAGCAGAAACAAAAATGTACGCGTGTGTGAATGTATATACATGCCTTTCTCTTCTTCTTAACAGCCCTTTCCAAAGCAAAGTGAATTGTAGGATTTTATTTGATGCCTGGGCAGTGAATGTCCTTATTGATTCATTAATTTGCACTTAAATATATTACTGGGAATAAAAGTGCATGTGCAAAAATTGCATACCTTGCTCTTTTAAGAGTAAAAACAAGGAGAATGATAGGGAGGCCATAAAAACTGTTATCAGGTAGAAAACAGGACTAAATAATAAACCTAGTACAATATACATAGACAATGCAAACCAATCTACTGTGAACAATTTTGGGATACTTCTTTAAGGAAAGATATACTGGCATTCAGGCAGTGCAGAGAAAATTGACAGGATATTTCTGGTACAGTAAACCGCCTTATGAGGGGAGGTTGAGTAAGTTGGGCTCATCTGCATTAGACTTTGGAAGAATGAGAGATGATCTTACTGAAACATACAGGATTCTTAAGAGACTTGACAGGATTAGTGCAAAAAGATGACTTCTCCTTCCTAAAGAGTCTAGGACCAGAGGGCATAGTCTCAGAATAAGGGGTTCCCCTCTGGGAAGAAAGGATTAGGAGTTTTTCTTTCTCTCAGAGGATGTAAATTTGTGCAATTTGTCATTGCAGAGGGCTGTAGAGATTGGGTCTTTAAATATATTGAAGGCTGAGTCATACAGATTTTAAATCAGTGAGGGAATCAAGCATTCAAGGGAAAATGCAGATAAGTAGAGTTGAGGATTAGTAGGCAAAAGTGAAGACTGCAGATGCTGGAAATCAGAATTTAGATTAGAGTGGTGCTGGAAAAGCACAGTCAGTCAGGCAGCATCTGAGGAGCAGGAAAATCTTGAGGATTAGTAGATCAGCCATAATCTCATAGACTAGTGAAGTAGACTCAAGGGCTGAATGACCTATGTTATTATTAATCACGAGTGACACATAGTGAATTGAAAATTCATAGGTGTTTGATTGGTAACTAATAAATGAATAATAGATACTTAACAAAAATGTGTTAACATTTTTGTGCAGTTGTTGATAAAGGAGTAAAAAGAAGTGCAGAGTGGTCACAAGTTTTGATTTGGCCACGTTGTGCCCTTTACCCCCTGGCTCTGTATTGTTAGTTAAAATGATGTATCATGAATGAAAAGTTTAGATTGTGGAATAGCAAGAAGAGCTGTCATCATGGTCACCTTGACCAGTCAATAAAACAGCTTTGGGCCTGTAGATCAAAGCAGATCCATCAGTAACCAGCTCCAACAAGATATTTCTTGGCAAAAGGTAAATAGCGCTAGTAACAGTACGGGAATCCATGTTCTTGATGAAAAGCAGGCTCAGGTCTCATCTTGTGAATCAATATCAATCACTGTCACTCTGAGAAAATCAAGGTGTTACTCACAATTGCTGACTAAAAATTCAGGAGCTTTATAAAGGTATGTTATATCTGTTAAATTTGTGTAAGATTTCCAAACTATGTTGAAAGAGGAAGGCTGCAAAATTTCACAATAATGTTTGCTAAGATAATACATATATCAGGTATACTTAGTTACAATGTGTGTAAAAATACTAATACTTGACTATGAGCGTGTGTAGTTAAAACAGTGTTGTCATATTTTAGGCTAGTCAATACTGCTCAAGGTAAGTAATAACAATAAGCCAAGGACATACAGGTTCAAACAGGCAAAGTGCACATTTAGGGCTAACATCTGAAGGCTCTTCACACAACAAATAAGCAGTCTGTGAAGCGTACCTCTGTAGAAGAGGAATACCTTGGGTTCATTCAAGAGATGTTTGAATGCTGCATTGAGGGAAGTGCAGGTTATTTTATGCGAATGAACAAAGGACAGTGAATTTTTTTAAAAATCTGCTCATATTTACAATGTGATCCTATGAAAACAAAATGTAGAAATACAAAGCTTAATCTTGCACCATGTAGGTGTCAAATTCTCGGATTGCTGGGTGTATGTTTTGTTAGGATAACATGGGAAGAACTGTGTGTCACGGCATTCATGTTTGTTTTGGAAGGGTGTAGTGTCATTCTCAACCAAAAATGAGGAAAAATACTACAAAGTTAAGAAAACAAACAATGTTTCCCACAAAAATTAAAGCAAACTTTACAATAGTTCAGTGAATACATCCATTTAACCACAACAGTGAAAGACAAATTGGCATTGATCAAGAATCCTACATCTAATCCTTCTGAAATAAGCTTAGCCTATAGGATTCAATGTGGTTATTCAGAGTGTTGCTGGGGTGTACAGACAAGGAAGATTCCAGGTTTTATCTAAGGCCATTCTAATCTTAACCTGTAATATAGAATCAGTATGACATATTGGCTTGGTACTCCTGAATTAGAGATGGAAACAATCACACAGAATGTTCCTTAATAATTTGAGTGACTTTTCGAGAATGCACATATGGGTATCAACATGAGATACAACTGTGATTGAACAACAATCACTATATGTGTTTGCACCTTATAATATTTACTCAATCATTGTACCTAAGAATGGACAGCACACATGGTGTTATCTCCCAGCTCAATGCAATCAGGAAAAAAAGAGAAAAATTTGACAAAGTAAATTGGCTAAAAGGCAGAGATTTTACTGATTTGCATCTGAAAGTCTTTTGCATTCAGTTTAACAGTATTGTTGAGTGGCACTAATTTTGTTCAAATTCAATCTCAAGTATTTACAGGTAACTTCTACGGAACAGTTTAAGAAGGACAAGATTTCCCAATACCACTATTGATTATAATATCAGTAGTCAAAGCATTCATTAAAGTTTCCTCTCCAGATATCTTCTGTGAGAATTCCAGGTAAATAGTTATTATATTCTGGCATTGTACAGGACGCATTTTCCGATATTGGGCCCATTTCTATGTTGTCTGGCATGTAAGAGAAAATGGAGCAAAACGCTGATGTGCAACTGTAGTGCTGGTGAGGATAGTACTCTTCAGGAGTTGAATAAAAGGACTTAGGATCCAAGTGTGAAGATGAACTGATGTCTTCTGGAGATGATGGGACACATTGGGTAGAATACCCAAAATCCACCGAAGAATAAGCCAGTGATCCTGAGTTCTGGAAATGGAATGGTAAAATGATCTGTACATACTCATTTAGAAATTAATGTCATGAATTATATATAAACATACAAATTAGGATCAAGAGTAGGCAATTACTCAGATCCGCTCCACCATTCAATAAGATCATGGCTGATCTGACTATGGAATCAGCTCCACTCTCCTGCCGATGCTAAATACTGTTTTACTCTCTTCATAGAGGCTGACCAATCGACCTCCATCTTAAAAATATTCAATGTCCCAACCTCCACCAATGCTCCTCTCAGCATTTTATGCATTTGAGTAAGTTCTCCAGACCATCCAAACTTTCCTCATCAGGTAACCACTAGCTAACACCATAATTCCCCCCACCTCCCCCCTCCCCAACAATCTCCCATTCCTACCTTGGCTGAGGCTTCTCTGAACTGCATCCAATCAATTTGTTGTCTTGCGTAAATAATGAGAACAAAATTGTACCTAATTCTAATGCACTCCCACCTCTGATTTGAATAGTTCTGGAATTGAGTCCCACTGAAGACTTAAATACATCTAGGCTGATGTTATTTGTACAGTACTAGAGGCGTGTTCCATTGTTAAAGGTGCCATCTTTCCCAACAAATACTAAGTTGGAGCCAAGTGGATGTAAAAGATCTGATGTCTTTTTTATGCAAAAGGACAGGAGACTTCCCTGTTATGCTAATTAAATTTCATTCTTGAGCATTACCATCAAATTAATGAAGTAGGCATGCGTCAAACTGTTATTTCAGTGACGTTGCTGTGGACTGAGTTCATGCTACATTTTAATAATATATAATCAGAACATCTTAATAATGTATAATCAGAACATCTTTATGACAAGCCAAGCGTATGAAAATTGCAAATATTTGACCTTCCTTTGATATTTGTTTGAACTTGTTTAAATCCTATAATAATTGATTTCCAGCAAATCATTTCAAAATGTTGTGTCTTGCCTAATTTTGTCTAATACTGAAATTAAAAAAATAGCACTAGAGTCACATTGGATTCAAAATATTAACTCTGTTTCCCTCTCCACAGATGCTGCCAGATCTGTTGAATTTCTTCAGCAATTTTTGTTTTTATTTCAGATATCCAGCATCTCAAAAAGCATTTACTTTTATTTGATAGTTCCTGCATTGGAAAGATCTGATTATTGATCTCAGGGCAAGGCTATTCATGACTATAATGTCTGCAGTCTTTGAGTATGTAGTATTATCCAGACAAACAATGACAGTATCTCACTGTCATAAAAGTATTAAGCTGTTTGGAATTGTTACATCTCAAGGATTTTGCTAAGAACTGAATGGTTCTCAAGAGCTATAGTTCCTTAAATTACAAAAAAACAGAACTAGAGTTATTAAATAGTAGAAGCTGGGTGGTGTTAAGGATTTTATCACATACATAAGAAAAGATTGTCTTTTTGTTGTTAAGTTTAAGTGTTCAAAACTATGAACAAAAATTCTTTTTATTTATGAGAAGACCAAACCCAGATCTTCTCATCATTAATAAAGTCACAGAGCAATAGTTTATCAGTATCTTTAAAATGATCAAGATCTCAGGTTTCAGAGGACTACACTCTCGACATTTTAATCAAACTGTTCATTCAGGTTGTTATGTCACACGTCTCGAATAAGTGGGATTCCAACGGAGATTTTCCAAACTAGAGGCAGTGTCACAGAGTCAGAGAGTCGTGCAGCACAGTAGCAGACCCTCCAGTCCAATTTGCTCATGCTTACAAGGTATCTTAAATTAATCTATTTCTATTTGCCAGCATTTGACCCATATACCAGTCCAGATGCCTTCATTCCACATAGACACACCACCTTTTGCGTGTAAAAGTTGCCCCTCAGGTCCATTTTAAATCATTCCCCTCTCACCTTAAACCTATGTCCTCTAGTTTTGTACTCCCCTGCACTAGGAAAAAGACCTTGGCTATTCACTTTCTCCATTCCCCTCATGATTTTATAAACTTCTATAAGGTCAGCCCTCAGCTTCTGATGCTCCAGAGAAAATAGCCCCACCCTATTAAGCCTTTCACTCTTGGTCAAACCTTCCAATCCGAATGACATCCTTGTAAATCATTTCTGCACCCTTTCTAATTGAACAACTTCTTATCTATAGTATCATCACTGTGCTCGTGAAGTCTATAGGCTGCAGGTGGCTCGATTTCTTTAACTGATGATAACATTTGGGCAATGGATGGAAGTTGTTTTTCTCCTCTGTGTACAGGCCCTTGGGTAGTGTCCCTGCCACTGAGTGAGGAGGACTAAGTTCATGTCTTACCTGCTGCAGAGGTGGATAATAACATCTCTGAACAGGTTGATCAGGAAAATGTCTATAATGTCTATAATTGACTGGGTAAGTAAATAAGGGAACCAACAAAAGAGAGTTCCCATTACACAGAACATATTACACTGTGCATGCTGTCAGAGGGTTAGAAGTGTGCTGGGAAATAGCAAGATTGAGGCAAAGATGTATTCACTTACCACAGCTGAATGACTGTAGTAGGTAGGTGCCTGGTGCCTGACTGGGGGGCAGTGTGAGATAGGAGCTTCCGAGGTGAATGAGTTTTCAGTCAAGAGATCAGAAAGGCACCTTTCATACACCTCCGTGTTTTCATAGAAGATCGGGTTGTGGTCATATGGAACATTTTCTGGAAACTGGTCGCACTCATTGAAGTTCGATCCATATTCATTAGGCAGTGGGCAGACATTGTGAGAAGCTGGAAGGGCAGGCAGAGAGAGAATTCAGCAAGGTGAACATTGAGTGCTTTCGGAGGTGACCTGGAAGAATGAAATAGCCTCCACCACTTCCTCTGGCAACTCATTCCATACACACACCACCCTTTGCGAGAAAAAGTTGCCCCTTATGTCCTTTTCCCCTCCCCACTCTGCAGTTTGAGCTGATTGGTCTTAAAGTTCCTGTGTGAAATCCCAGGATTGAAAGGACTCTCCCAAACCATAATTAGGCAGCTTGTCTTTACCAGGGGCAAAGCGAAACTCTGGTTTCCATCATCTGCAATCCTCACTTTTTGCCTAGTTGATTTTAACCTTACTGCGAACCCTCTTTGATGGAGTCTGTCGAGTTGTTCTGAAAACTAGGCGGAAGTGAGGACTGCAGATACTGGAGATCAGAGTCTAGATGAGAGTGGTGCTGGAAAAGCACAGCAGGTCAGGCAGCATCCGAGGAGCAGGAGAGTCGACATTTCGGGCAAAAGTCCTTGCTCCTCGGATGCTGCCTGGCCTGCTGTCCTTCTTCAGAAAGCTGTCTCTGCTTGCACCAGAAATCATTCCAGGTGTGTTAATTTCTGCATGATGTGGTCACGAAACAGCGGTTACTCGCAGGTCACTTGTCAACTGATGGAACAAGATGATGGGAGTATAGTGTGTACATCTGCAACAGTTTAGAGTCTGGATAACGGCACAAAACGTCTAACCTCTCAAAACATAACACTTGCCTGTACCTTATATTCAGTTTGACCCACTACAGCGGCTAAGCTTTAGTAACCGCGGTGAGGACTTTGAAACTTCGCCTGGACTTTGTTCTGCTGTGAGCTACAGAGTTGGCTCATTTGCATTATGAACTCGTGTATCTCAGGGCTGTTAGCGTTGAACTCTTGTTAATGTGAAACAGTGAAAGCTGTGTGGAGATTTCTTTTCGCGTTCTCAAGCAGAAATGTCCTTCAACACTGAAAATCAATCCATATCCCCCCAGTGTTTATGGTACCGGTTGGGTGGACAATTGCTGTGTTAAAGAGAACGCCAATCAGATTTCGATTTATGAAAGTTTCCCTGATATAAGTTACATTAAAATAACACAAATGTTTGGCGTATGATCCATTTGTGCTGTTTTCTTTGTAAAGCGCACTTGTTAACTTGTTTCACTTGGATTCGTTAATGGTTAATGGGTTGGCTGTGCAGATACCAGTTAATATACCCGTTTGCACCGACTGTATCCAAACATTGGGATTTTTCCCACCCCCTGCCTTGCCATTTTAGTCTGTGCTGCCTGCCCGTGGAACAGAGGTTGACAGTGAGGGATCAAAGCGCTGGATGACTAACCCCGCTCAGTCTCGTGTACCTACACCACCAGCTCGGCCGATTTCGGAAAGGGGAGCTTTGAGGTAAAAGAAATGGTTTGTTCAGTGAAAACTCAGCGCCTAGCAACAACAAGTGGGAGGAATCCTGCAGCTGACAACGGAGATGCAGTGTTCACAGGGACAAAACAACGCTTAAAATGTTGCGGCGACTGGATGCCAAAGCTCCTCGTTTGAAAAGATGACAGCCCCCACGCCCCGTTGTACTGACAAAGCGTTTTCTGATGAAGTTGCTGGATGCTAGAGGGACCCTACAGCCTGATTCGTCCCAACCTAGTCATCTGCATTTCTTCCTTCTGTTTTGTGTGTGATTGGTGGATTGCAGATTATGCACTGCCTGGTTTTTAATATTAAGGAGTGGGTGCCTTATCTTGAAAAGCGCGAGGCTGCAAAATGTGGGGCCCTCTTTAGGAGAGGTGACTGCTGTTTAACCTGGGTGTATTATACTGACCTGGGTACGAGGAGGAGACTGGCTCCGCGAACTGAGGACTGTTGCTTGTGGTAAGCTGAAATAGGAACATACGAGAGTCAGTGTTGGTTCGGGGTGGGGGCGAATAAACGGAAAAAGAAATAAGCGGGCAAAACCAAAATCAATCAGCAGATGGCTTAAATTAAATTATTAGTTTACACAAAACTGTACAATGATGTTTATTCTACATAAAAATACGGACTCATATATCTGGCACAATCTAAATCCAGTCTGCCCTTTTATTTCGTTTCCTAGTGAATTGTTTATTTCAATTCTTCTCTCTGTTTTTACATCGACTAACAGAGAGCCTTACTGTCACTTTGACTCGATCGAACATGAACGCTTCTTGTAGGAGACCTTTAAGTTCGTCTGAGGCAGCTTTAGAAAGTAAAGTCTTATGGTTATATTGTTTGAAGGTGAGTTGGGTCCGGATGAATGTGTTCTTTTTTTTAGTGGAGGTTACCTCAGGTGTAGTAGCGAGAGCACCGTGACATGTTACACACAGTGTGTGGACTCTGTGAACATGGGTTTCCTCCGGATCACATGATTTAAAGTATCAGCGATCGGGTTTCCATTACATCACTGGCGTTGCTACACTCAGACTGTTTCTTTGAGATCGATTGTGTTGTCGTACGCAACTGACTTCAGATTTAAAGTTTAGAAACATCCTTGGAATTATAATGACAATATAAAACATGATAAGTGCTTTCAAAATAAAACAATGAATTGTAGGTGCTGAAGAACTGATAGAAAAACAAATTGCTGGAAAAACTCAACAAGTTTTTGAAGAAGGATCACCAGGCTGGAAACATCAACTCGGTTTCTCTCTCCACAGATGCTGGCAGATCTGCTGAGTTTCTCCAGCAATTTGATTTTGTTTCAGATCTTCAGCACCTGCAATTTGAAAACAAAATCCTGACATTGGTTTGGTTTTTAAAAGCTATCACTCAGCTGGAAGTTTTAACTGTTTCTCTTACCACAGATGTTGCCAGAGTTGCTGAGTTTCTCCAGCAATTTCTGTTTTCGTTTTTTTTCTGAATCCTACCAATGTCAGGATTTTTTTTTGTTTTCAAATCTTTTCATAAGCAAGAGTTGAGTTGTGTGCTGCTTTCGGATTCGGGCTTTGAGTACTCGGGATTCAAAACTGGCCTGAAGCCGACATGAACTGTTTGGGAGATGGACAATCGGATGGTGAAGTGCACAGTTCAGCCAACTCGTAATCACCGCAGATACCAAGCGCTAATGTTTCCTGCGTGTTCAATCAGAGCCCCGGTTCCAACAACTGCCCTAACAAAAACGCAGAGAGCTTTGACTCTGTGAGATATGGACAGTTCTGGATGAACTAGAAGCAGAGTTTATTTTGAAAAAACAAACAAAACACTTCATTTAGCAACGATTCACAGGGACTGAAAGGAAATTGACAAGGAGTAACAACAGTTTGCCAGTTTCTGGAGTCCCTTTTGATCGTTTTCAAATGACCAGCACGGGGAACCTTGCCACAGGGAGGACAGAGAGATTTCTGGCAAAACCGCTACTCATTGAAGGCCCCCTCGATCAAAATTAGATCGTTGCTAAAGGCGCTGGTTTTGACTGGAAACAACTCTTCATTTGTTATGAGTTCAGAAATACTCCCGGAGCTGTTAATTCTAACTTGCTTTTTACCAAAGATTCATTTTCATAAACTTTTTTTTCAATAAATGGCGTTTTTTTTAAATAAAACGATGTGTTCATACTGCAGGCATCAGTGTAGCCCTGCTATCGCTAGTGACGCATCTCCTCGTTTAAGTTGTGCTGTCTACACCACTTTAAATTAGTCAGGTATTTATCTGCAAGAGTACTGAACTTCTAAGTGACAGTGGAGACGGAAATATAAACTCCAGACTTGAGTGTTACTGCTGAGCCCATAGTGCTGAATTTAGCAGCATTGGAGATCTCAATATACAGTATGTCTGCCTTTGGATGCTTGTGCCTAGAATTTCATGGCCCCAGGCAACACATTTTCACATTGTGTACTGTGGGCGGAGAGCGTTTTCATCCTGATGACACCACACATGCCGGTGAAGGGACGCATAGTGACAAAACAGCCTAAAGTTACACGACATTCAATTCTAACCCAAAAAGGTAGACTTGGCATTTAGTACGGGAGAGAGTTCCTCGCATCGTTAGAGTTTTGGAAGTAAGGTTTAAAATATAGTTATTAAATTTTTAGATATTAAAACCCAGACATAAAAATGTTGGAAAGATAACAATTCCTTCAGTCCTGAGGAGTCTGTTGTGTTTTGGTACCAGGGGCTGTTTTGATTTAGGAGTGATAGTGCCACTAAACCTATTTTGCATTAAAGTGAAATGAGAGAATTGGACGTCAATACAAGAAGGATGTCTTTCTCATGTGTTCCACTACTGTAGGACATCCAAAGTGTCTTATAACCAATGGAATACTTTTGAAGTGCAGGTGTTATTTTAATGTCCAAAAATGCACAACCAATTTACACACAAGCGCCCAGAAACTGTAATATGATAATGACTGAAAAACTCTTTCAGTGATGTTGAATGAAGGATAAATATTGGTCGGGATACAAGAGACAACTCCATTGTTCCTGGATATAGTGTCATGGGAACTTTAGGTCACCTCAGTGTAGGCAGGACCTCAGCTCAACATTTCATCTTAAAGATCAGCCTTCTGACATCGCTGCATTTCTTCAGTATTGAAGCTTCAGTGGTCAAACCATGGAGTGGGATTGGAAATCAGGAGCCTTCTGAAATGGATGTAAGCATGCTATCTCCTGAGCTACAGCTTCTCCAAATCACTCTGCCTCCAATTACTTATGAAAGATCTAATCAGAACATAGCTAACCAACATAACAGGATTCTTGTTTAATTATAAAATACTTACGTTTTGGATTTAAGCACGAATGAGAAGAATTTGGAAAAACTGCTATTTCACCAGCTACAAGTGTAGTCTGTACTAATATCCTAATTATAGTGAAGGACAGAAATACTGGACAGAATGGGTGTCAGCTGTAACTTGTGGGAGCCTAAAGTGTTTCTTTTTAATTCATTATTGGGATGAGGGTGTCACTGGCTTAGCCAGCATTTATGGCCCATCCCTAACTGCCCAGAGGTCAGTGAATAGTCAACCACATTGCTGCGGGTCTGGAGTCATATGTTGGCCAGACCAGGTAGGGGTGGCAGTTTCCTTCCTTAAAGAACGAAAATGGTGGTCCTCCCAAGCTACTAGTTAAGTGGGAAACCAAAGTGACGTTGTTCAATTTGCATTGGCACAGAAAAAAAACTGCTTATTCCTAAAACTAGATTAGCTTTTATATTGTTAGTTTGTAGAAACAAGAATGATGTTTTGCAAAGCTGCATCTTGTGCTAGTTCTTAATTCACTGCAGTGAGTATTTTATTACTGATTGATTTACAGACCACTCCTGAAGGCATTGAAAGACAGCCATGCAGAGATGAATGTAATTCCTTCCAAACCAAAATAAACCTATTCCATTGCAAGAGGCAAAATCATTCCACTTTTACCACACAATAATTACAAGATAAATTGATAGAAAAAGATTTGTTGGTCTGATGAAAATTCCTCTTTAAAATACTTGGTCAGAGTTCAATATGAGTCCATGAGACATTTGGGAAAAGGGACAATCACAATCATTTGAATACATTCAATTTGCATAGGTACATTCAGCTGCCTATTGCTTGACCACTGGCAACAATTCAATATCAAGCCTATCTTAAAACATATGTAATAGAAATCCCCAACTCATACAATACAAAGAGAAATATTATACCTAGCTAAACAATTCACACAACTGAAAATGCAAGCAGAGGGACCATTAATAGATTTTCCAAATAGCTTTCAAATGTTAAGAGATATGCAAACTTGAATCGATTTCAAGTGTGCTGACATGTCATAAAGTTCTGTAATGCCAGTCTTAACAAGTTTGAAATTTTGTATGCATTTTTGGATCACATCCATCCCTCCACCAGCATTAATATGAAAGCATATGCATTCTTGCTACAATCATTTTGCACTGATAGGCATTCCTTTAACATTTTTTTTTAAATTAGGGGACTAAGTAGTGTGATAGGTTTACCCTATTGCTTAATGTGTCATGTAAACTTGAATAGTTTTCAAGAATGGTCTGAATTCTGTAGCCATTAACTCACATACTGTCTCCCCAAGCCCTGCCCACGAGCCACAAATCACAAACTCAGGAGTGAGATGGACTACTCTCCACTTGCCTGAGTGAGTGCAACTCCAGTAACCCATCATCCAGGACAAAGCAGCCCATTTGACTGGCAGCACCTCCAACATTCACTCCTTTCACCATTGATACACAATAGTAGTGTATCACTTCAAATGAACATAGTCAGTCGTACTCAGTAATGCAACCACTTTGTAGCAATACTTTTCATGCGATAGGACAATGTTGAAGTTCCAATGTTCTAGAATCTTTGACAGCACCCTTCAAATCCCCCAACTCCCCCACCTGGAAGTATAAGGGCTGTAGATGCATAGCAGCATGCCTTGGAAGTTCTCTTCCAAGCCACACACCACTCTTACTTACTATATTGTTGTTCCTTTATTCTCACTGGGTCAAAATCCAGGATCATCATCCGTGGCTCCATTCAGCACTTTGTGTGTCCCTAAACCCCAATGAAGGCAGCTTGCCATCATCTTTCTCAAAGGCAATAAATGATGGCCTGGCCAGCAACACCACTACCCATGACATATTATTAAAATGCTGAAGGGCAGTAAAGTACTCTTAAGATTCAGGGTTGAATACAAAACAGACTGAAGAAATAAGAGCTCTTACTTCCCCCTCTGCCTGGAATCAGAATTGTCTACTATAACCAGAGGTGTTTTGTAACTCTAATTGGTGATTTCTGGTGGAAAAATACTGGATAGCTTTTCTTGAGTATTAACTGGCAAATCACAGATTCTTCACAGTCTGACACAGTCTGGGCCACGTACTAATGGGTACATGGTTTCTAGCATTACCAGATAGAGACAAACAGAACAGCTAATTTGTGAAAGGAAGCAAGACACCAATCAGGGATGAGAAGAATAGCTCGATAATTTGTTAGTGCTGTTGTTGAACTGTCTATTTGGATAGGAACATGGAACAGTTTACATCAACATTATGCAGGCATTTTAATATTTTATGTGAATATTGGCAGCATTCCCCCAATACTATTCCCTCAATACATCAATTATGCACCTAAGTTTGTGCTGTCAGGCTTGAAAGATTGACTGAGAAAGCCAAGGGTTCTAAGACTGTCGCAGGAGTAGCACTCGCATGAAAACGATGGTTGCCTATCAGAAGTATTGCATTAGTTGTGAAATTCTGAAGCATTAAACAAATTCCACAAATGCACATATTTTCTACCTTATGCATCAAATCCAAGGTTTTTTTGAAGCTTGAAAACTGTACAAATATATTTATGAAGTTTTGGAATTGGCTGTATTCAAAATTCCATGTACAGGTAATCTTATTGTGACCCATACAATAATTTTGAAACATGTTAATGATGTTAAAGTTATCCTCCATGTTCCATTGTATCAGAATTATAATGCAATAGAGTCTAGAATCTTAAGCCATACAGCACAAAAACAGACCCTTCAGTCCAACTGGTCCATACTGACCAAGTTTCCCAAACTAAACTTGCCTGTATTCAGCCCATATCCCTCTAAACCTTTCCTATTCATAACCTCTCCAAATGCCTTTTAGACGTTGTAACTGTACCTGCATCTACCACTTCATCTGGCAGTTCACCCACACATGAAAAAGTCTGTGTGAAAAAGTTGCCCTTCAGGTCTCTTTTAAATCTCTCTCCTCTCACCTTAAAAATATGTCCCCTAGTTTTCAATACCATCCTAGAGAAAATACCTTTGCTATTCACCCAATCTATGCCCCTCATGATTTTTAAAATCTCCATATCTCAATCTTCTAATCTCTTCCTATGAAAAAAGTCCCACTTTATTCAGCCTATTCTTATAACTTGAACCCTCCATTCCCATCAACATCCTGGTGAATCTTTTCTGAACTGTCTCCAATTCAATAATATCCTTCCTATAGAAGGGCAACCAGAACTGTGCACATTATTCCAAAAATGGTATCGCCAAAATCCTCTACAACCTCAACACGATGTCCCAACTCTTATATTCAAAGTCCTGAGCAATGAAAGCAAGTGTGCTTAATGTCATGTTAACCAACTTCTACATGTGATGCAACTTTCAAACAACTATGTACTTGAACCCCTGGGTCTCTCTGTTCAACAACACTACCCAGGACCTATCATTCACTGTATAAGTCCTGTCCTTGTTTGTTTTACCAAAATGCAATGCTTCACATTTATCCAAAGTAAACTCCATCGGACACTCCTCAGCCAATTGGCCCATTTGATCAAGATTCAGTTGTCATCTTAAATAGTCTTTTTGACTGTCAACTACTGCACCAGTTTTGGTGTCATCCACAAACTTACTAACTCCTAAATTCTCATCTTTAAATTCTCTCTTTATATAAATGACAAACAAAAGTGGACCCAGCACCAATGTCTGCGAGGTTTGTTGGTTACTGCAGCTATAGAATATTGTAAAATTATTGGTTAAAGATTTACCTGAATTTGGAACCAAAAGTATAGTGCAACTGAAATTAAAATTGATAAGCTCATTCAGGAAGAACGGGAGGGTTTGAAAAACACAATGGTAATGTTACATTGGTAAAATAGGGGCTTCATTGCCTGGGGAATGCAGAGTACTCAACATAAAGTACTCCACAACTGCTTCAGACATATCTAAGTGTCAACTGCAGCAAAATATTCCATGTCCTATCACTGATGTAATTCACAATCTTTCAGTCAAACAAGCACTAAATTAAAAAGCTTGCTCTGATTTTCAAATGAAATGTACAGCTATGTTCTGATTTTTTCACTCATTTCAAGACTATTATTTGTTGCTTTCCTTACAATAATTCCCATGTAAATTATTCACGATCAGGATACTACAGAGGAAAATAGCAATACAATTTAACTCTGCAGTAGCTTCAACAGCATAAATGGAACTGTAGATCTTTTGCTTGTGAAATTTCGCAACCCTGCACATATACAAAAATATTTATCTTTCTATAATTTAGAAGATATAATTACATTTGGCAACTAGAAATAACTATAACCAGAGGTGTTTTATAACTCTAATTGGTGATTTCTGGGAGTGTGGAAAAATACTGGATAGCTTTTCTTGAGTATTAACTGGCAAATCACAGATTCTTCACAGTCTGATACATGATTCAACATGACTGATTAACTCTGAAGATTTGCATATGAGACTGAACAACAGTGATGCTGTTGCCTTAGTGCCTTTTCAGTACATTGCTTTCAACTTTGCAACAGTCATTTAATAGAAGAATCATGGCATAGAGTCACAGAGATGTACAGCACAGGAACAGATCCTTTGGTTCAATTCATCCATGCCTATCACATATATCCTAACTGATGTACCAAATGCTTTCTTCACTATCCTATCTACCTGCGACTCCACTTTCAAGGAACTATGAATCTACACTCCAAGGTCTCTTTGTTCAGCAACACTCCCCAGGATCTTACCATTAAGTGTATAAGTCCTACTCCAAATTGCCTTTCCAAAATGCAACACCTCACTTTTATCTAAATTAAACTCCATCTGCCACTCCTCAGCCCATTGGCTCATCTGATCAAGATCCCATTGTACTCTGAGGTAACCTTTCTTGCTGTCCTCTACACCCCCAATTTTGGTGTCATCTGCAAACTTACCAACTATACCTCCCGTGTGTTATTTCCTCTGTCACAATGGGCAGTGGAGTTCAATTTAAATACATTAAAAGAAGCTTATATAAAAGATTGTCACAAATAGCCACCAGATGCTTATGAATTGACATCTATAGAAATGTCACTTGTGTGCTGACCAACAGTCATCCCTTCAGTGACATTACTATAATATATCAGGCCAAATCTTTTAAATCCCACTGTTACCCATAGCACACACATTCCTGAATAATTTCCAATCTTGTGTCAGTCATTACATCTCAAAACTACTCCATTTACTGTTTATTTCTTTTGAATATCTGGAGGTGAAGAAAGATTTTTTTTATTTTAAAATGCAGATCTCTTTTGTGTTTTTCAATAGGTGGAAATTCAAGGGGCATATTGGCAAAAATATATTCTAAAGGGATAAATGTGAAAGGCAGACTTTCAACTGGCAACAATCAAACTCCTGTCACTGTGAGCTGAAATATTATACCTGTTAAACATCAATCTATCTTTGATGGGCACTACAGGGCAAGTCACAGTGGTCTTGCCCAGAGTTATGGTACATGTTATTAATCAACATTTTCCCAAGAGAAACAAAGTTCTTCTGCCCTAATGGTCCTTTGTTATTCAATATTAGTAGCCAGTGATAGGGAATTTCAATTTTTTATAACATCAGAGAGATTATGCAATACAGGGACTATAATTCCAAAACTTTTGTTTAAGCCTAGTTTTGCACTTAGTAGAGTTATTCTCCAGGCACTGCAAGTGCAACAGCACCCTTATGGGAATGACATGGAAGCTTTCAAATAATTTAATTTCCCAGTATGATCAAATATAAGACTATAAGACATAGGAGCAGAAATTAGGCCATGCAGCTCATCGAGTCCGCTCCACTTGTCAGTCATGGCTGACAGGGTTTTCAATCCCATTTACCTGCATTTTCTCCACAATCTTTGATCCCCTTGGCAATCAAGAACTTATCTATCTCTGTTTTAAATGTACTCAATGATCTGGCCTCCGCAGCCCTCTGTGGCAATGAATTCCAGACTCACCACTCTCTGGCTGAAGACATTTCTCCTTAGCTCTGTTCTAATGCAGTACTGAAACTATTTTGTGTCTACAAATGGTAGTGCACTGTACCATCAGCCTAGCACCAGTTGTGGGGTAACTTCTGGAAATGATAAACCAGGGCAAAATTAATTTGTGGTCACTTGGAAAAATCTGGGCTAATTGGTAACAGCAAACATGATTTGTTTAAAACAAGCCTTAACTGAAAACTGTGTTCGACTCCTTCATGTATGAAATGGAGGGGCTTGCAACTGATTTTTGTGTATACAGATTATCAATAGATTTATGGTGAAGTGTAACATATTGTTACTCACTCACCCCATTTAGGGAAGTAAATTTGATGAACTTACCTTGTTTGGCAAAATTGACATTAAGCAATGTTGTTGACTCTCAATTGTCCACAGTATGGAGACAAGGCATTTGACCCAACAGGTCCACACTGACCCTCCAAAGAGTAACCCACCCAGACCTATTTCCCTTTGACTAATGCACCTAACACCATTTGTAATTTAGCATGGCCAATCCACCTAACCTGCACATTTTTGGACTGTGGAAGGAAACTGGAGCAAACCTACGCAGACACAGGGAGAACGTGCAAACTCTACACAGAGAGTCGCCCGAGGCTGGAATCAAACCCAAGGCCGTGGTGCTGTGAGGCAGCAATGCTAACCACTGTGCCACTGTGCCGCTCCAAAAATAATATGCCTCTATAAAATGACCTCTTAAGTTACGGGCAATTTAGGATGGGCAACCTGGCCTTATCAGTGACATCCATAAAAGAAAAATCAAACTGGAGTCAAGTATAGTGGTGCACTTGAGAAACTGGTTTTAAGATCAGTATTGATTATGAAAGATACTGATGATCTGAACTTGAGTATACGTGTCCCAATGTCAAGTTGACAGATGACATAAAGCTTGACAATATAGTAAACAGTGACCAGGGCAGTAGCAGACCTCAGGATGATAATGACAAACTAGTGAGATGAAACTTAATGCAAAGAATGTGAAGTATTTGCTGGAGGATTGAGGAGAGACAAGATATACTAAATGGTGCACTTTTACAGGGTGTCCACATATTTTTGAAAGTGAGAGGACATTGATAAAACTGTTATAAATGTCTGGGATTCCTTGTCGTGAATATAGAAGACAAAATTAAGAGGGTTATACTAAATCTTTCTAAATCACTAGCCTCAACTAGAAGATCAAATCTGCTTCCACACTGTCAGAAGGAAATGTAAAACTGGGAGGCAGTTGGGACTAGTTTGGAATGGCATAATTCCAAAAGGAACTTGTCCTGTGTTGTACTATTCCATGTTCTATGAGAAGGTATGGTGGAAATTTACCAGGTAAATGCTAGAGATGCAGGACTTCGGCTATATGGAGAACTTAGAGAAGCTGAGTATCTTCTCAACAGAGAGAAGAAAAGTAAGAAAAGATTTAATGGAAGCTTGCAGAATTTTGAGACAATTGGTATGGTAAATAAGGAGAAAACTATTGCACATAAGGATGGATGAGTAACAAGAGGTCAGAGATTTAGGCTTATTGTCAAAGGAATGAAAGAAGAGTTTTTTTATTAGTGTATTTTTATTATCTGAAAGGAGGAGACTGAAAGGATGATGAATGAGGTTAGTATAGTTTGAGAAGAGAATATTTGTAGGGCTTTGGGGGAAAGCAGGTGAGTGGAATTAAGTGGTTATCTCTGTTAGAGAGCTAACATACACAACAGACCAAATGTTCCTGTACTACAACATTCTATGAATCTCTGTAATGCTGGTCAATACTGAATTTGGAATACTTAATTATATCCATTTTCTTAAGCATCTTTCATAACTTCAGAACTGCACATTTAAAATATAATCTTTTGAGGTGTAATGTTGAAATGTAGGAACTGTGACAAACTTCATGTTCCAACCAACAGCAATGCAATAATCTATTCTAGTGTAGTTGGCTGAGGGGTTTTGGTCAGGACTGTTTTTTTCTTTTTTTTAGAACAGTGCCATGAAATCCTTTACAGCTGTGTGGAAGGGCAGACAGACTTGATTCATTGGTGCTTCTGAAAAGAACTGGTGTAATGGTAACAACCCTAAGCCAGTAACCTTAATTAATGTTCTGATATGGGTTCAAACCTCTATACAGTAACTACTGGGATTATCATTCTACAAATAAATCTGGAATTGAAACATAGTTATGGCAAGATGAAAGTATTATAGCTTGATATTTAAAACCCATCGGATTCACTAATATTCTTTTGGGAAGGAAATCTGCCATCCTTACCTGACCTGACCTACAGCAATATGCTTAACTGTCTAACTGGCCTCTGCAATGCCTGCTAAGATCAAGAGCATTTAGGCATGGACAACAAACGCATTTCTTGCTCATGAAGTCACAATCATTAAAGAGATTTTTCAAAAAAAAGGTAACTCCTGCGGTGTAGAATTCCCCAAGTACTTTCATGAAAGGATCGGCCTAAATTTTGTGCTCACGTCTCTGGAATGAGACTTGAATTTCCAACCTCTTGACTAAGCAATGGCTGATGACTGTGGAGGACATCTCTATCAATGACATCTTCAGGTTTATTAATTTAACCTTGAATAAATAATAAACGTTTTATCAAATTAACCTTGAATTCCAGGCAATTTGGATTTATTGGCTGTGGAAGGTCTTGTGTGCTTAAAGGGTTAACACGTAAAGAAGATATTCCATACCATTGTGGTGTTAGTTGTTGCTGATGCTGCTTGAAGAGCTCTCCTTTGCTGCAAAAGCTCTTTAACAGTGATCTTGACCCTCACTCCTTGGTAAACCTTCTGTTTCTCTGTTGGAGAAATCAAACTTTGATTATAATAGAGAGAGACAGCATCGGGTCAGATTTTAATTCACACAAAATCCATTCATTTTGGAGTTGAATAAACTGGATGCTGGAAATCTGAAATAAAAATACAAAGTGTTGGAGAACATGAACAGGTCTGACAGCATCTGTGGAGAGGCACAGTGGATGTTTTCAGTTCAATATGAATCTCTTTCAGAAATGAAGGGAATTGGAAAATAATGGTCTTCATGCTGTTGGCAGAGGTGGGGGGAGCAATGAGTGAAACAGATTCTGAGGGTGCCCAAAAGGTTAGGGAAATTATTATGGTAGTGAATGAGCAATCAAGACATAAAATGGGGATAAATGAAGGTGTGAAGAGGAGAATAAGAGTCCACACTGCTGACAGCAAAGTCAACAAGACATGGCTGGAGGAGAATGTGAGAAAAATGGTCGATAAATGTCATACACAGAAGCTGATGATCTCAAAATTGAGTACTGGGGCTGTAAAGTCTCTAAGAAGGAAATGAAGGGCTGTTCCTTCAACTTGCATTAAGTTTCATTGCAAAACTGCACCACAGAAATAGAAGCAAGATGGTTTATTGAAATGGAAAGCAACTGAAAGGTCAGCATCATTCCTATGGAGAGAGAGAAGGTGTTCTGCAAAACAATCACCCAGTCTATGTGTGGTATCACCAATGTAAAGGAGACTGAATTCTGATCATCAATAGGCTACAGCAGTCTAGATCGAAGGAAGGAATTAAACATGGATCCAGGGTAATGATGCAATTCTGGCCTATGTTCCCTGGTGAACCACTTTAACTGGAAATATTTTGTTGAACAAATTTTATCCACAACAATTTCATTCTACTGTTTTATTTCTAAGAAACTAAACAAGTGTTCAAGTTCTTCATTGTGCTTTCCAATCTATTCTGGATCATGTATAAGTGAGATATGAATACAACCTCAAAGATCTGCATGTGGCAGTCTGGAAACAAAGAATCCATGTTACAAAATCCATGCATTCTACTGGCTCAGCACCTTCCAGCTGCAAGCAACTGAATCTTGAGTGCTGTAGGTGACTGAACATCAAGACTGTTGAGTATACAGATCAGAAAAATAGGACACACTTTTGAAAGCTATAGAATATATTGTCAGGCAAATTAAGATAAAATTCTATTCTGAAATAAAAATATCAATATTTATACTTATGTACATTTATGTACACACTGAAGGACTTAGAGGTGTCCTAAGGCACTTTATAAGATTGTTTATTTTGTAAATATGCTTTTAGAAAATTGGGTTTGAAACTTGGCAGCAGAAATCCATAATACAGCTTCAGGAGGTCCCAAAGTGCTTGTCAGCTAATGCAGTATTCCTAACATGTTGGGAAAGCTGTAAGGAAATTTGACATCCAAATTACACATAGCAAGACCTCACAACGGTAATGAGAAAATAGTAATTGCTTGCCGCTCCTAGTTCAGAGATAAAATGTTGGCTAGGACACTGTGGAAACTCCACTCTTCTTAGCATCAAAGAATGGCTATAGCACAGAAAGACACCATCTTCCAGCACCACTAATCCAGAATTTGGCCCATTATGTCTGTGCTGGCTCTCTGCAAGAGCAACTCAGCGAGTTCTACTCTGCTGCTCCTTTCCTATAACTATGCAAATGATTTCTGATGAGAAATGTATCTAAATTCCTTTTGAAAGTCCCAATTGTAAATGCCCTCTCCACATGAACAGGTTATGCTGTCCAATCTTAATCCCTGGCTATGAAACCTGCTTCTCTTTATGTTGCCATGGGTTCTTTTGTTAATCACCATAAATCTATTTCCTTGGTTCTCAGCTCTGGTCCAATTTGAAGCAGTTTGTCCATTCCTACCTTGCCTAAATCCTTCATAATATTTGACAGTACGACTGTACTCCACTGGACCTCTTAAGTGAGAAAGAACTAGCCCAGTTTCTTCAGGGTGTGATTCTTTTTGTACCTTCTCCTGAGGTGGAAGGTGAGGCATTAGTTTAATACCTCATTGGTATTGGAGAGATGGATGTAATGGTGTTGCACTCCCTTAGTACTCTACTGAAGGAGCTGACTCCATCATGGTAATATGGAATGGAGATTGTATTTTCTGACTACAACCATTGAGATATAGATGGTGTTCGGATAAGTAGGGACTGGTTAGTAATGAAAGAATGTTGTCACCATTCCAAGTGTAGGCGTGGATACATTTCTATCATGCCTTCCTGCTGTAATTAAATTTCTCAGGATTTGCTGAAACATATTAACATCTTGAAACCTGAAGCCACATCAGAAATTCAAGAAAATTCATGTCAATTTTTTTTAAAAATGAATTGCAGATGTCTTTTGCTTTGTTGCCCTTAAACTTGATACCAATGTAATGGGCAGTTTAGTAGGAGGTGAAAACTGAGCTCACCAATTACTGCCACTCACCTGGTTCTGTTTTCTTTATTAACCATTCACCTTTGAAAGTTTCAATTGAATTAGCTTCCATGAGCTCTTGTGGCCTGTTGGCAGCTCGTTAGCTCAGTTCGTTAGGCTGGGATATGAAGTGGTACTAATGGCATGAGTTCAATTCCCACATCCTGCTGAGATTAGATTAGATTAGGTTCCCTACAGCATAGAACAGGCCCTTCAGCCCAACAAGTCTATACCGACCCTCTGAAGAGTAATCCACCCAAACCCAGTTCCCTCTGACTAATGCACGTAACACAATAGGCAATTTAGCATGGCGAATTCATCTGACCTGCACATCTTTGGATTGTGAGACGAAACCGGAGCACCCAGAGGAAACCCAAGCAGACACAGGGAGAATGTGCAAACTTCACACAGACAGTTGCCTGAGGCTGGAATTGAACCACTCTCCCTCACTTAAGGTATGGTTACCCTCTAGTTTAACTGCTTGATTCATACAGTAAAGAAACAGACTCTTTGGTCCATGTTGAATATATTTCCAAACTAAACTAGTCCCACCTGGCCTACATCCTTCCTATTCATGCACCCATCCAAAATCCATCAGTTCCTCAGGGTAGAACTTCATGGGGTAATGGTCCTGGGAAGTGTTACTGAACTTAGAGTGCAGGTTCGTAGTTCCTTGAAAGTAGAGTCAGAAGTAGATGGGATAGTGAAGAAACTGTTTGGTATGCTTTCCCTTATTGGTCAGAGCAGTGAGTATAGGAGTTGGGAGGTTACGTTACAGCTGTACAGGACATTGGTTAGGCCACCTTTGGAATACTGTGTGCAATTCTGGTCTCCCTGCTACAGGAAGGATGTTGTGAAACTTGAAAGGGTTCAGAAAAGATTGGGGTTTGAGCTACAGGGAGAGGCTGTGGCTGTTTTCCCTGGAGTATTGGAGGCAGAGGGGTGACCTTGTAGAGGTTTATAAAATCACAAGGGACATGGATAGTGTTAATATAAAAGGTCTTTTCCCTGGAGTGGGGGAGTACAGAACTAGAGAGGCATAGTTTTAAGGTGAGGGGGAAAAGGGGCCTGAGTGTCAACATTTTCACGCAGAGGGTGGTGTGTGTGTGTGTGTGTGTGTGTGTGTGGAATGAGCTGCCAGAGGAAGTGGTGGAGTCTGGTATAATGAAATCATTTAAAATGCATCTGTATGGGTATGTGAATAGGAAGGGCTTAGAGGAAGATGGACCAAATGCTGGCAAATAGGACTAGATTAATGTAGGATTAGCATGGACAGGTTGGGCCCAAGTGTCTGCTTCTGTACTGTACATCTTTGTGACTCCATGACTCCACACATGAAACACCCTCTGCAGAACAGAAAATGCTCATGTCATTTTGTTTAAATTGCTCTCCTCTCAGCTTAAAAGTGGCCGCTAGTCTTGAAATCCCCCACCCAAGAAAAAAGACCCCTGTCATTCACCTTACCTAGGCCCATCATGATTTTATATACCTCAACAGAATCACCTCTCAACTTGTTCTCGAATGAGAGGTTAGGACTATGGTGAATTTAACTTTAGTGGTAATGTCCTTATCTCTAGACTAGAAAGTTGGACACGTTCCCCTAGGATGTCATAAACCCAGCCGGATATAAATTTTAGTTTTTTTTCAAAGAAATCCGCTTCCCCTACTTTCAGACAATTCATTCCTGATAAACATAAGGTTCAGTAAAAAGCAAAGCTAATCTTCTCAAATAAAATCAAATTGTTGTGGATCCTGATAATGAAGCGGAAAGTGCTGGAGAGACTCAGCAGGTCTGGAAGCACCTGTGGAGAGATAAACAGAAAGTTCACGTTTCAACTCCAGTCTAACGTCTGCAGAACTTTACTCCCAGTGCAAACAAGTAACTGCATTCTGAAAACAGAATGTGTTTTTTTTTCTCTTTTAACTTCAAATCATTAATACAGTGTTTCTTTAGTAAAGTGGGGAACCTGAGGAATATGATCTTGTGATCAGTTGGTGCCATTAGCCGGCTCAGCAAACCGCGCTAAAGGCGCTCGTACCGGACCCTGACAGGATCTCGTCTCAAATCTGAAACCGCACGAACTGGGAGCAGCTCGCTCAGCGGACCATAGCCGCAGAGAAATCCAGCTCCCTTTTATAATTCACACCCGCATTTGGGAACGGGTCATCGTGTGTGTTGGCAGCTAAATTGCACACACCTTCCAATCTAATTATCTGATCAGACCTCTCCGGAATTGGAAAAATAACACATTGCTTTCTGACCGACAGACACACCTGTCAGTTTTGAAATGGCTAGTCCGTTCGTAGACAGATTAATATATGATGGATTTTAGCCTCGCTTGATTTTTGTTTTAAAACGACAACGAAATCCTCAGAATTTGTGTTCAGACATTGCATTTTTTTTTCCCCAACGAACTTGCCCTGAATAAAGATTACCAGGAATAGTACGCGATGCGTCAGGACTCTCGGCAAGGTTTTAAACATTACCAGGTCAAGGGGGCAAAACTTTCCTCTTAAATAAAAATTCTATTCGGATTCCAGATAAAGGAACCGGTATCAGGGATCATTTCAATGGAAATTCCTGTACTCGTTGTCTAGACCGCTATAAAACACGGATTTTTTTTTGTATTGCATAGAAATATCGAGTCAAATAAAACCTCACTAATATCACCAATTCACTTTCTCAGTAAAGGGCATAGGTTTAGGGTGAGAGGGGAAAGATATAAAAGAGACCTAAGGGGCAACTTTTTCATGCAGAGGGTGGAATGAGCTGCCAGAGGAAGTGGTGGAGGCTGGTACAATTGCAACATTTAAGAGGCATTTGGGTGGGTGTATGAATAGGAAGGGTTTGGAGGGATATGGGCAGGTGGGACGAGATTGGGTTGGGGTAACTGGTCAGCATGGACGGGTTGGACCGAAGAGTCTGTTTCCATGCCCTATGACTATTATAAAGTTAATATGACTCGCCTAGTATGCTAGGGTGGAGCTGGGTGGGTCGGTGCAGACTCGATGGCCCGAACGGCCGCTTTCTGCAGCGTAGGGATTCTATCATTCTAAATAAAATGCTTTAACATCTCTTCGCCTTTGTTTCCCCCAGTTCTTCCTCAAACTGATCAGCACCACCTCAACTTAAAGCGTCTGCTCTCCCTCCATCACCAACCCCCACCCCATCTTGCACCGCCCACCATCTATACTATGTTAATAACTAAGAAACACGGGGTCGGGAGGGGATGGGAATGATCATTCTGTGTTTAAATTATTCGGGATTGAAAGAGTTAATAGCATCGACTCAGCCCTAAAAGACACACAGGGCGATCAACCCCAGACGATACTTTCAGAATGGAGTTAATGTGTTTAGGGAATAAAATGACACACAGACAGAAGCATTCCAGCGTCAGAATTATTTATCCCTCAGCTAAGTCTCATTTTCTTTACCCGCGAACCATCTCCTATAGCCTTCGCTCCCACTAACCCCCACCCTCAGGTCTGAGAAATTGGCACAATCTGGTCTAACCAGCAGATAAAGTCGTAAATTAACGAACTGCTTTTACGGCAAGCGTTCCCTTTTGCAACAAAAAAAACCAAACGCGAAGTTCGTGGTATTGGGGGGGGGGTGCTTTTAATTTATCTATAAACATATATTTCTTTACAAAAGAAAAAGGCAAGGATTCAGAAATGTTCGCGTTAAACCCACCAGGAGTCCCGGTCAGCAAGACCCGAGAACAGGCCGGTGAGTGTTGTGTGAGTGGGTGACTATCACTGAGCTGGGAATAAAGTGGGCGCATTGAGTTCGCTTGCTGCGTTCCCCCAGCCCCCACACGGACGGCGCCAGAGACTGGGCGCTGAACTCGGGGGGTACTTCACACGGAATACCGGCAATGTTTGAGGTTGTGTTTAAAACTGACAAAGAGGACTCAAGTTTTCTGAGGGTAAGAAAAATGAGGGAAGAAGGGTGTCAGATTACGGAAGTGTGGAAAACTGCAGACCAAACTATTCATTAAAACGAGATAAGTAATTCAGTAAGTTTTCACGAGCCGATTGCTTGCACAGTGTCCCGTTCTCACTTCTGTGTGGACCCTATTGTAAATAAAAATGCCATTTCCACGGGTCCCCAGCGTTCTACCTGCGGACAGACGCTGACGGGATCTACACTTATGAAAGCGCGCCTCCCTCTGACGCACAGACTTCACACAGCAACTGGCTCTTCGCTTTTTATAAAAGAACAAAACAAACACGTCTCTCTTGCGTTTAAAGTCTATAATTTTGCATTTTAAAAAAAAGTAAACTTGTAGCGTGGAGCTCACTTAAACATTTCAAACAAAAAACAGTGGAGGTGAAAAATTAATGCAATTTGGATTGCAAGCGTGTTTTAATGTATTTTGTCTGCCAGGATTCTACCTGAAAGCTTCACAACTAACTTGTCACACTTTTTTTTTCCCCACTGTCGGAGTGTTGATGTCGGGATAATGGCCCGGTTAAATACGCAAACTAGTGATCAGCCTCATCTGAAATGAGGTTGGAAGCTATAAAGAATTTCCTTTCCCTTTCAGTAACTTTCTGCTTTCTGGAAACACGTGTCTTTTTCTCCCTTACTTGGGAGGAGGGTTGGGGAGATCCAAACTTAATGAACTACTTTTAATGAGGTTTAAGTTTTAATCAAAAATGAACACAGCAAAGGTTGAGCAACGCAAAGTCTGTCTATAATCCACGCAACTTCAAACCTTCCCTGTCCAGCAATATTCAGTCCCTAAACTAGCCTAAGGGCCAGGAAATAAATGATCAATAAAGTGTTAAAAACAAAAATAACAGCCCGCAGAAATACTTGGTCTTCATTTTACATTACTGGGGACTGTTTTACAACAAATTACACCCAAAAAGGTTAAGTCTCAAATGTAATATATGATCCGGTGAGTCCTGTGCTGAAGGAACACAGGGAGATAACGGAATTCAACATGTGCATAACAGTGTCTGAATAAATGTTGGTTTCCCTTTTTTTAACAGGTGAATTAAGCGAGACACGACAAGAAAATTCGTGCGAAAAGATCTTCAAGAGGAAAAAAAAACACTGCCTTACCAGACATTCTAGGATTTATAATTGCCAGCTTGCTTCAAGAGAGATGCTTTGAGTGGCTCCAGCAATGAATCTTTCTCTTCAGATTTGTTGATCAGAATGCAATATTTTAAAAATTGAGACAATGTGCTAAGTGCAGCACTGAAATTTGAACAATACACAATCACAATTATTGCACTATACCTTGGGATATAACTTAGAGTTTTGCAGCACTCATGCCGACCTTTTTAAAACCTCTACAATCCAATGATTTGACAATGAATGATTGCGCGATACTTTCAATTTGAATATTCAAAGCCCAGACAAAAAGAGGGCTCTCTTTTTGAAACACTGTGCTTCTCCATCTATTAAAGACTCCCATGGAATAAAATTCAGTAGAAAGTATGCAACTTTATGCAGGATTGTGCACATTTTTGTGATTTTAGCAAGCTTTGACGAGTGGGGCCAGAGAGACTCAAACATGTCCATAATTTTTGTCCTGCCTGCACAGTTTTGCCCCAAACCCCTGCCAACTCCACATCCACGTTTGCCAGCGATGCACTGCAGCCAGGGGTACACTTTATATCGATGTTTTATCGTGAAAAGTGGTATTTGTCCACAATTTGGTACCAAACATGGCAGATTGTGGGCGTGGCATAGAGTAGTCCTTTAACCAAGTATGGACTGAGAATTAATACAGCAAACTGTTGCTCTCTAGCTACACTCTACATCTATTGCACTTTTACAGAATTCTGGGGAATAAGAATTGTTTGTCAGGAAATTATTTAATTAGAAGTGGTGAAGATTTCTTCCTCGCAATGATCCTGTGACATTCTCACCCGTCTGAGACATCTTTGGGCTTTTAATTCATTCTGATTTTCTAACGGTTTAACTGCATTACAAACAACGTAGACCTTTCCAGCGAATTCCAATGCAACCGAACATCGTCCTTCAGACACCGGGAGCGAGATTCTTCTGTCACAGTGTCTGCCATCGTTGTTTTTAATTTTGTTATGGTGCATAATTAATAAAGCAATTCTGTTTATTTTTATTTCTTCCCAACCTCACGCTGCTGCTATTCATATCCAGCAGTTGCAGTCCAATCATTAAGTTACATCAGTTTATTATTCACCATTTTGAGAACATATTCCCAGAGCAACCAGGCACATCCACATCAAGTTTGTTTAATCTCTGCTACATATTGGCTACATCGTCATGACTGAAACAGGCTTTAACTAATTGTTATAGTAAATAAATGAACGAGTTGATCCAGTCTTTTCAAGGGTCACTTGTTAACTCCCAAGAATCGTTGTGGAAAACAATACATGCAAGAGATCATGACTGGATTAGATTGTCAGCTCTTTGGGGGTGGGAGATGAAACTATTAGGCTGGCAATGAAAGAAGTTGATTTCGCAGCATGCTGTGCCTATTGGAGTTTCCAGGATTCTGGGCCTCGTTCATAATTTAGCCAGAAATGTTTGATAAGGTCTGGGTTAGTTGGGTTCCCCTTGCGATGTCATAACACAGGGGGAACTAATTAAGCAATCACACCCCTTGCCCCCAACAGTCGATCTCCTCTACTGAGTAAACTGTTGAACTTTACTGCACCGTGTTACTTGTCAGCTGCTGGTCGGCGATGTGGAGCACTTGTTTTTTTTGTACAGCCACGCAGGGGCGAGCCCTGGCGGGAAAAGACAGCGACCTCCACCTTCACCGCTTCTCCCCGGGATCAGGTTACACCATCCACCCCCAGGCGCAAGATAATTCGGCGGAGGGCGGGGAGCGTAAAACTGGGATATTTTCCACCACACCTCACCCACCCACCCCCCAAAGAACCCTCACACATAACTTCGAAAGCCTGTCATTTCAAATAAACCTGTTGGACTATCACCTGGCCTCCTGTGACTTCTGAATTTGTTATCCCCCACTCCTCCCCAGTCCACCACCGGCACTTCCACATCAACTCTATAACACGGTTCTTTTTCGATGCGGAATCGGTTCTAGTTGATCTATTTTGATGATGCGTGTGTTATAAACCGAATCTGGCGGTTGTATCGCTAAGTCTGTTTAGTTGATGAAGCACCGTCAGTTAAACGGTGCCTGTGGGATCACTGTCAAGCCCGAATAGAGAGAGAGGGGTCATTGCAGTTAGCAACGCAATGCTGTAGCTGAGATTTTGCTTTTAAAATGCACTTCGGCAACTCAGTTTCGGATCCACGCCCAGTTGCAACGCTGCTCCCAGTATTCGTAGGGGAATAAAATGGAAGAATTCCTATCCTATTCGGGAGCAATTTTCTCTTTCTTTGGGCGCGTTTTCCATATATAGATATATCACATAATTCGTTCATCGCATCCCCACATTCATCAGAGCGCTGTCTGTCATCTATACGAGGTATATAATGGGACATTAACTTTCACAAGAGCGACGCAGGCAACGGAACATCAGGTTGGTTTTACATTGTACAACTTGCGAGTCGAGATCCAAGCTCTTGTGGGTGTAGTGGTAGCATCCCGGCCTCTGGTCAAGGAGGTCTGTGTTCAAGTCTCTACCTGTCCCCTGCCATAAGGTATTGGAGCAAGTTGGTCAAAGGTATCTGTGTTGCATATGGATGTATGTCAAGACAATTTTGCATTTTCCAGATACGCCCGGCACATTTTAATTATCAACTGCGTAAATAAAACTGGGTCAGTTAAAAGAGCGACGGTATTGGGAGAGTAAAATGACTGGCTCGGGGTAGTTCCTACTCTTGGACTAACTAAAACCAACAGGATGCCAGGAACACCGCTACAAATGGCAGGTGGCACTCACACTGCATGCCTGGAACTAGGGTAAGATCTGGGGAAAGAATGAACACTCCACACACCCTCGCTGCCCACCCTCCTCGCGATTGTGCCCCGGGGAATTCAATAGACTCCGGCAGAAAGACCAAAAAGTTATTGAATTCCACTCCATCCCCTCTGCTGTATGGAAAAGAAAATGGCTTTTAAGCATTTTCTTTTTAAAACGCATTCGATTAGACATTGCTACAATTCTGCAGATTTAAAGGGTTGCCTTCCCTGTGGCAGAACTGAATATTGAGTCGAAACATTGAAATGCGAGTGTGAAGGGGAGCGATCAGGACCTAAAACGTAGCCTGCAGTTACCCCTAGAAATATCACAGCTCCAGGGATTGTTTATGGACACTGTCTTCACTGTGACGAACAGAGCCGCGGAGTATTATCTGTTTTATCACATATTATTGGCATTTTATTGATCCCAGACATTGCAGAGGGAACAGGGAGGTCGTTCATCATGGGCCAAGGATTTAACCGAACACTGTGCGTACAGAGGAATCGTAACACTTAGTGACAGTAATAAACTGGGAAAAGGAACATCTCCAACGTGTCTCCCCTGGGGTGGTGGAGTCTTTGATTCCCATCTTCCTCTCTGGCCCAGGTGGATTTGGAATATCTCGTTACGTTAGAAGTTCTTTACAAATGTAGTTTGATGTTGATTCGCCCTCAACCTGAGCAGTTATTGCATTCTACCTGAAAGACGGGAGAGATATTTATATCAGGAACTAGCGGCTGGTGATGAGCGACAGCCACAAACTGTTCCGACATTCAGTCAGATCAGAACCGAGTCTGACTGTAACCTGAACTTACCTGGAGCCCGCTTATCTCCACACCCAATTTTTAGTTGATGTGAGCTATCGCCTTTGTTAGACATTATATAATTGAATATATTCGATGAAATAGCAAGTTCAAATACTTTATACAAAATCATGCAAAATCTTCAAATATGCAATCTGATATTTCCTTATGCATCACAATTCACAAACTCATTGCTTATACATTTATGAGCATTTTTATGCATGTTTTTTCTCACTAATTTCTTCAACTTCACTTAATTCATCAACCATCTTGCCATCAGTTCACAGATTTACCGAGCACAGAATGAGCCATGCTGTGTGTTCCACACCTTTATTAGTCGTGACTAATCTCTGCCTTAAGGATATTCAATGACCCTGCCGCGCCCCAGTCTCTGATGTAGACATGCACAACCCCTGCCAGAAAATGAACTGCTGGTGTCCGGCTTGCATGGGCAACCACTCCTGTTTAAACAGTGCCCCCTGGTCTGGTCTCTCCGTCAAGGGAAGACATCCTTTAACCATGCACATTGTCAGGTTCTACAGGGACCTTCCATATCTCAATGGAAGGTGCCTAGCGGTCCACTCTTCCTACACACCTGAAGTGCATGGTAACAATTTATTTTTGTTTCACACCAATATCCCACGCAGGAACTAAATTCCACTTTGTATTAAAGACAGACATTGCTGGAGAATCCTTGAGAAGGGTCATTGGATTCGAAACTTTATCTGTTTTCTCTGCATAGCTTCTGCCGGACCTGCTGAGTTTTCCCAGCAATTTCTGTGTTTGTTTCAGATTTACAGCATCTGCTGTACTTTGTTTATTATTTCGTCTTCCACTTTGTACCGTGCCATTTAAACAGCCCAATTTCACCTCTATTATCCAAGGCCAGCTCAGTGTGTACAAGACTCCCGATGAGGTGCTCTGCTATAGTAAAGAAAGAGGTTATGCAAAATGGATCGAAAGCTAGACTTGACCTGAGCTGGACTTGTGTCTAATGCTGGGCACAGAACGACAGGGAGGAAGTAAAGACTTTGAAGAGGGTTACAGAAGCGATTTCCTGGAATCGCTGTCCAGGGCAGGCGGGCTGGAGGGAGATAGGCAGGAGAAACTGGAATTGTATTCCTTAGAGCGAAATCTGACAAACAGGATGGTTCCGGAAGATATTCAAACACGTGAAGGGTTTAAAATCATCTGTGAAGAAAGGTGCGTTCCAATGACCGAAGAGACACAGATTCAAAGTGATTCAAGAACAAGAGATGGACAATGTTTTCACGCGGTGAATTAGTTAGGATTTAGAAGGCACTTCCTAATAAAGTTGGTAGATACTGGTTTAACGTATGGCCCTCAGAAAAATGGATACACACTTCGCATTGTTTTGGAGAAATTGTGAATGGAGCTCGCTAGACTGCACTTTGAAAAGGTGCATTAAAGTCCTTTCGAAGATTACTGCCCCCATTGTTGGAAATATCACGCACTGACTGGGGAACCACAGCTGGTTAAAGCAGTCTGACTTGACTTGCTGTCAAAAATGTACCAAGTGAACAGCGCCTTTTGGACAGCAAGGCAAGCCTGCTTTAACTTCTTTAACCCTGGTGAGTGCGCGATATCTCCAACTATGGGGACAGTAATCTTCAGACGGAATCATTTTCAAACCTTTTACTTTTCTTCACGTTTCCGACTGGATATATATCTCTGTAGTCTGCCCCCCGCCGACTATGTGAGCCTGCATTTATATAGCACCTTTAGCGTGTTGAACTGTTTCAAAAGGCTTCAGGCTGGTCATGAGGCAACATTTGAACACTGCTCAAGAAGGAGATAACTAAGACAGGTGACTAAAACATTGGCGGCAGAAGGTAAGATTTAGGGAGCATCTTGAAATACAGAGGGGTAGAGAAGCGGGCATACTCTGAGAGATTCTGGTCCGAAATGTCACGATCAGAGCTGTCAGATACACTAGGAGTCACAGTGTCGAAACCTAGGTGAGCTGAATAATTTCTCATTGAAAACATGTTTCAGATACGAGTTTGGCGTCCCCTCTCGACAGCAAAGGGCAATAGCGATGGTGAAGACCTGAAAAAGGGAGGAAGACTGAACAGGAGGACCACTCTGGCTAGTGAATCTAGACTTGCTGCTGTGTCCCCTCTCCACTTATCATGTACCAACTGCGAAGGGGTTTTGGTTTGGTCTGGTACTCACTTATCTCAAGATTTTTTTTTGTTTTCAGTGAATAATTACCTTTGCTTTTTTCAGTGTAAGGTAAGTGAATTTAAAACATTATGCCGTGCATTGTTTATATCTCTATATCTTTAATTAATGAAAGTAAGAGACAAATCAGATAATCCACGGCTATTTTTATTTTTATTTCCTCCCATTATTTTTGCCAATCTTGTTTCTTATCTTGCTTTGGCTGTATCCCAATTCTTTCCTGATCTCCCCCTGCATCAGTTTCAGTTCTGATTACAGTAATGTTATTTTTATTTTAGTTTACTTATATGTATGTGGTTCGACTTGATGGGGAGGATCAGTTCGTTCAGTTGTCTGTTGGCTCTTTTCTGATGCAGACTGATATCAACAGCCTAGGTTCAATTCCTACGCTGCCAGGATGGTCCCACCTTCTCAGCCTCTCTCCTCACTTGAGGGTGTTTCTCATCAGTGATCAGTCATCACTCTCTAAAGTGAGGCTTTGTGTTCTGTGGTGACTTTAGAATAAATAGGTGTTTGATGACCAGCGCAGACATAATGGGCCAAAGGGCCTCTTACCATGCAGCAAAATCTTTATGACTCTGAACTCTCTATTTCACATTTAAACATTTTTTTTCCTGTCGTTTTTATTGTGTGACTGTGCAGCATTCACTCTCCCACACACAGAGAAAAGGGAAACTCAGCTTCAGATATTATGTCCAGGGCAAGAAAGAGTTTAATATCTAAGAGAAGCAAAGACTGAAATCTGACCGGGTTATCTTACATGCTACATAAAGTGAAGCCAATGGACTGCGGGGTTGGAGTTGTCTGCCCACCCTGTGACAATGTCCCATGCTAAGGGGTCAAGGGATGGGGAGATGTGGGATGTTCTTCAGAGGCCTAGTGAAGACCCAATGGACTGAATGGCTTCTATCTGCACTGAAGGGATTCTATGATAAGTGTATTCTAAATGACTTGTATACCAGTTCTTATGTCTCTCATGTAAATAATCACATTAATCACACAGAATGTATGTAGTCACCGTAGTTTTTAATAGTTTGGAATTGGAACTTCTTTTATTGTTTTGAGCCCAGGAACACACTCTTGGTGCTGGATAGAAAGCCTAAGAATTAACAGATATTTTGTTAGAAGCAATTCGTGTATCGGGGTGAAAAGAAAAGATCCAAACCTTCTTGATACTTTCTGCCCATTTATTGGAGGCCTGTCCGCTGCAATCGATGCTTTGCTTCGTTGTTGCTTCTGATTGAGCTCAGAGACTCTGTGATGGTCAAGCAGTGAGAGGTTCTTGACCTCTGGCATTGTTTCAGATGTTCCAATGAAACTGGAGTGCCCCCCCCCCAACATTGGGGTGGTGAGGTCATCCAGCACTGGTGCCCTTACTGGGGAAAGACTCTGGTTGGTGAGCAGGGGGGCACTACCAGCATAAGACTGGAAGGGTGAATACTCATAGAATCCCTACAGTGTGAAGACAGGCCATTCAGCCCAATAAGTCTGCACTGAATCTCTGAAGAGCATCCCACCCTCAAACTCTGTATTTCCCTTGGCTAACCCAGTTAACCAATACATCCATGGACAAGTTAGCATGGCCAATCCGCCAAACCTGCACACCTTTGGACTATGGGAAGAGGCCAGGGCACCTGATGGAAACCCACACAGACAAGGGAAGAATGTGCAAACTCCACACAGACAGTTGCCTGAGGGTGGAATTGAACCAAGGCCTCTAGCACTGTGAAGCAGCAGTGCTAACCACTGAACCATTGTGTTGCCCAAAGCTTTGGCTCCTAATCCATCCAGCAGCTGAATGGAGTCAAGGAGTGGAATAAAGCCAGGGTCCATGTACTTCAGCTCCTTCTTCCTCACATTTTTGTCCACTGTCCTCCTCATCCTTCGTCCACTCCTTTCTTCACCTTGAATGATATTGGAAAAGAGAAAACAAGAGTTAGAATGATTGGTTTTGCCAGTGCCTGCTGGAGGAAGCATAGACCTTTACCAAAGGGCATTGTCACAGAGTGAGCAAACAAATCCAATTCCACAGTGTATTCACTTCACTTCATGTAGGGTGTTAGACACCCCAGCCAGACTATCCCTTTTGCTTGTTCCTGGATGTTACGCACCTCCTTGCCCTCAATATTTGCCTCATCAACCTACTCAGGGATATTATTTCACATCTCCAGGGCTGGTGGGACTTGAACGCAGGCGTCCTGATCCTATAGCGACAATCACAGAGGCAAAATCACTCCTCTAGCTGTTAGCTGGAATCATTGCAAGAGTGGCCTGACTGTAAGTTTCCAGGATTTTCATTGCAGGGTCAACTGAAACTAGCTGCATCTCTGGAAATGTTACTGTGGTATCAGTTGGGGAAGAAAATAGTAACATGCTGAGTGACTTGCTTTCCCAGTTTTGGTACGATTATGATTTTTGTTTTGTTTTGGGTATTACAGATGTGGTACTCAATGCCTCTGCCACCTCCATCTATGTCTCTTCACCACCAGAGAGGCCTGAGATCTGGGCGGGCTGAGCAACCTCCTGTCAACCTCAAATTGAATGACCTTCAGGTGTTTTGTTTTCCTTGCAAACCCTCTCCCTTGGAGCCATTTCCAGTGGAGCAGGCAAATTACATTCAAACCACACTGATCTGCTCCCATTTTACTTTTGGGTGTGTGCTGATAAGGTTGGCAGAAAATATGGGTGCAACTTGATTGATACATTTTCAGGGCCAACTTCTGGCTGGCTCCCAGCTTCTATCCAACAGGAGGTGGTCAGATTTGATAAACATTCAACTTCTCTTTGCCAGCGCTAACAGATCAAACTGGCTACTTTTGAGCCAGCTTGGAACAAGGAAATGCATTTTTTAAAAAAATGTGGTCACAGTCATGGAAAAACCAGTGTGGAATCCAACCAGTTATTACTGGCTGACCTCCAGTATCACAGCAACACGGTCGATTTCAAGATTAAGCCAAACCTTGAGCAGTTATCAGACACTCTTGTGCAACAATATCTTGTTAATTTAATGCAGCCAGTTGTTTTTAAACTGAAATCGGAAAGGGGAGGGAGTGCACAATTTGCATGCTCATCACAGTGCGCTTATGGTGTTGGCACGCACAGTAATGCTTAAATATTTACCACGACAATCTCCTCACGTTATGGCTTAAATTTATTGTGAAAAAAAGCATCAAGAAAATGAAATGTTTGCCACTGCAAGGAAACATGAGTTGGCAATGGTATTGCATAGTGTCCAGCATCATTGCACATAGTTCATTGCGAGGGCAGGTGCTAGATGTTTGAAAGCTGACCTCAACATAAATATATTGTAGTATAAGCAAAATTCTTCAGGTGCTGAAAATCTGAAACAAACATAAAGAATGCTTGAGGAAACTCAGCCGTTTTGACGCTAGGGAGACTGCATGGCTTAACCTGCTCCTGAGGTCCCTGGACAAATGATTCAAAACTATCTGTATAGCTGACACTGTTAGAACCCATAGTCTATTGCTCACTTTAGACTCTGGTCTCAATATTAATGCAGAGCGTAAGTGAGTACTGCAGATACTAGAACTAGAGTCAAGTGTGTGGTGCTGGAAAAGCACAGCAGGTCAGGCAGCATCCGAGGAGCAGAAAAATCGATGTTTCGGACAAAAGCCCTTCATCAGGAATCCGAAACATCGATTTTCCTGCTCCTAGGATGCTGCCAGACCTGCTGTGCTTTTCCAGCACCACACTCTTGACTCAATACTTCTGTACCCTGGTATCAAGTTGAGCCCATCGGGGGACGGGTTCAGCCAACTTACCAGAGTGGCCACCTCATACACCTCATGCGTCCTCAGTCCACTCCAAAAAGGCAATTGGGTTCCTGATGCTGTCAGTCGAGGGCGCTGCAGAGGCGGGCACATCAACCTGTGGCTGCTTCCAGGTAAATACATTCCAATTGAAAAGAATTGGTTAGGGATAAATGTAGAGTAATAGATTGGGGGAATAGGTCTGAGTGGGTTACTCTTCAGAGGGTTAGTGTGGACCTTTTTACTGTAGGGATTGTATGATTTTAAAAACACAGGGTTAGAAGGAAAAGCCCTGGGGGTGATTGCTGGGGCACCAAGAGCTCCATCCTTGCCTGCAGTCTCCTCTTTGGTCCACGAAGGAAGAAGTCAAACAGTGTAGTGCTGGAAAAGCACACCAGGTCAGGCAACATCGAGCAGCAGGAGAGTCAACATTTGGAATACAAGTTCTTCCTCAGGAATATCCATGAAGGAGAAGGAGATCCATGTCATCAGAAGCAACTGGGAAATATTTGGAGGCAGGACTACACTGGCTTCCTATTATTTTACCAGGTTCTTCACACCTGTCTCTTCATCTCCACCACCACACACTGCGAAAAGTCAACGCTGTGTTCCTGACATCTGTTATGGACTAGATATATTACTACAATATACAAAATATATAAAGAAGATAGCTTATATCCTAACTTTTTTCTTATTTTAAAGGCAAGTACCAAACATTTTGTTCCAAATGTAATTTGATTGGTCAAACTACCAGATTTTGAAGCAAAACACACTATTCTTTAATACAGTAAAAGAAACAGGAAATTGAAATAACTACTCTATTGGAAAACTTGACAGAAGAATAGATTATTTTACTACTAAACAGTAAGTGTTCCAATATAGTAACATCCCATAAACACATCTTTATAATTCTCCAAGTGATCACCCCTCAGTCTCCTACGTTCCAAGCAAAGATTCCCAGCTTATCCAGCCTCTCCTTCTCACCCAAACCCTCCAGTCTTGATAACATCCTTGCAATTCTTTTCTGTATCATTTCTAGTTTAATAACATCCTTCCTATAGCAAGGCAAACAGAATTCTAAGAGTGGCCCCCACCAATGTATTGCACAGCCACAACTTGATGTCCCAGCTCCTATGCTCAATGCTCTGATCAATGAAGTCAAGCATGCCTGCGCCCTTTTCACCACCCTGTCTACTATGAACTTGCACCCTTTGGTCCCTCTGTGCAATAACTCTCCCCAGGGCCAAATCATTAACTGTGTAAGTCCTGCCCTGATTTGCATGATCAAAATGCAACATCTTGCATTTACCTAAGTTAAACTCCATCTGCCACTTCTGAGCCCATTGGCCCATCTGATCAAGATCTGATTGTACTCTTAGATAACCTTTTCACAATCCACTATATCTAGGTGTCATCCACAAACCTACTAACCATGCTTCCTATATGCTAATCCAAGTTGTTGATACAAATGATGTACAACAATGGACCTAGAACCGATCATTGCAGCGCTGCTGATCATAGGCTTCCAGACTAAATGATGATCTTCCATCACTACCTGCTGTCTTTTACCATCAAGCCAATTGGCTATCTCTCCCTGGATCCCCTGTGATCTAACCTTACTAACCAGTCTACCATGCAGTACCAGGCAGCACGGTGGCACAGTGATTAGCACTGCTGCCTCACAGCACCAGAGACCCGTGTTCAATTCCCGACTCAGGTGACTGACTGTGTGGAGTTTGCACATTCTCCCCGTGTCTGTGTGCGTTTCCTCTGGTTTCCTCCCACAGGCCAGGTGAATTGGCCATGCTAAATTTCCTCTAGTGTTAGATAAGGGGTAAATGTATGGGTGGGTTGCGGTGTGGACTTGTTGGGCCGAAGGACCTGTTTCCACACTGTAAGTAATCTAATCTAATCTTGTTTCTTCAGAATGTAAAAGTTAGAAGAGTGAATGTTATTTTAAAGCATACAGCATCATAAGCCCAAACACAGTTGAGGTGCTCTTAAAAATCTGTAGTTTTCTGGAATAAAGGTCACACTGCTGTTGTTTATTTTAAGGATTTTACAGATTCTTTGGGTTATAATAAATTTTTGGCTCTAGTTGCAATAGTACTGGTTGAAGGAGTCTGTACTCTGCACAGATGATGCATTAAAGTATTACTTTACTTTATTTATGTCTTGATTTCTGTTTGTTCCTTTTTTTCACTTTCATAAGCTTCCTTTTGTTGGCTTAAACAAACTTCGTAACCCTATGCTTATAGCAAGAGACATCTGGATTGCACTCAGTCTTTTGCATGCAAACCATAGTCACTCAAAAAGGACTGGGAGACAAATACAGAATAAAAAGCTGGGATGAAGGTGTAATAAAAATTTAGCTGTTCTAAACAGATGAATATGGAGCATTTAAGCTGGATGGGCTCTTGTAGTGCAATGCTAGTGCCTCTACTTCAAGACTGCAGAGGTCCTGGGTTTAAGCCCCACCTGCTCCTGAGGTGTGCAGTATTGAACTGAGCAGCTTGGTAAAGGAATTATCTAGTTATACTGGAAGACTTGGGAAAAATGTTGCATTATAACTGGCACTAGAGGTTATAAAATGCGAACAAGAGGAAGATCGCTTTGTCTTTCTTCACTCCTCATTATTGTCAATTATTTTAAACCTTGTTCTTAAACTTTAAGCATTCTTATTTTTTGTCTGTCTAATTCAAAATACAAATTATTTTCTCTCTCTGCTGATTATTTGTTCCTCAGTAATAAGAAAGAAAAATAAAAAAGGAAAAAAAGTGATTATATCAAAACAGTTAATCCAATTTGCATCAAGGCTCTTTCAGTGCTTTGTCCACTTCTCTTTCTCCAGGCAAGGATGAATAAGCAGCACAGAAAAATTAATTTTGAAAATGGAAGTCATTCTTTGCACAAAGCATAGGTCAGGTTATCAATATGTCTGTGCAATTCTTCAATGCAGACAAACAGCAAGAAGGAATTCCCAAGCAGTGGGTCTGTTGCAAGTGAATGAGTTCCATGTATATTCTCAATGCAAATATTAAACAGTGATTCATCCAGGCGTATGTGGTTGCACCCGTGCCAACCCCTATTTTCTACCCATGCAAAATTTTAACTTAGAAAATTCAATTCATTAATTAAACTGTCTATCCACTGATTATCTGCCAGAAACATACGGGCAACATTAAAAAAAATGTTAATAGAATGTGACCATACTCATTCCTAATTGAAGAAGGGCTTATGGCTGAAACGTCGAATCTCCTGCTCCTTGGATGCTGCCTGACTTGCTGCACTTTTCCAGCAACACATTTTCAGCTCTGATCTCCAGCATCTGCAGACCTCACTTTCTCCTCACTCCTAATTGCCCAGAGTTAAGAGTCAACCACAATGCTGTGGGTCTGGAGTCACATGTAGGCCAGAATTCCTCCCCTGAAGGACATGAGTGAGCCATTGAGCTTTTAATGATGATCAACAATAGTTGTTTTTTCCTCATGTTTCTAATCAGATTTTTATTGAATTTGAATTTCACTATTTGTAATGGTGGGATTCAAGCCCATGTCACCAGAACATGAGCCTGGTCTCCAGATTACCGGTCCCATGATGTTGCCACTTGCTACAATGCCATTTGCTAAACCAATAAAAAATAAGAAACCTTGACAAACAACAAAAACTTTGTTCACAAATAATCACTGACATAGTCAGCAATGTTTTCCCCTATTCTGCTTTCAGTTTTACAACAGAGATTAGGAATCTCCATGATTTGCTTGCACAAACTGCAAAAGCTTTTAAACCACCTTTTGCACTGAAAACATCCCTGGAAACTTCACAGAAGCAGAACCAAAAATAAACACAATGTTGAGCCAAGGGAGATATTATTGAACACGTGGGTGAGACTGGCTCCAGCTAGAGATGATGTTGGTCACAAACTTAGCCATATTGGATATAATCTCAGTTCACAGTCAACCAGCTTACTGTCTGTAAGGTTTGACATCCCTTCCAATTGTGGGATTGCATTCTTATCTATTCCTAGATAAGAAATCTCCTTCAATAGTTTCTCTTCGCACTCCTACACCTTAACTCTTAATTGCCTCACAAGTATCTATCTTTAATGCCCACTCATCTCCAAACAACAGGCTGCTCATCATCTTTAAGCATCCATTTCTACATTGACAGTGCCCAGTTGCCATCTCTCCACCGGCACTCTTGACCAATCCACTTATTAATCGGCACACTGCTTGTCCAACCTCTAGTAATCAAAGAGCAATAACAGCAATAATTAATTATCAAAAGATTAAATCAGTTACCTTACACTCCTAACAAAAACTCCAATCCTTTTACGGCCATAGATTAATGTTAAACCATACTATTCACATTCTCAGCAACTTATCTTACACTCGTACCCTGTCTACCAACAGAAGGACCAACTTCCATCTCCATTGTAACACCTCTATCCTATTCCATGCTATCCTGTTCTGAAATTCTCACTCATGCTCTTATTACCTCCTGAATAAAGAACCTATAAAAAACGACATTTATTTCTATAGTGTCTTTGATGTGTTACTCCAAGCCTACCTTTTTGACCATACTTTTAACAATCTATGCTAATGCTGCCTTCTGTGGTTCTAATTTTTCCTAATAACATTTATGTGAAATCCCAAGGCTTTTCATAGAAGTGTTATCAAGTAAAATTCAAGCCACAGAAGGCAACATTAGCATAGATTGTTAAAAGGTAGGTTTGGAGTAACATCTCAAAGGATGAAAGGTAAGTAGAGGAGCAGAGAGAATTAGACAGGAATTTAAGAGTTTAAGGGCTTGGTAATTGATAATTCGGCCATCAGTGGTGGAGCAGGTAAAGTCAGGGATACATAAAAAGCCAGAATTAGAGATTTGTGGTGTTGGAGACTGTAGAGATAGGGATGAGATCAAGGAGGGGTTTGCTAATAAGGAAATACAGGGACATAAGTAGCAGAGCTTTGCATGATCTCATGTTTACAGACAGTGGAATGTGGAAATTCTTCAGGGATTAATTCAATAACTTCACAACAAACTCCCATTTTCCCCCTTCTGGAAAACACCCAAACTCATTCTATTACCTTGGCGTTTATAACTGGACTTGTTCCACTCCCCATCTATTCCTTGTCTCTCTACTCAGGAACCTGATTCTCAGTTCAATAACATTGCTTTTAAAGTTTTCTGCTGTTCTAAGTTATCCATGGCTTCACACATTACCATCTTTAAGCTTTCTTTCAGCCCTAGCTCTAAAAAAATCAGCATTCTTCCAGTTCAGGAATTTTGTACTTTCCTGATTTCCATTGTCCATCATTAGTGGCAAATAATGAGAACATGTCTCTTTTTAAAAGACTGACATTGTGAACCCAAACTTGGCGGAGAGTCATGAAAGTTATCATTGAATTTTACCATTAATCATTGAAGAAATATCTCTGAAAGTTGATACATTGCTGCCACATTGCTCATTGAGCTTATCCAGGGTGTAGCTGAATCTTACAGACTGGGATGATACCAGACTTCATTCCCATTTGAACTGAAGCAGCAATGGGTGTCATCCTGGGATGGGAAAGGGAAAATGAGTCAGTGCTCAGTACCCCACCCAGTGGCCAGGTGATGTTTGCTCTAGCTGCGTATCTCTACATTAGAAAAGAAGACTGCGTATTAATCAAATGATCTGCTGACACATAATATGTCTGAAATAAAAGATAGAACTACAGATGCCAAAGATCTGAAACAAACCAGCAATTTCTGGAGAAACTCAGTGCATCTGTCAGCATCTGTAGAGAGAAAGCAGAGTTAACATTTCAAATCCAGTGACCCTTCATCAGAACTGAACATGTCTTATTCATAAACATGATCACTTAGCTGAGAATGAGTTGATGATTGTCCAAGAAAGAGCTCAAGGCTTAGGGAAGAGGAGTAGGAACAATAACAGAAAAAAGATGGCAATAAATATCATTTTTCGAAAGTACTGTGGGCTTAAAGTTGCAATGACTGGAGAGGATGGTTTGCTTGGAATGTGGTGCAGAATCATCTCAACTCGTATTACATTACACATGGATTAAACCTTAAACAGAAGTAGGAAGGCCATGCCTTCTATCAATCTCTCAGTGATAAGGGGGATTGTTTGGGAAACAACACTTATGGAAAGACATCAGTAAAATTAATGGCATAACCCTGTTTCTATACTGTAAATACAATGTAATTCACATCAGTTGAGACATTGTGTGAGTCACTTTGAATCCTTCTATTTTTTACATCGGTTCACAGGATGTGGATGTCACTGGCATTTATTGCCAATCCCCAATTGCCCCTGTGAACATGCTGATAAGCTGCCTTCTTGCTGCAGTCTATGTGAAGTACATGCATCCACAAAGGAATTAGAGAGGGAGCTTCAGAATGCTGACCTGCAACAATGAAGAAATGGCAATACAGTTCCAAACCAAGACAAAAGAGGAACTAGTAAATGGTGGTGGTGTTCCCATGCATCTGCTGACCTTGTCCTTCTAGTTGATGGAGATTATGAGTTTGGAAGCTCCATGGTCCTAAATCTTTCCTAGTATAAAACAATCATGTATTCTAATTCCATTCTTGAATCAGATCAGTTCCAATAAGAGCCATTTGGGCTGTGGAAAAGGCTTGCATTTCTCTAAGGCCCTCCATGTCCACTGCACATTTCAATATACTTCATAGCTATTGAAGTATTTTCAAAGTGTAATCTCTGATGTAATGTAGGAAACCCATCAGTTATTCACATACAGTAAGCTGTCACCAAAAATGTGATACTGACTGGGTTATCTATTTTTTCTGATGCTGATTGAAGAACAAATGTTAGTCAGGAGGCAGTGAGGTCTGCAGATGCTGGAGATCAGAGTTGAGAGTGTGTTGCTGGAAAAGCACTGCAGGTCAGGCAACATCCAAGGAGCAGGAAAATCAATGGTTTCGGGCCGGAGCCCTTCATCAGGAATGTTAGTCAGGTGACCATGGATGATTCCCCTGCTTTTCTTCAAAATAACACCTTAGAATGTTTTACAAACACATCACAAGGGTGTACTAGTTTAACATCTAAACCAAAGGGTGACATTTTCTTCGATTCAACATTCCCATAGTTCTACAATGGAGTCAACTTAATGTTTTGCAGTAACGGTCTTAAATGGGAATTAAAACCACACCTTCCTGAATCAAGGTTGGAAGTATGAGCAACTGAACTATTTGAGCTGATGGACATTCCAAGCTGTACATGCTCACTAGGAAACTGTTGGAACAAGATGATTAAAATTTCACTGAATCAACTTTACAGTGAAAACCTGGTTGTATATAGAATCGCTCAGCTCTGGCCCTGACTTGTTTCTTATCAGTAAAGGGAAGTTCTATAGAGCACCAACAGTTAACCACAGGGATTATTTTACACAGGTTGTTTGCCAGTAGCAATGTTCAGTTCATTCACAAATGATTGGCAGTAAACAATGAGAGCTATTCTATAAGATTTACTTCAGGTGATAAATCTATTCATAGACTCACTACAGTGCAGATAGAGGCTATTCTGCCCATTGAGTTTGTATGAAATCCCCAAAGAGCATCCCAATCAGACCTATCCCATCCCTGTAACCCTGCATTTATCATAGCCAATTCATCTTGCCTGCACATCCCTGGACTCGAGGGACAATTTAGCATAGCTATTCCACCTAACGCACATACTGTTGGACTGTGGGAGGAAACTGGAGTGCCTGGCAGAAACAAAAATAGATATGGGAATAATTTGCAAATTCCACACAGTCACTCAAGGCTGGAATCAAACCTGGATCCCCAGCGCTATGAGGCTGTAATGCTAACCACTGTGTCACCTGTGCTACCTCTGTCCCAGGAGAAAGTGAGGACCGCAGATGCTGGAGATCAGAGCTTAAAATGTGTTGCTGGAAAAGCGCAGCAGGTCAGGCAGCATCCAAAGAGCAGGGGAATCGACGTTTCAGGCATAAGCCCTTCTTTAGGAATGATGAAGGGCTCATGCCCAAAACGTCAATTCTCCTGCTCTTTGGATGCTGCCTGACCTGCTGCGCTTTTCCAGCAACACATTTTAAGCTCTACCTCTGTCCCATATGGTTTACAGAAGGGCAGATCTAAGTTTATAAGTATGTATTCACAGATTGCCCAGTTGAAGAATTTGATATGTTGGACATTAGCCTAAAACCATCTATTTTCTGCAATACTTAATGCTGTGACCATGAAGTCTTGGGATGCAAGACTTTGATTCACCTGGATTCATGAGGTTCTGGCTTATTATAGAGTCATAGAGTCGTAGAAATGCACAACATGGAAATAGACTCTTTGGTCAAACTTATCCATGCCAACCAGACATCCTAAATTACTCTAATCTTATTTGCCAGCATTTGGCCCATATCCCTTTAAATCCTTCCTTAAACAATCAAGATGCCTTTCAAATGTTGTAATTGTACCAGCTTCCATCACTTCCTCTGTCCCAGACGGACCACCCTCTGCATGAAAATGTTGTCCCTTTTTAAATCTTTCCCCTCTCACCTTAAACCTATACCTTCTAGTTTTGGAGTCCCCACCCTGGGGAAATATCTTGCCTTTTCACCTTATCCATGCTCCTCATGATTTTATAAACCTCTAAAAAGTCACCCCACCGTCTCCAATGTTCCAGCCTATTTACCCACTCCCTAGTGCTCAAAACCTGCACCTTGGCGATATCTCTGTTAATTTTTTTCTGAACTCCTTCAAGTTTCACAACATCCTTCCTATAGCAAGGAGACCAGAATTGCATGCAGCATTCCAAAAGTGGCCTAATGGCTGCAACATGACCTCCCAACACCTATACTCAATGCACTGACGAATAAAGACAAGCATGCCAAACGCCTTCTTTATATCCTCTCTAACTGAGACTCCACTTTCAAAGAATTATGAAAATCTTTGTTTAGCAACACTCCCCCAGGACCTTACTATTAAGTGTGTTAGTTCTGCCCTGATTTGCCTTTCCAAAATTAATTGTGGAGAGAAACAGGAATTCTTTTGCTTTCAATTAAAGTGAAAATTGTGCATTTCAAAAGAACCTGCACAGTTTTTTTGATGTTCAATCAGATAAAGGCAGGCCACAGTACAGTATTAAACTAGACCTGCTACAAGAGCTGAAAATGTGTTGCTGGTTAAAGCACAGCAAGTTAGGCAGCATCCAAGGAACAGGAAATTCGACGTTGCGGGCCAGAGTCCTTCATCAGGAATGAGGAGAGGGTGCCAGGCAGGCTCAGATAAAAGGTAGGGGGGAGGGACTTGGGGGAGGGGCGATGGAGATGTGATAGGTGGAAGGAGGTCAAGGTGAGGGTGATAGGCCGGAGAGGGGGTGGGGGCGGAGAGGTCAGGAAGAGGATTGCAGGTTAGGAGGGCGGTGCTGAGTCCAAGGGAGTCGACTGAGACAAGGTGGGGGGAGGGGGAATGAGGAAACTGGAGAAATCCGAGTTCATCCCTTGTGGCTGGAGGGTTCCCAGGCAGAAGATGAGGCGCTCTTCCTCCAACCGTCGTGTTGTTATGTTCTGGCGATGGAGGAGTCCAAGGACCTGCATGTCTTCGGTGGAGTGGGAGGGAGAGTTAAAGTGTTGAGCCACGGGGTGGTTGGGTTGGTTGGTTCGGGCGTCCCAGAGGTGTTCCCTGAAGCGTTCTGCAAGTAGGCGGCCTGTCTCCCCAATATAGAGGAGGCCACATCGGGTGCAGCGGATGCAATAGATGATGTGTGTGGAGGTGCAGGTGAATTTGTGGCGGATATGGAAGGATCCCTTGGGGCCTTGGAGAGAGGTAAGGGAGGAGGTGTGGGCGCAAGTTTTGCATTTCCTGCGGTTGCAGGGGAAGGTGCCGGGAGTGGAGGTTGGGTTGGTGGGCGGTGTGGACCTGACGAGGGAGTCACGAAGGGAGTGGTCTTTGCAGAATGCTGATAGGAGAGGGGAGGGAAATATATCCCTGGTGGTGGGGTCCGTTTGGAGTTGGCGGAAATGACGGCAGATGATACGCTGTATACGGAGGTTGGTGGAGTGGTAGGTGAGAACCAGTGGGGTTCTGTCTTGGTGGCGGTTGGAGGGGCGGGGCTCAAGGGCGGAGGAGAGGGAAGTGGAGGAGATGCGGTGGAGGGCATCGTCGATCACGTCTGGGGGAAATCTGCGGTCCTTGAAGAAGGAGGCCATCTGGGCTGTACGGTATTGGAACTGGTCCTCCTGGGAGCAGATGCGGCGGAGACGAAGGAATTGGGAATATGGGATGGAGTTTTTACAGGGGGCAGGGTGGGAGGAGGTGTAGTCCAGGTAGCTGTGGGAGTCAGTCGGTTTATAGAAGATGTCTGTGTTGAGTCGGTCGCCCGAGATAGAAATGGAAAAGTCTAGGAAGGGGAGGGAGGAGTCTGAGACAGTCCAGGTGAATTTGAGGTCAGGATGGAAGGTGTTGGTAAAGTTGATGAACTGTTCAACCTCCTCGTGGGAGCACGAGGCAGCGCCGATACAGTCATCGATGTAGCGGAGGAAAAGGTGGGGGGTGGTGCCAGTGTAGTTGCAGAAGATGGACTGTTCCACATATCCTACAAAGAGACAGGCATAGCTGGGGCCCATACGGGTGCCCATGGCAACTCCTTTAGTTTGGAGGAAGTGGGAGGATTGGAAAGAGAAGTTATTCAGGGTGAGGACCAGTTCAGTCAGTCGAAGGAGGGTGTCAGTGGAAGGGTACTGGTTGGTGTGGCGGGAAAGGAAGAAGCGGAGGGCTTTGAGTCCTTCGTGATGGGGGGTGGAGGTGTAAAGGGACTGGATGTCCATCGTGAAGATAAGGCGTTGGGGACCGGGGAAGCGAAAATCATGGAGGAGGTGGAGGGCGTGGGTGGTGTCCCGAACGTAGGTGGGGAGTTCTTGGACTAAAGGGGACAAAACCGTGTCGAGGTACGCGGAGATGAATTCGGTGGGGCAGGAGCAGGCTGAGACAATGGGTCGGCCGGGGCAGTCAGGTTTGTGGATTTTGGGCAGGAGGTAGAAACGGGCAGTGCGGGGTTGTGGGACTATGAGGTTGGAGGCGGTGGATGGGAGATCCCCTGAGGTGATGAGGTTATGGATGGTCTGGGAGATGATGGTTTGGTGGTGGGAGGTGGGGTCATGGTCAAGGGGTCAATAGGAGGAGGCGTCCGCGAGCTGGCGTTTGGCCTCAGCGGTATATAGGTATGAACTCAGATTTCTCCAGTTTCCTCATTTCCCCTCCCCCCACCTTGTCTCAGTCGACTCCCTTGGACTCAGCACCGCCCTCCTAACCTGCAATCCTCTTCCTGACCTCTCCGCCCCCACCCCCTCTCCGGCCTATCACCCTCACCTTGACCTCCTTCCACCTATCGCATCTCCATCACCCCTCCCCCAAGTCCCTCCCTCCTACCTTTTATCTGAGCCTGCCTGGCACCTTCTCCTCATTCCTGATGAAGGGCTCTGGCCCGAAACGTCGAATTTCCTGTCCTTGGATGCTGCCTAACCTGCTGTGCTTTAACCAGCAACACATTTTCAGCTCTGATCTCCAGCATCTGCAGACCTCACTTTTAACTCGAAGATTTTAGACCTGCTACAAGTCTAGTTTACAAGAGATTTAGTTTCGCTGAGCTAAGGCCACTTCAATTGTTTAGAGCAATGAAGGGGCCAAATATATGATGTCCCTATTCCTATCCAGTGAATCTACCTAGAAGATACACTTTTGTCAACATCAGAAGAAGACAGGATTTGTCTCAACTGTGATGCCCTGCGACGTTGATTAGTCTAATACAACCCGCCTCGGTCAACACTTGAGGGAGGTGCGAAATGTTGTAACAGTCTTTGGCAAGAAAGCAGCAAAGCAAATTGAGTTGTAATGCAAGAATGAGCTCAGACTGAAAAAATAACATGCTGCACATATAAGTTTCATGCTGTTTAATGCTAATTTATTCAGATCCAGGAATTTCATACCTGTCACCCTGGACTTCAAAATCCATTTTTTTGCATAATAACCAGATATAATCAACAGCATAGAATCTTTAGGAAAACATAATGCCACCAGCAGAGAGTCACAAACCTTTCAGTACAAACACCCCTTCTGTTTCCACTGATAAAGGGATCAGTGTAATCTTACATGTGCCTGGAGTTTGGTTAGCTAGTAAATATTTTCTTATTGTTTAAAGCATCGATGACATCTTATTGTTACCTTTTTTCTCTCCTCTCCATGAGTTGTGTTGAATCATTCCTCTTCTGCTCTAACAATGCATGCTTTCCAAAGAATCAAAGACAAAGTGGTTCGCTCCTTCTCCTACAATTTATTGGTACTCTGCAATCTTCAAGAGCTTCTTCGGAGTTTCACCAACATATTTCAACACTGGTGCTCCGTTTTGGTTCTTCTGCAATAATTGCAGATTACAAAATCATTTCCGTCTCAAAATGTCAAATACTGAAACCTGTTGCTCTCTTTTCTCTCTTGTACTACATCAGCTGTGACTCATATCAGTAAACTCTTCAACTGTGGGTCAGAAATATTTAAGGAGGCCAGAAGATTGTTCAAGTCAGACTCTGATACATGGGCATGTAAATCAAAACTGCACTCAGTGCAATACAGAAGAAGTGTTGAGCTTTTGTGTTGTCATCTTTCACAGAGATGTATAATCGCAGCTAGTCTGTCCTCTCAGGAGAATGTAAAAGATCTCCCAGTTTTGCTTTGAAGAGTATATAAAATTCCTATTGTACCTCTTAGTCAACATCACAGTAAAATAGATGATTTGATTATTATATTGCTGTTATTGCAGCTTGCTGTAAACAAATTGACTGCCATGTTTCCGATGACACACATCAGAAATGTGATATTATAACATTCAGAACTTCAATAGCTGTTCATGGATTGAATAATCAACAAAGGCAAACTGTTACATGTCAAAAGAAACAGTAATAATTGTGTCTGGAATAAGCTATTAAAGGACAAGGTTAAAAAAAGTGATTGCCTTGCACAAGAATTTAAGGAGTTAGTTATGGGAAAAGCTATGTCTTTGAACAGACTGTTAATGTCAAGTGTAACAAGAAACAACGAAAGTACTTCTGATAAGAAGGCAAGCTCCAGACTGGCAGTAATTTGGATGAAAGGACTTCTTAAAAAATCGTCATTATATCATCTCAGTGACTGAAAATCTAGATAAGAGTCAAACACCTGAACCACTCAAGAATAGACCTTTGAAGAACAACACTGCAGAAGGACCAAACCCTGAAGACTCCTCCCAATGACGGATCACTGTTGGTTGAAGTCCTGGCCTGAGTTTGACATTAGGCAGTTAATATCTAAGTTGGGTTGCAGACTTATAGTTGTTTACTCGAGGAGTCTTCTACATGGTTGCTGCATGCAATAAAGTTTGAATTATTGTTTCAGTACTTCATTATCTGTGAGATTTCTTCATGAGTAGCTGAATTAAAGGAGACAGTGCCTCACGCCTGAAGACAAGATTTTTATCTGCAATGGAGAGGGAGCCCAGTTTCTGCCTTACCTTGGTGATACACTCCTCCCAAGATTTTGCTGACACCCCAGCCTCTCTGAACTATATTCCCAGCACCTTCAGCCAATCTGTCCTGATACTGAATGGGAAAAGGGATCAGTCAGCTCAGTAGCAAACCAGTGCTGTACTCTGCCATGTATAACTGTGGACCAAGATGACCCAAATGGAAATCCATGATTGCTAACATTCTGTAGAGGCATGACAACTGGGGGAAGAGAGAGAGTTCTCCTACTATTTAAGGTTTAGTTATAATTGGGTTACTATATATTTGGGTGTTCATAAACTATTGACACATTCCTTTGTTGATAGTCAGATGATTCTGTTAGTTTTATATCATTAAGACTCGCTGAAAGATAGTAAGGTGGATGTTGATTTTCAGATAGATTGGATTCTGACCATACAAGAGAATAGAAACTTTAAATCTATCTCAGTGCATAGAACCTAGAGACAGGTGCAGGAGAAAACTGTACAACCCCTCAAACAAGCTGTGCCATTCGATCTGATCAGAACAGAATATCTATATGAGCTGCAATTTCCTGCTCACTTGCCACATGTCCTGTTTTCCTCATTGTCCAACATGTCTAGCAATTCCAATCTTCAATATCCTTCACAAATAAACATCCACTGCACTAGTGCATGGAGGCAAGTGTGGAATGTTTGGGCTATTCTCACTGGAGATGAAACTTCAGCATTACTTCCAAAGCTTCCCAACCAGTGTCACCCTCATATTTAACCCTCCCACTTAACACAATCCCAGGGATCTTGTGATTTTTAAAAAATGCTTTTATTAGCAATTGATACATAAGCATTAGGCCATTTTTGTAAGATTACAAATTCCCCTGCACCATCATATCAACCTTCACTGTCCTTGCGTCAACCCATCTTTACTGAAACCTTCTTCCATATCTTTATCAACTCCAATTTGAACTACAGCCATTCTACTTGTGCTCTCCCAGCCAGACTGCCTTCTTCCATAACTCCTGAAACTTTGAGTACCCTCTTTATTGTGTGCCACAATGAGACTTTCAGTTCACCATTAGCTGACGTTTAAAATTCTCACCCTTGTGTTCAAGTCTCTCCATAGCCTCATCTCTTTTAACTCTGTAGCCTCTTTCAGTTCAACAACCATCCAAGATCTCTGTATTTTTCCAAATTTGTCCCTTGTGCATTGGTGACTTCTTTCACCCCACTATTAATTGACATATCTTCACCATTCCTATATTTAAAATGCTTCTCTTAAGTTCACCCAGCCCACCTCACCCTGTCCTAAAGGAGCATGATTAAAACCAACCTCTTTACTCAAGCTTTTATTCACTACTCCTAATATCTTAATGGCTTCAGCAACAACCTGATTGATCCTATTTCAGTGAAGTATTATGGACTTTGCCTACATTCGTCGAGCTCTATAACTAAAGCTATTGTTGCTAAACAAAAGTTTAAAATTAACTAGGATGCAAATTTATAATGTAAAAATTCAAAACTTGTATCCTTTTAAGATTTTTTTGTAATTTGTTTCCTGTAACATCAGTGAAATTTTGTTCAACATATATTCAGAGTATTTTTAAGTTGCTAGTTTGTTGGAGCTGTAAATATTTTAAAAGTTAATAATCAGTTTTTGCTCGTTCAATTGTTTAATCTATAATTTACAGCACAGTTAGGAATTTGTTCACAAGAAACAGGATCCTAATGAGATTTAAAAAAACAGAGCAAAACCTTCAGGTATCAATGCTAAGATGTCTGACCAAAACAATGTGGCATGCATATCAAATACTTTGAAGATGGACATAGTTAAAAATCACAGAACACCAGATTATAGTCCAACAGGTTTATTTGGAAGCACTAGCTGATCCTTCATCAGGTAGCAGTATCGAATGAACCAAAACCTGCAACTCATTCTAAAAGATGAAAGAGTTAACAGCGATCTAGGTTTGTTCAATATATCATTTCAGTTGCATGACACTGTAATCTTTTGCTATACATTCTGTGTCTTATGGTCCTGCTCCATAGCTACCTGACGAAGGAGCTGTGCTCCGAAAGCTCATGCTTCCAAATAAACCAGTTGGACTATAACCTAGTGTTGGGGTGATTTTTAACTTTGTCCACCCCAGTCCAACACTGGCTCCTCTGCATCACTTTGAAGATGAACAGAGCATATGAGAAAGGAACAGGTTTCTTTTTGCTGTTGTAAGGGATAGATCATGGACTGATATGTTGCATAAAATTACATAGATGCACGTCAGGCCTTTCTGCGAAATATTCTGGCAATCGTCCACCACATTAAACATTCACTCCTTCCACCACCAAAGCACATTGGCCAGAACATGTGTCATCTGCATCAACTGCAGTATCCCATCAAAGCTCCTCTGACAGCATCTCTACCACCTAGAAGGACAGGTGCATGGGAATGTCAAAGCAACAGGTTCCACTCCAAGCAGGTTCCACACTGACTTGCAACTCTATCATTGCTCCTTCGCTGTTGCTGGGTCACAATACCTGGAACTCCCTTCCCAACGTCTCTACTGTTCACATGGATTGTGGGGATCCAAGAAGGTGCCTTGCCAACATTTTCTCAAGGGCGATTAGCGATGGGCAATAAAAGCTGACAATGCTAACAGCACCCAAGCCCTGTGAGTGAGGGGTTTGTCTTATGAAGGGAGATTTAGCACTTTAGGACTATATTCTCTGGAGTTCAGAAGAATGAGAGGTGATCTAGTTAAGGCGTTAAAGAGGCTTGATAAAGTAGACATGGAGAGGATGTTTCATCTTTTGTGGAGCAATCTACAATGAGAGGTCATAGTTTTAGAATTTAAAACAGAGATAGAGAGAAATTACTTCCCTCAAAGGGTTGTTAATCTGTGGAATTCATTATCCCAGAGTGCGATGGACATTGAGTAAATTTAAGAAGGAGATAGATACCTAATTTATAACAAGTTTAAGGGTTATGGGTAGTGGGCAGGAAAGTGGAGTTGAGGTTGAACTGAGATCAGTAATGATTGTATTAAATAGCAAAGCAGGCTCAACGAGTTAAATTGCTTATTCCTGCCTCTAGTTTATATGTCCTTATAGTGAATAAGAAAAAAAAAATCAATATGGCAATGTACGTTTTCAATATGACCTGTGATACTTTACAAAGGGAGTGGCGTCCAGTCAGTTTAGGATTCTGTCGATCCATGGGATTCCAATCAACTGTGGTACTATCACTTGACTGTGATCTTGCTCTCTTTTGGGTGGAGTCTAACAAGCTCTTTCTTTAAATCCTTTTTGTCTGTGGCCTTGAGTAACAATAGGTGAAACTAATTCTTAGTCCACTTGATTGGATTGCAGTTACTTCACCATCCATCCTTAAGCATAGGGCCTTTGTGGTGCAATGGTAGTGTCCCTACCTTAAAAAACCAGGGTCAAGTCTTACCTGCTCCAAGAGATGTGTAATAACATCAATGATTAGGGTGATTAGAAAATATAGCAAGCTTATATAGTCCTTATGACCCTTTAAAAGGGTATATCCTGTCCTTCCACTTTTGCAAGAGTTAAGTTCAACCTTTAGTGATAAAGCCAACTTTTCTCCACCTTTGTCCTTGCTCTTTGCAAAAAGTTCAGTACAAGAAAGGAATATGACTTCCTTCACACCGTGCTAATATTGTTTAGGTATGGCTGACACTCATGCAATGCTGACTGAATTCACAAGCATATTGCTTCCTAGCATCTCATAAACATTAAAACATTCACTTAAATCCACCACACGGATGAGGCTTACAGCTACAGATTTAATTTTGCTCATACATGGGATATGGGAGCCATTTGCCTTTCTCAAATTGCCTAGAGGGCAGTTAAGGGTCAATTACATTGCTGTAGATCTGGATTCACATATAGGCTAGACCAGGTAAGAATAACAGATTTCCTTTCCTAAAGGTCATAAAATCATAGACCCATGAGGCAGTGTGGTGGCTCTTTGGTTACCACCGCTGCCATCACAGCACCACAGATCAAATTCGATTCCAGATTTGTGGAAGTTTGTGTCTGTGTGGAGTTTGCAAGTTTTCCCCCGTGTCTGCATGGGTTTCCTCTGGGTGCTCTGGTTTTCTCCCATAGACCAAAGATATGCAGGTTAGGTGCATGCTAAAAATTGCCGTGTAGTGTCCAGGAGTTGGAGGCTGAGTCTGATGGGATGCTCTTCAAAGGGTTGATACAGACTCGACGAGCTGAATAATTTCTTTCCATGCTGTAGGGATCTATGACATGAGTGAACCGGATGGATTCTTATGGCAAATGTCACACTATCACTATGCTGGCAGCTGTCTATTCTAGATTTTATTGAATTTAAATTTCATCAAGTACTATACCAACCCACATTCCCAGGCCATTGATGTAGGGTTAGCCCAGTAACATCACCACCATCTCCCCTACATGAAGTGAGACGGAGGTGAAGTTGAGCTGACGATGGGCCAGTTAGTGAGCTATGGCAGTGGGTGCCCACAGAGACCATCTCAAGCTTGGATGGCTCAACAGAGGATCTTAACTTCATTGGTTTGAGCAGGACATTCTGAACCAGAGATCCATGGCTCATGAAGGATCCAATAGTGGGTTTCAAGCAATTAATCACATCAGCATCATTCAAGGATAGAACTCCGGTTGTGAGAGCAATGTCAACCCAAGAAAATGAGTGTGATGGATCAATACTGTTGTCAGGAATACCACTTTTATTACTCAGAATGAAACCTTGAAGTAGGCTTTTTTAAATTTCACCTCCAAAGAAAAATTAAACTTCAAGTTGGCACCCCAGTGCAACATTGAGTCGATGTTATCCTGCCATCGTGACTTATGATTGAAAAGAGGGAATTCTACATTTTCTCTTCCTCAAGTTCCTGTAGAGACAGTTGGATCTTTGCCTTGCAGTCTGTGTGGTATGAGCATGAAGCTTTTGTTAAGCTTTGCTTAGAACACATCAAAGGCATTGCATCCACCTCTGGTCACCACACCTTAGGGGGTCATTGAGTGGCAGAAGATAATTACTAGAATGATTGCAAGGCTGAAGCAAATGTTAGGTTAATGAGATTAAACTGGAGAAGTTGAGGCTATTCTCCTCAGAGCAGAATAGGCTGAGGGATAAGTTTGAGAGCGGTGTATAGATATATAACAGGCTTAACAAACAGAAGCTTCCCATTAATTTATGGTACAATAATCAGCAGGGACACAATGTTGGACAAGGGACACTTGGAAAGTGTGAGGAAGAACTTTTTTATACAGAGATTGACAATGATTTGGAACTTGCTACCTGGGAAGGTGGTGAAAGTAGAGATGGTCAATAATTTCAACAGAACATTGTACAGATAATTCGCATGAATGCATTTGGAAGGCCACATACTGGGAAGGATGGGACTGACTGAATAGCTTCTATAAAGAACCAACATAGGTTTGATGGGCTGAATGGCTGACAGATACCGTAATTACTCTGACTCACCCGCCCACCACAGTCAAATCAAGTTAGCACAGCAACCAGTTGGTGGAGAATTAAAAACAGAAATTTGCTGGAGAAACTCTGATAGGTCTGGCAACAGCTGTGATGGGAGAAACACAGTCATCTCCCAAATGAATAGTTAGTGGGGGTTTGATGCCAATTTTGTGGGGTATTGGGCCAAGGATTAGCTGATATGTTGGTGGATGGTTTGCTGATGTTGCCTTTTGATCTTTAAATGGCTTACAGCTGCTTTCCTGTGACAACTGCACATGCTGGTGGCTATGGTTTGGCCTTGTCATGCCTGCTGACTAAGCTACCACGGGATAGCTTAGGGACCCAAAGTCCCAGGGCACCACTCAATGACGTGGGGATGCACGCAGAAGTTGACCTTTTTTTTAGATTGTTAAGTGCCTAGCTATACATTGTATATGAAAGTCTACCTTTTCTTTTCACACTATACTGTTATAAAGCACAGTAACAGACCCTTTGGTCCAACTCATCCTTGCTGACCAGTTATTTTAAACTGATCTGGTCCCATTTCCCAGCATTTGGCTCATATCCCTCTAAACCCTTCCTATACCCATCCAAATGTCTTTTAATTGTTGTACCAGCCTCTGCCACTTCCTCTGACAGCTCATTCCATACACACACCACCCCCTGTGTAAAAAGGTTGCCCCTTAGGTCCGTTTTAAATATTTCCCTTCTCACCCTAAACCTATGTCTTTAGTTTTGGATTCCCCTACCCTGGGAAAAAGACCTTGGCTTTTGACCCTATCCATGTGCCTCATGATTTTATAACCCTCCACAAAGTCACCCCTCAGCCTCTGGGTAAAAAATGAGGTCTGCAGATGCTGGAGATCACAGCTGAAAATGTGTTGCTGGTTAAAGCACAGCAGGTTAGGCAGCATCCAAGGAATAGGAAATTCGATGTTTCGGGCATAAGCCCTTCATCAGGAATGACTTATGCCCGAAACATCGAATTTCCTATTCCTTGGATGCTGCCTAACCTGCTGTGCTTTAACCAGCAACACATTTTCAGCCACCCCTCAGCCTCTGTCACTCCAGGCAAAAAAGCCCCAGCCTATTCAGCCTCTGCTTGTAGCTCAAATCCTCAAATCCGAGCAACTGACCAACAGGAGAGCAGACTGACCCCACTGTGTCTCTGTCACTGACCCAGGAGAGAGCAGTATGACCTAACTGTGTCTATGCTACTGACCTAGGAGACAGCAGACTGACCCTGCTCTATTCAGCCTCTCCCCATAGATCACACCCTTCAATCCCAACAACATCCTTGTAAAACTTTTCTGAATCCTTTAAAGTTTAACAATGTCTTTCTGACAACAGGGAGACCAGAATTGAATGCAATATTCTAAAGGTGGCCTCACAAATGTCCTTTAGAGCCACAACATGACATCCAAATTCTTATACTCACTGCACTGACCAATGAAGATAAGCACGTCAAATGCCTTGTTCACCACCCGATCAACCTGCGACTCCACGTTCTAGGAACTATGCATCTACATCCCTAAGTCTCTGCTCAACAACACTCCCCAGGGCCCTCTCATTAACTATATAAGTGCTGACCTGAACTGGCTTTTCAAAATTGTGAGATCTTGCTGCCTATGATTTTGTTGCTAACTTTTCTAGCAAATAAGAAACCACTCACAAAAACCCATAAATCGTATTATTTTTAACCAGGGGTTGTGAGACGTCTCTGCACATTTCTTGTAACCCTACAGATTTAAAGTAATGGGAACTAGAGTGTAAGGAGGATAAAGAATAACCTCTAACCTAACTTGAAACCCAGTACTAAAAAAAGCCTTCCAATCTTACACCATAAATATGCAACAAATGGCATGCATTTTCAGGCAATTTCATAGTATTAAGCTTTATTTGTTCCTTTTATGCATTGGAAGATGAAACCAAAGACGTGTATTTATATATTGCCTTTCACAGTCTCAGCATTCAAAGCGTTGATCCATCTAAGCAGCATTTTTATATTCACTGATGGGAGATGGAGTTTGCAAGCTGGGCTTGCATTTATTTCCCTTGAGTAATCGAATAATTAACAGAATCAAGCACCAATCCATTCCAATGAGGTTCAAATGCCTATTTTTATCTTTTGAAGTTAGTGAGTTGAGGAAAAAGTTTATTAGTCATACATAAACTAGCAATTATCATGAGATGCAATGTAAGGAGAGGTTTATGGCTTTTTTAAATTCACTTGTGGGACATGGGAAGCCAGGGCTGGCCTACCATTTAATTCTCTTCAGAAAGTGGTGGCAAGTAGCCTTCTTAAATCATTAGTATACCCTCAAAGCCTTTACTGAGGGAATTTCAAGATTTTGACCCAGTGATACTGAAGGAATGGTGATAAATTTCCAAGCCAGGATGGTGAGTGGCTTGAAGAGAATCTTAAAGATCGTGTGTTTTCCTTGTATCTGCTGCCCTTGGCCTTCTAGATGGAAGTGGCCATGGGTTTGAAATGTGCTGGCCAAGGATCTTTGGTGTACTTCTGCCATGCACTTTGTAGACACACTGCTGCTACTGAGTGTCAGTGGTGAAGGGAATGGATGTAGTGCCAATCAAGGGGTCTGCTTTGTCCTGGATGGTGTCAGGCTTCTTGAACGTTGTTGGAGCTGCACTCATCACGCGAGTCTTTGGTAAGCACAGTGAAAGCAGACTCTCAAGGGGAAAATGGCCTACCCCTGCCCCTTATTGCTGCCACACAAAAAGGAATTGTAGCTATAGTTTTACTGTTGATTGAGTTGGGATGAAATTTCACTCGAAAAGCTTTGGTCATACTATTTGACACTACCTCCAATCATCTTCTGGGAGCAACCTTACAAATACTGTAAACATGAGTGTAGGAAGTGCATTTCATTAGGAAGAGAAAGCAGAAGTAATATTCCCTCTAGTGGTAGGGTTTTCAAATCCCCAGTATCATTGATTTATTTGTTATCTTACATTGGATTTACAGTCTGATAATAAGCTGTCCTGTTAGCCCATCCTAGCATTGAGAAGTCTTTCTGAAAATGTTTTGATTTTGTGCTTATGATTATCAAGAAAGAAAATCTTGAATGCTATCATCTTGATAAGTTCCCTGAAAATTAAATAATTTATATCTTGGGATAACTGAATTCCACAATATCGTCAAAGGAATTGAGACATTACTGTGTGGCTTTGAATAATGAAATTTGTGTGAATTAATGATATTACACTGTAAAAGAGCTTTTCCCACTGAGGAGAAAAAGAAATATAGAGTCATAGACTACAGCACGGAAACAGACCCTTTGGTCCAACCTGTCTATGCAGACCAGATATCCCAACCCAATCTAGTCCCACCTGCCAGCACCTGGCCCATATCTCTCCAAACCCTTCCTATTCATATACCCATCCAAATGCCTCTTAAATGTTGTAATTGTACTAGCCTCCACCACTTCCTCTGGCAGCTCAATCCATACATGTGCCAACATTGTGTTTTCCAGTTCAGTGGATCCAATATGATACTATTAACACCTCAGGCAGATGAGTTCAAAACTGAAACATCAATTGTTACATCCCTTCCCTTCACAGCTCAAAATGTGCTTTTCTCATCATGGCCACTAGGTGGCAAGCTGGGCAGCAAGATTGGAACTAAATGAATAACAAAACACCAATTGGAGATACCATCAAGAACATCAGAAATGTGTGGCACTATAGGAGCCTATTCAGCCCATCATATGTGTACTTTAAAAAGGCTGATTCCTGTTTGATTCCACTTTCCAGTGCTTAGTTCATAGCCCTGTAAGTTCCAACACTTCAAGTGAAAATCCAAGTGTTTTACAAATCAGCTTCGATCACCCTTTGAGGCAAAGCATTCCCATTCCCCAGCACCTATTGCTCAATTAAAATTCCCTTCAACTCCCCTGTAATCCTTCCATCAATTGTTTTAAAACTATATTCCCTCGTTATGAACCTTCTTGCTAAGTGAAATCCCTTTAGCAGCTTTCTGTCTTGTAAGACAACAATTTGTACATGGCAGGTACTCATGTGACTCAGCCAACGTTGTCTATCTTATACGTTGCAGGCAAGGATGCCCTGAGGCATGGTACATTGGGGAAACCGAGCAAAGGCTACAACAACAGATGAATGGGCACCGCACAACAATCAACAGACGGGAGTGTTCCCTCCCAGTTGGGGAACACTTTGGTAGTCCAGGATATTCGACCTCAGACTTTCAGGTGGCCATCCTCCAAGGCAGCAGCGAAAAGTGGCCAAGCAGAGGCTGATAGCTAAGTTCGGTAACTATAGGGAGGGCCTCAACCGGGACCTTGGGTTCATGTCACATTACAGGTGACCTCCATTGCACTATATATACACACACACACACACACACACACACACTCTCACACACACACAAACACACACACAGGCACTCCTATACACACACATAGATACGTAAACACATATACACAGACATGCACACAGACACTCACACACACCCTTACAGACACACACACTCCCACATCCACACAGGCATCTTCTCAGAGACTTAGAACACTCTATACTCATGCACACACACATATACACTCTCTCTCACAGACACTCACAACCCCGCCACCCCTGACATGCACACACAGACAGACAAAGACCCACATGCGGACATATATTTTGTGGGGTGAATTTGTACTTGCAGAGCTACATTATACTTTGCTCAAAGACTGCATGAGTTCATGTAAAACTCTGTTTTCTCACTTTTTAGATTAGAATGAATCTAAACATCACGTCATAGACAGAGAACACAAGGGGCTAACACCATTAACGTATTGTCTAGCTAACACCCATTGTTACAGCTAACCTGAGAATGCAACTTTTAAAAAAATGTTTTGTGATTTACACATGAAAGAAGTGAAATTACCATGGTATTCGAACAGATGAAAGACTCAACAGACAATCAAGTTATTTTTCATTGTATAATTTCAGTTACATCACACTGTAAATTTTTGCTATAAATTCTGTGCCTTAGAATTGTGTCCTCCACAATCACCTGGTGAAGAGTGGCGCTCCGAAAGCTAGCGTGCTTCCAATTAAACCTGTTGGAGTATAACCTGGTGATGTGTGATTTTTAACTTTGTACACCCCAGTCCAACACCAACATCTCCAAATCATAACAATTTGATGGTCAGCCTTGTGCTGACAGCACTAGATGCAACTCAGAGGACTCATTTTGGCACAGCATTTCCTGCCTCATTTACAGCAGAGCTGATTCATGATTCACTGACCTCCATTTTTTCTGGGTCCCCTTCTCAGCCAAATCAGAATCACAGAACCATTACAGTGCAGATGGAAGACATTGAGCCAAGTGTGTCTGGATGTACTGGCTCTTCGAGTGACATTCAAGATATGGTGCCAGTTCCACCAGCCTGTCTCCATAACCCTGTACACTACTTCTACTTAAATTTTCATCTAATGCCCTCTTCAATGCTTCAATTGAACTTGCTCCCTGACAATTCCAGGCAGTGCCACCAGACTCAAACTACTTGTTTGGAAAAAATATTTTTCTTGCGTGGCGTTTGCTCCTTTTGCAAATCACTTCAAATCTGTGCCCCCTTGTTTGTCATTCATTTATGAGTGGGAACAGTTTCTCCACAACCACTCTGTCCAGACCTCTCATGATTTTGAAAACATCAATAAAGTCTCCTTTCAGCCTTCTCTTCTGCAAGGAAACTAATGCAGACATCGCCAATCTATCTTCATAACAGAAGCTTCTCATGACTGCAACCATTCTCATAAATCTCTTCTGCACTCTCTCTAATGTGATCACATTCTCCCTCAAGTCTGGCACCTACACCTGTGCATAATACCACAAGCATGGTGTAACTAGTGTTATATACAAGTTCACAATAACCTCCCTGTTCTTGTACTCTTTACCCCTGTTAATATAACGTAGGATATTATGAACATTTTTAATCAACCCGCTCAGGCATACGTGTCCAGGGCAAATGGGATATGAAACCAGAGGTACAGAGACGCGCATTGTACAACAGCCCCTTGCCTAGGATGCTGTGTGGATTATTAATCACTTTTTCCATCTGTACTGCACCTTTATTGATTTCTGCATTATGCCTCCAGGTCTCTCTGCTCCCGCACTCCCTTTTGAATTATACCTTATATTTTACGTTATCTCTCTGTGTCCTTTCTCCCAAAAGTATTATCTCATATCTCTCTGTGCTGAACTTCATCTGCCACCTATCCACCTTTTCCATCAACTTGTCAATTTCAGTTTGAAGTTCTACACTGTTCAATCACAGCTTATAAAACATTCACATTTCATATCAATCTCAAACTTGGAAATTGTCCCCTGTACACTCAAAACTATTAGCATTCCATTTTTAGCTGTCCCTTCCAATGCCCTACCATAAGGTCACAGTAATCAGTATCGGTCTCCCCGTTGTCAGTGTTAATATCCACCACATTCATATCTCACTGCAGGTATCCTCGTGGCAGAGGCACGAGTATCTAATAGGTCACGACCCGGTAGCCAGTTCACCACACAGATTGCTCTTGGGTACAGAACCAGCACACAAGTCCTTCCTCTTTCTCCTGTGTACACTTTGTTATCAGTTAATTGGAGTAAATGTGATTTCAAATAAGCTAATATATGAGAAACCTCAGGTTATGTTGACATGCTGTTACTTTGGCTAGAGTTAAAACCACTTAGCTCCAAGAAGGCTTTACCCCATAAGTTTTCATTAATAATTGCTTTATTAATGAAAATATTTCTCATGTTAGTCCATTCAGCATTTCTTTTGGGAATAGTATTTATTCTCCTTCATTAAACTATAGATATGTTTGAATGCTATTACACAAGATCGAAATCTTAGATTCCACAGCACATTCTAATTCGATTAGATTACTTACAGTGTGGAAACAGGCCCTTCGGCCCAACAAGTCCACACCGACCTGCCAAAGCGCAACACACCCATACATTTACCCCTTACCTAACACTACGGGCAATTTAGCATGGCCAATTCACCTGACCCGCACATCTTTGGACTGTGGGAGGAAACCGGAGCACCCGGAGGAAACCCACGCAGACACAGGGAGAACGTGCAAACTCCACACAGTCAGTTGCCTGAGGCGGGAATTGAACCCAGGTCTCTGGCGCTGTGAGGCAGCAGTGCTAACCACTGTGCCACTGTGCCACCCACTATAATTCATGGCTGCATTATCTTTCAGTACATTTTCTCAGTGTTTTGCCAATTTTGAAATTCTGTGTGCATCAAAGTTGTGCCAAGACCTGGCAAACTCCCAACTGTTTTCAGCTGACATTTTCAACGGAGAAAGTGAGGACTGCAGATGCTGGAGATCAGTGCCAACCACTTGGTGCTGGAAAAGCACAAGCCTGTCAGGCAGTATCCGAGGAGCAGGAGAGTTGACATTTTGAGCATAAGCTCTTCATCAGGAATGGTGGCGGGTGAAGGTGCGGGGCGGGGGGGGGGGGGCGGAGTGGGGTTGGTGGCGGCATGCCAGAGAGCTGATGCAGAATTGGGACGGGTGTGTGTGGGGAAAGGTGACTGGAAGGTGATAGGTAGATGAAGGTGAGGGTGATGGTGACAGGTTGAAGCGATGGGTGAAGCAGATAGGTGGAAAGGAAAATGGATAGGTAAGATAGTTCAAGATGGCGATGCCGAGTTGGAGGGTTGGATCTTCAATGGTCAGGGAATGATGAACAGGAAAATTTGATGCAGATCAAGTTGTGCCTTATCTTAACTTTTAATAATATCTTTCAACTATCTGTATTTTAGTAAAATTAGTACCTTGAATTCAGAATTAGGTCTGAATCAGAATGGATCAAAAAATAGGTGGGAAAATAACTGGTGATAACTGCTGACACTTGGAGTAAATGTGTTTTGAAATGAGCTAATATGTGAGGAGGGAAGCCCAAAATGGGTTTTTTACTTCGGTTTTCATGAAGGAAAGGGACCTTGTCATGAATGAGAACCTTGAGGAGAAATAGGCTTGACAGGATCAAGATTGATGAGTTGATGTGTTGGAAATTTTGGCAAACATAAAGATTGATAAGTCCTCAAGGACAGGCCACATTTATCCTACGTTGCTCTGGGAAGCAGGAAAGGAGGTTGCTCAACCTCTGGTGAAGATCTTTGCTTCCTCACCCTCCACGGGAATCATACCAGAGGATTGGAGGGAGGCGAATGTTGTTCCTCTTTTCAAGAAGGGGATTGGGAAATCCCTGGTAATTGCAGACCAGTCAGTCTTAAGTTTGTGGTCAGCAAGGTTTTGGAAATAATTCTGAGGGATAGGATCTATGACTTTTTGGAAAAGCATAGCATGATTAAAGGCAGCCAGCATGGCTTTGTGAGAGGCAGGTCATGCCTCACAAATCTTATTGAATTCTTTGAGGAGGTGACGAGACAGTTTGATGAAGGTCGAGCAGTGGATGCGGTGTATATGAACTTCACCAAGGTATTTGATAAGGTTCCTCTTGGTAGGCTTATTCATAAAGTCAGGAGGAATGGGATACAGGGGGTATTTGGCTGTCTGGATTCAGAATTGGTTGGCTGACATAAAGGGAGAGATAGGTTGTAGATGGAAAGAATTCTGCCTGGAGGTCAGTGGTGAGTGGTGTCTCACAGGGCTCTGTTCTTGTGCCTCTGCTCTTTGTAATTTTTATAAATGCCCTGGATGAGGAGGTTGAGGGGTGGGTTAGTAAATTTGCCGATGATACAAAGGTTGGAGGTGCCATTGATAGTATCGAAAGCTACTGCAGGCTGTAGCACGACATAGACAGGATGCAGAGTTGGGCTGAGAAATAGCAGATGGAGTTCAACCTTGATAAATGCGAAGTGATGCATTTTGAAGGTTGAATTTGAATGCTGAATATAGGATTAAAGATAGGATTCTTGGCAGTGTGGAGGAACAGAGGGATCTTGACGTTCAAGTGCATAGATCCCTCAAAGTTGCCACCCAAGTGGATAGGGTTGATAAGAAAGCATTTAGTGTTTTGGCTTTCATTAACAGGGAGGTCGAGTTTAAGAGCCGCGAGGTTTTGCTGCAGCTCTACAAGACCCTGGTGAGATCACACTTGGAATATTGTGTCCAGTTCTGGTTGCCCTTTTATAGGAAAGATACGGAGCCTTTGGAGAGGGTGCAAAGAAGGTTTACCAGGATGCTGCCTGGACTGGAGGGCTTGCCTTATGAAAAGAAGTTGACTAAGCTCGGACTTCTCTCTCAGGAGAGAAGGAGGAAGAGAGGTGACCTGATCAAGGTATACAAGGTAATGAGAGGAATAGATAGAGTCAATAGCCAGAGACTTTTCCCCAGGGCAGGATGGACGAGGGGTCATTGTTTTAAGATATTAGGAGCAAGGTATAGAGGAGACATCAGAAGTAGGTTCTTTATGCAGAGAGTTTGGAATGCATGGAATGTGTTGCCAACAGTGATGATGGAAGCAGAGTCATGAGAGATACTTAAGCAACAGCTGGACATGCACATGGACAGCAGTGAGTTGAGGGGTGCGTAGGTTAGTTTATTTTACTTTAGATTAGAAATAATCCTCAGCACAACACCGTGGGCCAAAGGGTCTGTTCTGTGCTGTACTTTTCTATGTTCTATGTTCTATGTGAGAAACCTCAGATTATGAAACTTGAAAGGGGTCAGAAAAGATTTATAAGCATGGTGCCAGGGTTGGAGGATTTAAGCTATAGGGAGAGGTTGAATAGGCTGGGGCTTTCTTTTCTGGGGTGTCGGAGGCTGAAGGGTGACCTTAAAGAGGTTTATAAAATCATGAGGGGTATGGATAGGATAAACAGACAAAGTCTCTTCCCGGGGGTGGGGGAGTCCAGAATTAGGGGGCATGGCTTTAGGATGAGAGGGGAAAGATTAAAAAAAAGACCGAAGGGGCAACTTTTTCACGCAGTGGGTGGTATGTGTATGGAATGAGCTGCTAGAGGAAGTGGTGGGGGCTGGTACAATTGCAAACATTTAAAAGGCATCTGGGTAGGTATATGAATAGCTGCAAATGTGTTGCTGGTCAAAGCACAGCAGGTCAGGCAGCATCTCAGGAATAGACCTGCTGTGCTTTGACCAGCAACACATTTGCAGCTGTGATCTCCAGCATCTGCAGACCTCATTTTTTACAGGTATATGAATAGGAAGGGTTTGGAGGGATATGGGCTGGGTGCTGGCAGGTGGGACTAGATTGGGTTTAGATATCTGGTCGGCATGGATGAGTTGGATTGAAGCGTCTGTTTCCATGCAGTACATCTCTATGACTCTATGACTTTATGACATTGACATGTTGTTACTTTGGCTAGAGTTAATACCACTTAGTTTCAAGGAGGTTTTACCCCATAAGTTTGATTACTAACACCCAAGGAAGTTTAGATATTTGATTGTAAAATGCTACATTCACAGTGCATTTGTGCACAAATACATTCACTTTGTGCACAGAGTGATTTTTTTGATTATGTACACAGGTGGATTCATGTTAAGCTCACCCACACACACACACACCAAGTTCAGATCTAGTGGTCAGCACAGCCTAACAGGCCATAGGGCTGCCACTTGGAGAGAGGGAGTGAGTGGTGAGATTGACCTGAGGGTCACCACACCTGAGATGAGGGGAGAAGTTGAGACCCCTTCAGAATTCAACCTATCACTCTGCCAAATGAGCTAACCAACCTCCACGGGTGACGCAAAACTCATGGCACAAGAAGATACCAGCTAGGAGTGACATCTCTGATGAAAAGTAACACTTAGAATTCCAATATAACCTGTTACTTTATTAATGAAATATATTTCTCATGTTAGTTCAGCATTTCCTTTGGGAATATGTTTATTCTCCTTCATTAAACCACACATACACTTGAATATTATTACACAAGATCTAAATCTTAGATTCAACAGCACATTCTAATTCATAACTGCAGTAAACAAACAGGAGTGAGGAATTAAAACTAGTGGTGAACCTTCAAAGTAATTCCAGCCAGACAATAGGCAGGGAACATCTGAAAGTGACCATTCAGATTCCAACAGGTACAAGAGAGATTTGATTCATCATTAGTCATACCCTCAATTTAGAGCTTATTATTACAGATGGCATGGCTTAGTTCTCTAGCTTGGGAGTGAAATCTTACGTTCAGCTAGTGACATTTTGGGTAGTTTAATGGAGAATGACTGTGGCCATGGCGAATCGATCAAATTAACAATTGTCGTTGGTCAAAATGGGTGGTTGAGAGCTTCACCAATGAGCAAATTAGTGCAGATGCTGAAAATCCAATATAAACCAGAAAATAGAAAAGTGGGAACCTATGTTACAGCAAAATTACACCTAAAATTGGCTAAAATGTACAATTTGCTAGTGATTTAATCTCATCCCAATCTTTTTGTGGATGTAAAAACTATCATTCTGGACAATTACATGTGAATGCACACAAAATGTTATGTTTATAATTCAGTTCCACATAATATTTTGCATATACCTTCACCACCCCAGATGAACAATCAGCATGATCTGGAATGATACAGCAGACTCATGGTGCTAAATGAGCCACTCCTACCCCTGTGTTCCTACATTTACAACCAATGTCAGCAACAAGCACTTTCAAATTAGCTATAACATGGTTATGTGGTAGCTCAAGTTCCATTCTCCTTGCCATAACCACAGAAGGTCACCAATTATTTCACTAATGAAACATTTACCATTTCCCATATCCATGGTCTCCCTACAATTACAGACCCAGTGTTGAACTGTTTTAGCAATAATAATTATACATAAAACATACAGTTAAAACATTTACTTAAAAAAAAACAGAAAATAATGTGTCATTGGATATATATTCCATATATTCACCTAGCCGGCATCTCTAAATTACTAATATGTTACTCATTGGTATCAACTACTGTGGATGCTTGTAGTGACCATATCAATGTCAATAGCACTTCTGCGTAAAAGTCAACATTTTACAAGGTTCAATTAACTGGCATCTACCCTCCTACACTCCAACATCAAAATAAAGCTAGCAATTAAACAAGATTACCTACAGTATCTTTATGAAAATATATAGCAACATGTTGACAAATGTCAAGACTACAACCTCATAATAGCCTGGAAATGGTTATAAGTCACCTGGGCATCATGGTCAGTGTCTGTCATGGTATCTGAATACAGCTATGTGCATGCTTTGTGTTCACAAATATAATTCATTAAGCACTGAGAACCCTCTATGTGCAGCGTGTATGGTCACAGTATGTTCACTTGTGTAAAGAAGCATGGGACATAATTAAATATCAGCTGTACTTGCTTCAATCTTTACTTTCTGCACTGGTCTTACTAAGAGCCACAGTATTAAAGAGACTTGGAGTTATAACAGTTTTCCAACTTTATTATAAGATTTTCTATGTATATACTCATAGAAGAATGTCTCTGAGTGCTACCAAAGAGATTAGACTTTTGGCACCATTATGATTGTTAAGTTCAAATTTTGAAACTGTCAATCACTCCAATGAGATTTCTTTGTTTTCTTTGTGGGGTCCATATTATCAGTATCTGGCAGAGGCTTGAATGAGAAGCAGTGGGAGGGGACTTGGGAACTGTCACCCCTTTTCTTGGTATGTTGGATAGAAACCGGCTTGAACCAATCTTCTCTCCCTCTAAATAAACTCTGTGACATGAGGCCAAGTAAGTGAGGTGATCTCATTGAAGCATTTAAGATTCTGAAAGGCTGGATAATGCAGACAGATGGGTTGTTTCCTGTGAATCTAGAGCATGGAAGCAAAAGTTTAGGGTAGGGGATCTGAGCCAAAGAGAAAGGTCACCACTCAGAGTTATAAATCAACATTTTCTACCTGATAGGCTTGTGATTGCTCTTGTCCAAAATTGAGATGTTTGATGTCTCAAGGAAATATATGGAGAGAGAAGAATTAATAGGAAGATTAGCCATTTTGAATGGTAGAACAGATTCGAGGAGTTTATGATCTACTCCTTTCCCACGAATCTCTCTTAATTCTAAACATTCTCATTTACCAAGTGCATTCACCCAGATGTTACTCAGTTGGCTAACTGTCACAAACCACATTCTGGATTAGTGGTGCTGGAAGAGCACAGCAGTTCAGGCAGCATCCAAGGTGCAGCGAAATCGACGTTTCGGGCAATTTTTATCTTTTTACCTTGTCACAAACCACAGCTCACTAACTTATATTCTGTCAATGGCCAGCTTTAACAAAGTTGAAATGAATGCTTGAGTTGCATTTCCTCATTTCCAATTAAATATAGATAGTACACACTACAACTAAGTGAAATAGATAGCAATTGTCTGACAATCCTTTGCCATTGCAAAATTAGAAATGAATTATTTTGATAGTTTCATCCTATGATAAGCACACAACAGCGTGAAAAAGCACATACACGGCCCTTCCTCCAGCTAAATATACAATGTAATTGCCACATGAGATATTTTAATAAGTCCGTCTGACTTCATACAAAGGCCAGGTATTGCTGGTGTCTTCCTTTCCCCAAGAGGAGACATCATGCATTGAAGTGGTTGTTATGTCAGAAGATTCTTCAGGTGAGAGATGGACCACCTTGGCAGCTAGTTCCGATGGTACAGTCATAAAAGGAGCACATCCGTATGCTGAGGCGGCCTGGTAACTGGAGGCAAAGTGCATCTCCTCTAGTGGGTGAAGTGGATACGGCTGAGACATGTTGTTGCTCCGGTTGGTACTCCTGTACTGAGTTGGAGAGCTGGAGTCAAGACAAGGCAGAGAGTGGCCATGGTCGTGTGAAGATTGACAATTACTCACAGTTGCCTGCATTTGCTGGAGGGAGTCACAAAGCCCTTCGCCCTGTGTGACACTGTCTGGAACACTTTCCCATGAATCTCTCTACGTTTGAAAGAAAGACACATTTTAATACACATCTCATATACTGCAATGAGCCACAAACAACTTCATGAAGGCCATAAAACCCATCTTCAAATGTTAAGAGTCACTATGAAAGTTCATACATATGAGCCCCTGACTGCTGCTGCAGTTAAGGGATAAATAATTCACATTCAAAAATCAGATGAGATAGATAAATGGACAACATTGCTAATTTCTGAATGCTAATAAAACGTCAACATGTCAAAGTATTAATTGTTTAGTTCAGGAACAAACATTGCCAGGAATGCGAGGTGAGAGTCAGATGGAAACATCATATTTTGTCAATGAAATATGAAACTATTAATGTTCCATTAAATGAGACTACATTAAATGAGACTACATTAAATTGCAAAATGACTACCCAAAAATGCATTGAGCATCTGGATGTATTTAGTCAGAAAAATGAACGAGAGCCTTTCTTTATCTAATTATTTTAACAATGTGCTAGTTATCATCTCAATAAAAAATACTCATCAATATTCAGTAGCAAAGATTTTGATCAATCGGTCTTCAGAAGCTGAGTTGGTTACATACAATAGATAGACAGTGCTAAGAGAGCTCTAAGGTCCTAGAGGTTTATCTTTCAGCAATCAAAAGTTCATCCAATTTCATTCAGATCTGACATAAGGGTTAGAGAAGTCTGGCTGAGCAGAGGAAGGATACTAAAAAAAGAAAAGTTGTTGAGGACTCCTGCTCCTAATTCTGTGGGGAGGCATAATGGGAATGTCACTGAACTAGTAATCCAGGAACTAATGTTCTGGGGACACGGGTTTGAACTCCACCAGGGCAGATGGTAAAATATGAAGCCAATAAACATTCTGAAGTTTAAAAGACACAAAGTCATCTAATATCAATCATGTACCTACTATCAATTGTTTAAAAACCCATCTGGTTCATTAATGCCATTTGAGGACGGAAATTGGCCATCATTATCTGGACTGGCATGCATGTTACTAAAGACCTACATCGAAATGACTCCTAACTGCCCTCTGGACAATAAATGCTGCCCGAGTCAGTAATGCTCACACCCTACGAATTATTAATAAAAACACTTCCTATCCAGCATTGCTGGAAGTTATGTGTCTGTGTGTAGATACCATCTCAGGACAGGATCTTTGTGTCTGTGCTGAATGTTGTTTTATTATTTGGGGTGACATGTGGAAAATGGTCAATGAGATAGCTCCTGGAATATGAGCTCCTGAGCATGCTGTCTTGCAAGAGGTGGGGTGGAGGGACTACAAATGATAGAGAGATGAGGAAGAAATAGAGTAATTAAATTTTGGTGCTATAGTGCACACTAAAATTAGGGGTCACAAAATCCAGTAAGGAAGTGAGGAGACATCTTGATTCAAAGAGTGGTGAGAATGTGGAATTTACTCTCACATGGACTGAGTTGAGACAAATATTGGCTATGTCTTTAACAGGAAGCAAGAGGGAGAAAGGCAGCAAAGGACCAGGAGGTATAGTTACTCAAAAGGAAATGTCAGTGGGTATCAGTCATATATCCTTTACTGACTTTACACCACTCTTACCCACAACTACAAAAGAAACAGTCATTCATACCAGAAATAACCAGGGCCCTGACAAATTGAGTAGAAACACGAAAGGCTGCATAGCTGAGTCAATGTGGAGATATCTGCATTATGTTGCACCAAGTGTGATAGATTTATGGTAGATTACAGAACTATAAAACCCTATAAATCATTAATACATAGGTATGGCTTATAGGTACATAGTGTTGATTACAGATATTAAATATTATGTAGATCATAGGCAATATCCTTGTGGATTAAAGATACATAGTATTTATTATGGATATGTAAACAATCTGTAGGGGGTCATAAACTCTGCATGCGTATGTGTGTGTGTGTGTGCCTGTGTAAAAGATACATAGTGTTGATTATAACTATATAAATACTGTGTAGATCATAGATACAACAGCGCAGGTTATTCATATTCAGTGCTGATCGCAGATATATAAAAAAATGTGTAAGTCATAGATAAGTGAATGGGTTTTATAGCTGATGGAACATGTGAAAAACAAACACAAAATAAGTCAGTTGAGCCAGATGACCTCTTTCTTGCTTCTAAATTCTATGTAAATCTAGTTGTTTAAGTTTTTCCTAATGACAATGATGTAGGCTCAATTCTTCCCTTGATGTAGCTGCACCCGTGACTGTGCACCAATAGCTATTTACCAGATGATTCATGACAGGATAAGCAAGATTATCTTGGCAGCAAATAATATTTTTCAGGTAAGGATTTGAATAGCTCAGCTGCTGCTGCTGTTGTAATAGGAACAGGTGCGTAGCTCTCTGCAAGTGCTGTGGACATTCAGCTACAGAATGACCAACATATTGCGTTGTATATACAAATACGCTCAGAGCTGATTTATACCTCTCAAATATGTTAAAGCTTGCAGCTTTGTAGATTGAAAGAGGATCTGTATACCTAACAAACAATTTGGCCCTGGGTTGTTAATTTTGCTATATGTAGCTCCTTCCTCACATTTAGAAAAGGATTACAACAACTGTTCTTAATTTCTGCTACAATAAGAAACTTCAAGCTGAATTTAATGGAGTGGGAATTATGTGCAGGTGTGATGTGCGAGAGAGGGAGTCCTCAGAAAAATTGGGCTGATAACCACATCAGATTCCCGAAGTAGAGAAAATTGTACCTGATTAAGTTAGAGGGCAGGAAGGGGTTGATGCAAGAATCTCACACACACTGCCAAACACATTGTTAGGTATGGGGACCATGCGAGCACACTAGTATTAACTTTGGTCAGAGATCCATGGCAGCTATTACCATCTCAGAGCTCGGGACCCCAAAGTTTTAGATCAAGGATCGAAGGCCCTGTACCTGGGCTGTAAAATTTCTTTGTTCTTTGTTCTCTTCCAAACATCCCTTGGGGTCTCAGCCCCCACTATCAGATGTTCTGTACTAACATCTCTGCTATAACTGACAATACCGCATGCTCTGGCAGTAATTCGAATGAAGGTCAGTCAGGTATTTGCATCAATTGAATTCATTTCAATGCAGACAGTGTGGAAGCGTGGACTGTCATGTTTCTTTCAAATAGATTTTAGCTCCATAACAGGCTTTTTTTTAAACAGAAATTAATGCAGTGCTCCAGGTTCTAATTGCAGATTCAAAAGCATGCGTCACTTAAGTTAATTATGTCAGAAGTCAGATGAAACCAGGTTATAGTCTCTAACATGTTACTTGAAATCAAAGCTTTCTATAGGTATATCAGGAATAAAGGAATGATTAGAGTGGGATTTGCGCCAATCAAGGATAGTAGTGGGAAGTTGCGTGTGGAGTCTGAAGAGATAGAGGAAGCACTAAATGAATATTTCTCATCAGTATTCACACTGGAAAAAAAACAACATTATCAAGGAGAATACTGAGATACAGGCTACTAGACCAGATGGGATTGAGGTTCACAAGGAGGAGGTGTTAGAAATTCTGGAAAGTGTGAAAATAGATGTGTCCCCTGGGCCAGATGGGATTTATCCTAGGATTGTCTAGGAAGCCAAGGAGGAGATTGTATAGCCTTTGGCTTTGATCTTTATGTCATTATTGTCTACAGGAATAGTGCCAGAAGACTGGAGGATAGCAAGTATGTTCCCTTGTTCAAGAAGGGGAGTAGAGACAACCCTGGTAATTAGCGAAAGGGTTGAGAGGTGATGGACTAGAATGTTGCCTGGTATGGAGGGAAGGTCTTCTGAGGAAAAGCTGAGGGACTTGAGGAAGTTTTTGTGAGAGAGAAGAAGGCTGAGAGGTGATGTAATTGAGAGATATAAGATAATCAGAGGGTTAGGAGAAAGTGAGGACTGCAGGTGCTGGAGATCAGAGCTAAAAATGTGTTGCTGGAAAAGCGCACCAGGTCAGGAAGCATCCAAGGAGCAGGAGATTCGACATTTCAGGCATGAGCCCTTCTTCAGCCAATCAGTGGGTTAGATAGGTTGGAAAGTGAGAGCCTTTTTCCTCAGATGGTGATGGCAAATATGAGGGGACATAGCTTTAAATTGAGGGGTGATAGATATAGGGCAGATGTCAGACGTAGTTTCTTCATTCAGAGAGTAGTAGGGGTGTGGAACGGTCTGCCTGCAATAGAATGCTGCCTGACCTGCTGTGCTTTTCCAGCACTACATTCTTGACTCTGCCTGCAACAGTAGTAGACTCATCAACTTTAAGGCCATTTAAATGGTCATTGGATCAACATATGGATGAAAATGGAATAGTGTAGGTTGGATGGGCCTCTGAAGAAATATTCTTCAGATCAAAGACCCTCTGAGATATTTGCACTCCTCTCATTCCAGCTTCTTGCATGTTGTGATTTGAATTGCTCCATCAAGTTAGTTGTTCATGCCTAGAAGCTGGGATATCTTTCCTAAATGTCTGCACTCTCTGCTTGCCACTCTGAGACACTCCTTAAAACCTACCTCTTTTCCCAAGCCTTTGGTCATCAGTCATCATGGACCAGTTTTCTGTCACTTAGCAAAGCAGCTTGAATCAAATACATTTCCAACTCAGCAAACCCATCTCTGCTTCATTGGGCCCTACATTCACTAACTTTACTCAGGTGAGGCAGGGAGGGGATATAGCACAAGGCTGTTTGTGTATTTAGGCCAGCTGGTTGGAAGCCCTCCCCGATTGTCTGGGGTTCTGACCAAGTTTGTATAATAGGTTGTTAGGCATTCTAAGCCTCAACTTCAGCCTCCCCCCATGCTCGAGTCCCCTCCAATTCCTTTGACTTTTCTCATGCTCCTTCATGCCCCATTGCATTCTTCATAATTAATCACTCAGTGTACACTATGGACAGAACCAATCACCCACTTACTAACAATGACAAATTTTGAAATGCCACTAAAAATATGGTTTTAAACAAATTACTGCTCTTACAAAATCATTAAAGTATCAAACAGAACTTGCCATGCATAATTTAAATCACCAAAGTTTTGCCCCACTTTACTCCTCTTATCATTTTACAAATAAACATGCAGACATCAAGGAAAACAAAATAAAGAAATAACAACATGTTAGAACCTCACAAGATGTCTATCAATCATGTCTAACATTTCATTTCTGCTATTGTAAACAGACCCTAGATGAGCTGATCCACTAATGAGTTTTTGAAGCTCAGCCAAGCATTCATAATGAGGCCTTCTTGTTTTTGTTTGCTGACATGGTTGCCAGCTTATTATTACAAATGTCTGATATTTTATAGAGTTATAAAAGCAGCAGGCTTTACAGAACAGATTGCTGAATTGGTTTGACTTACATCGGTATTTCAAGTCTTATTATTGCCATTAAACAGCTCTGTTCATCTTACATACTGGATGAGTTGGCTTTGGGAACATGAAGCAGGAATGAGAGATATGGGGGTGAGGAGCTTGGGTAAAGGTTTTTAAACTTACCTTTCAAAAGATCCTGAATCCAGTCTATGGTTCACGACTCCTCTGAGGCAGCATGAACTATGAGTCCTTGAGAGGTTGTCAGAATCCCTGATAACTGCAACAGTGCACATGATACCGACCGTTGCAATGGAGCCATCTGGTGGTGGATGCAAAGAGCTGGCAAATTACCTACAGCCTTATGTCATTCCAGTGAAAATTAGCAGCACCTGGGAACAGGGATGGGAATTCTAGAAACAGATCCCACTTTCTAAAGTAATCCAGAGTTGGCTGACTCTGCAAAGATCTGAGCCAATATGTCCTTACTTGACGTTGTGTCATACTTTGCTTTATAACACTTCCATGAGGCACTGATTGATTACATTAAACACACTGTGTAAATCAAAAGTGTTGATTTTTAACTTTAATTGTTTGGATCTTTTAAAATTCAGGAAGAAAGCTTGCATGGCATTGTAGGGCCTCTTGTACAAATGGGTAGATTTTGACTGAGTTAAAATACCAGTTTAGTTTCAGAAACAAGAATCCATAAGTCAATGAAAAAACTGTGGATGTAAATCAGAAACAAAAACAGAAATTGCGAGAGAAGCTCAGCAGGTCTGGCAGCATCTGTGGAGAGAAATCGGAGTTAATGTTTCGGGTCGAGTGACCCTTCCTTAAAATCCATCATTCATGCAATGTGTATGAGTCACAAAGTGTCATGGCAGCTTCAAGTCTGGATTCCCCAGCTAGAAACCATTCAGTTCAACTACATGTCCAGAGGATTTTGTCAAACCCCATTGCCAATCAGATTAGGTCAGCCAACAATACCAGGCAAAAGTAAATGATTACATACCAGCAGAAAATGTGATGACTCATTGGGAAAAGGTGGAATGAGAGGTGGGGGTGCCTGTGGCGTGAAAATGGAATTTGCCATGGATGGGAACGTTGATGTGCGGTAATCTCCAAATGTTTCAGTGAAGTACGGGTCAAACAGGGGTTGATACCCTGAGACACCCGGTGGATCACATCCAAGGGACTTCCCACTGAGAGAAGATGAGTATACATCTGCAGTGTACTGCTTAGATGGATGACAATGAGATAGCTCAGAATCTGATAGATAAGGCCTTCTTACACCATAATAGCCAGGTATTACATGGGAGCCTATTCAAAAAGAAAAGACATATGTTATTATCTATTTCAGCTTAGCTATGAAATTTACAATTAATAATCACCAGAAAACCTGAATAAGGAAATGAGAGTTTTAAGAGCATCAACTGTTCAGGGAATCATTGATGCAAATGATTACGGAAAGGAATCAAAACACTGATTTCTCTCCAATGAGGTTCAAATTCATATTTTTCTTTTGATTTTAGCCATTTAGGAAATTAAAATTTCTGTTAGCGCTCATTAGTCAAACTAAAAGCACAAAATAGCTATTGTTACTAGATGTGATGTGAGCAGACCCTGGAATAAATATTGGTTGTGACATTTTTTATTCATTCTTGGAATGTGGGCATCATTGGCTGAGCCAGCATTTATTGCCTGTCCCTGGTTGCTCTTGAGAAGGTGGTAATGAGCTACTTCTTGAACCATTATAGTCCCACTGTAGGTAGACGCAAAGTGCTGTTAGGAAGGGAACTTCAAGAATTTTACCCAGTGACGCTGAAGGAATGGAGATACATTTCCAAGTCTGGATGCTAAATGGTTTGGAGAGGACGTTTCAGCTGGTGGTCTTCACATGTATCTGTTGTTCTTCTAGATGCAAGTGGTAGTGGGTTTGGAAGATGATACCTAAGCATGTTTGGTGAATTCCTACCGTATATCTTGTAGATGGTGCATACTGCCACTACTGGGAGTCAGTGAAAGGGCAAATGGGATTGTTCTGTACTAATATCAGTTGCTGCACAAGTAGTAGTGTCTGAAACAATGAACCCCACAATCAAACAAAATTGGTCATCACTGGTTTCAACTGAGTACTTAGGGTGGGTGACTGATACTGGTCATATCTCCATAGCCAGACCACCAGAACGGGGAAGAATAATAACAGATCTCCTGCCTCACCAACTGAAATCTTAAGGTAAATCCCAAGAAATGGGGGTCTTTGAGGTGGCTACAGAAAGTGGGGAGAGAGGATTGTTTGTGATTCTAATGGATTCTGCAGGCCATGCTGCCTCGAAAGGAATATGTTTTGTTTGGTTTTCAAAGCATTCTCCTGCAGAGGTAGCTGATGAATGAGTCCAGTGTCTTTGTTTACACTGGGGTCTCATTTTTAAAAAGCAATGTTCAACAGACATTAACATTCGCATCAAAATATACCAAATGCCTACAGTGCTGGATAGGTAGATGATTGAGGCCAGACAGTATAGGTCCAGGGGTTACAGTCTCAGGATACAGAGTGAGCCATTTATCATAAGGCCATATCACATACAAGTGGAACTAGGACATAAGCCCTTAGGACAACAGCATTCCACCATTCAATGAGGTCACAGCTGATCTGATAATCCACAACTTCACTATCCTGCCTTATCCCCTTAATTCCCTTACTGATTAAAATCTCTTTACAATTATGACTATGACATATGCAACTGATAATACTTGTTCACTCAACGGGCTGTGAAGTTTTATAATTCTCCCTCCTGTGACTGTGACTGCTCTTTGAATATATTGAAAACCGGAATCAAGAGAATTTAGCACTGTAAGGAAATCAAACATTCTGGGTGTCGGGTTGGAATGTACAGTTACTGTAAAAATGTGACCAGGACCTTACCGATGGATGGAATAGGCTCAAGCAGCTGAAACATTGACTCCTGCTCCTGTTGCTTATGCTTTATATTCAAGGGTCTTTTTTCCAGGGACCCCACAATGTAGGCAGTAAAACCAATGCCGAGGCAAATCAGATGCCATCTATCCCACTTTTAAGTTAGCCTGCTTGGCACCCATTTTACTCCTGACAGACACTGAGACAGCACGTAATAATTTTAATCCCACAACACCTGACAGAAATTAGTTTCTGGTGTGGCCTCATTCTGTGTTGTTACTCTTCACCATGTTTTGTTATTTGTCTTCCCTACCTATTGCATCCAGGTCAGATGGATGCAATAGGTAGGGAAGACAAATAACATTTGTCATCATTTATGCCTTGAACACTTTCTGGAGCAGACAGCATTCTCTGTGAGGTGTGTGAGGTCGTGATAGTAATTTTATTCCGAACCTCTGAGAATGCTGCTCCTAATCTGTGCTCCAGAGAAAAGTATCCAAATTAATTGAACGGCTGTGTATTATTTCTCCCCAGAGACATTGCCCCTTTTTGTATTAAAATGTTTTAAAAAGAATCAGCCCAGGGCATCTAATAACTATTATGGAAAGATTTTGTTGTGAAATCTACACCAATTCAGTGTGAGATCTTTGGTCCGTGCATATTGATTGGCCAGCATTAAATATTTAGGGAAATACTTAGAAATATGGATACAATCCTTTTCAAACAATGTTCTGATTTTTTAAAAATGCATTTCAATACTGTTCTAGCAATCGGTGATACCCTTTTAATTAAAGAAACAAGATTTGTTGTTACACTGAAGAAAACGTTGTTTCACAAATCAATTGTCAAAGAGACATACCCTTTGATCTAACTTGTCCATGCCAACCAGATATCCTAAGTTAATCTAGTCCCATTTGCCAGCGCTAGGATTCATATTCCTCCAAACCCTACCTATACATATACCCATCCAGATGCCTTTTAAATGGTGTAATTGTACCAGTCTCTACCACTTCCTCTGGCAGCTCGCTACACACATGCACCACCCTCTGGGTGAAAAGGTTGCCCCTTTGGTCCCTTTTAAGTCTTTCCCCTCTCACCTTAAACCTACGCTCTCCAGTTTTGAACTCTCCTGAGGAAACAATCTTGGCTATTCACTTTATCCACAACCCTCATGGTTATATAAGCCTCTATAAAGTCACCCCTCAACCTCTAACTACCAAATAATGAGAGATTTCATCACAAGTGTGTCAAATGTTCTTTTTAATGTGTATTAAATGCACTGAAAAATTATTTGAGAATTAAAATAACTTAGTATTCTATTTAGAGGTCTCCCTCTCTCCAGTAGAATTGATCATAGTATTTGTACTATTACATAGCACATAGAGCAGTACAGCACACTACATCCCTTCGGCTCACGGTGTTGTGCTGACCTTTTATCCTACTCTAAGGTCAAACTAACCTACACACCCTACATTTTACTATCATCCATGTGCGTATCCAAGAGTCGCTTAAATGTACCTAATGTATCTGACTCTACTGCCTCTGCTGGTAGTGCGTTCCATGCACCCACCACTCTCTGTGACAAGAACCTCCCCTAAACCTTCTTTCAATCACCTGAAAATTATGCCCTCTTGTGATAGCCATTTCCACTCTGGGAAAAATTCTCTGGCTATCCATTCTATCTACGCCTCTCAACATCTTGTGCACCTGTCATCCTTCTTCACACCAATCAGAAAAACCCTAATTCATTCAATCTTTCTTCATAAGCCATGCCCCTCAGTCCAGTCAGCACCCTCTCTAAAGCTTTCACATCCTTCCCATACCTAAGTTGAAAATAATACTATATAAAATTCATGTGTCAATAATGATAATCCTAAAGTTCAGGATTCCTAGATTTTCATTGATAAAACCATTTCCTATTGGAAAACACCTTCAGCTCCTCTTAGCTAAACACGGCATTAGAAGATGTTTGAGTGGTAACTGAAGACAGGTACTCATCAGAAAGGCAAGATTAATTGCACCAAGACTTCTGTTTTACAGTCAAGCATCTCAGTAACACCCGACAAATGTTTTATTTATTCCTTTTCCACACTTGGATGCATTCACCAAAAGTTTGTGTGCATCCTTATTCAATATCTGGGGCCGAAACTAATGTGGTTTCAAAGCACCTTTGTGGTGTCACCAGGTTTCATCCTTTAAGTCTTTCAGTATTTCACTGACACCAAGTAACCAAAAATATGTTGGTATTCAAATAAGGTGTGACTGAATACTGACCTATTAATCAGCTGACATTCCCTTTTAGTACCTGATTAAGATGTTTAATTTCCATCAATATTTAGCCATCTCCATGACAAGAGCAAGCACAGAAGTAAGACCTTCATGCTAAAATGAGACATGAAGTGAAAGGGCAAGGATGGTAGAGACAGAAACCTCATAACATTTAAGAAATATTTAGATGTGCACTTGCAATGCCAAGGTATACAAGGCTATGGGCCAAGTACTGGAAAATAGGATTAGAGTAGTTAAGTGGTTGATTTTGACTGGCACAGAATTGATGGGCCTTTTTTCTGTTCTGTAGGACTCTATGACTCTATAACACATGGGATTGGGATGCAAGAAAACAATCCTATAAAGGGGTCATCGATTTAAACACTATGAGATAAGGGTGCAGATTAATTTTTGCTGATTAAACTCAGACTAGACAGAAAGATTGTGATTGGTCAGGGCAACACCTTCAGCAAACAGTAAGAACTGACTGGTTCCATAAACTTTTCCTCAAAAATGACAATACACTGCATGGACAAATTCCTTAGTCATAACTCTTGCAACAACTGTACAGGGCATTGATGAGACTGCACAGTCTTGATCTCTTCAAGATGAATATAGATTAGATTCCCTACAGTGTGGAAACAAGCCATTTGTCCCTACATATACTTATTTAGGAAGTAGTTCAGAGAAGATTCAGTTGGGCCAATTCATGGGATGAAGTGGTTGTCACAAGAGGAAAGGTCAAGCAAGTTAGTCCAAAACTCATTTGAGACTAGAAGGATGAGAAGTGATATTTGGTCGGCATGGACCCATTTGGGCCTAAGGGCCTATCTCCATTATGTAGGATTCTATGACTCTATAACTGGGTGTATATGTGAATATTTGAAATTACTAGCATGTTCGCATGAATCACACCATGAGTCCAACGGATAATAAAATCTTTTGAGTTTATTAGTATCCTTTCTTTTGTTTTTGGTATTTTGGAAGTATTTTGGCAAAAAAATTGTACTTACCAGACATCTGGACGTAAGCCGGTGTTTGAGAAGAGTTAGTTCCAGCCTACAAGAGAAAAATGAGAAAAGGTACTTTTAAATGCAATTGCTGGTGTTTTCAGTACAATCAGTAAATCCATAGACTACAAAGGCAAGGTGATGGACACTTATAAACTATGATTAAACCTCAGTTGGAATATTGTGTCCAATTTTGGATATCAGACTTTCAGAGGCATATGAAGGTGAAAAGGATTTACTAGAATAGTTCCAGGGATGAGGAATTTCAGTTACTTGGATAGATTGGAGAAAATGGGATTGTTCTCCTTCAAAAACAGAAGGTTGAAGAAAGTTTTGATAAACTTGTTGAAAATCTTGAGAGATCATGAGAAAGAAGATGGAGAGATGCTGTTTCTGTTGATGGAAGGGGCAATATCCAAAGGGACATATTCAAGGTGCTCATCCAAAAAATCAAACTTAAAATGAAGAAAAGCACTTTTACACACTGAATTAAGTGCATTGTTTGAAAAGTTGGTGCAGGAAATTATGGTTTTAAAGAGGGATAAGTACCTGAAAGGAAAAAAGAATTACAGTGAAAGTGTAGAAGAGTGGAACTAGCTAAATTGTTCTTGAAGAGAGTGGGCATGGACTCAACGGGCCAAATGGCCTCTTTCTATGTGGTAGCCAATATATGTTTTGGTTTCTATGAAAAATATTGTGGAGCATAGCCTTGGCCTTGTGAGAAAATAAACAAGGAAATCTTCAAAAATAAAATGCCAGTTATCAAAAAAAGAAAAGCACTAATTGAGATAAGCTGAACCAACTATATCTCCACATTGCTGTACCAAGAAAATCATGCAGGTATGGTACAAAGCCAGAGATTAATTCTTGGGACAATGGCCATAATTCTCCCCAAATTGAGGAATGAAGTACAGTATCAGTTGACATGACAGACCGTTGTTGTACAACTGCCCACTAAACTAATACTAACCCTCCCCCTCTCCCAGAATAATTTTGATGCAAATATGTAACCAGATTAATTTGCATACTGCAGCAGTTATTGTATTTGGATGTTGCAGGTAGAGCTCGGGGAGCTGCGGCCGGTTATTCACCATAAGCATTCTGATCTGTTTAAAGAAATAAACCATTATCAAACTAAGTAAATCTTTGACTGCAACCAGTCATTGAGAAAGACAGCTATTAGCTCTGTCATGAACAACAATGTAGGAGAAAGCAGGAATAGTCACGGGGGGTGGGGATGGTGGGGGAGGGGGGAATGTCAGAAACACATTGCTACATGATAAGTCACAACCTTTCACTGGACCCCTACTTTTTGCACTTAAATTGTGTGACTGAACATCCAAATTCATGTGGAGAAGGATGTTTTGTTTTATTGTAAAATCCAGATTAAAACATACGATTAAGACTTGATGTAATTTATGAAAATGGTACCAAAAATACAATGGGTGGAATCTTAAAGGGACCTGAATAATGTGGGCTATGGCAGGAAATGTGCAGAACCACTCAATAAGTCCAACGAGGTCTACCTTGAATTTGGGAGCATCTCATTGCACCTTTTAAATAAACCTGAGAATTGGTGATTTGATTCTAGGTAGGCAGCTGCAAGTTGCCTGTCATATCAGATTATTGAGTATACCCAACCCATTAATATCCTACTTCTCACTGCAAGCAAACGAGATGCCAAGCCTTCTCGAAATGGAATTCAGCAAAGGTATCTGCTGAGTCTCCACATTCAAGAGGGCATGATACAAGGCCACCAGCTACACGCCCATCTCATCCACAGACATTGGCATCTAGTAATAGCCAATTTGTCAGGACACCTCTCTGCAGGACACTGAGGAAGTACAGAGCTGCATTGTAGAGTACATTAGCAATTGTATTGAAAGGATTGCTACATCTCAACACTGCTGCTTGCTTTCTTAGAGGCTGCTAACTTAACATCTACCTGCATGCTCACAGTTTCCTTGCTATAGCTGTTAGCGTATTGATGCTATCAGTACTGTCATATTGACAGGCTATTTTGCACAGAGTATTTGTCTGTCCAGGAAGGTGTCGGGTGGAGAGGAAACTACGGGACGTATTGTTGTACAGTGCACCAATATATCAGCCTAACACCAAAAACACATGCCAACTGCCTGTGTGGCAAACACATTGCTCATTTATTCAACAGGATGGTCATGTCAGAAGGTGGGTGGGGTCTGGTGCAATCGAGGGGTAGCCGTAGTTTATCTGGAGTTCCCAGTACAATCACTCATAGGCACAGTCCAATGGCTTAACCATGGTCAGTTCCACTTGGGCTGGACACAGTCACTCAGTGGTTAGCACTGCTGCCTCACAATGCCAGGGATCCGAGTTCAATTCCAGCCTCAAGCGACTATCTGTGTGGAGTTTGCACATTTTCCCCATGTCTGCATGGGTTTCTTTTAGGTGTTCCAGTTTCCTCCCACAGTCCAAAGATGTGCAGGTTAGGTGAACTGGCCATGCTAAATTGCCCATAGTGTTCAGGGATGTGTAGGTTAGGCACATTAGCCAGGGATAAATATAGGATAACAGGGTAGGAGAATGGGTCTGGTTGTGTTCTTCTTCGGAAGGTCGGTGTGGATCTTTTGGGCAGAATGGCCTGATTCCACAATGTAGGTACTCTATGCTGTTCAATTACGGCCCAGGGAATGGCCAATGGGCTGTCCTGAAGTGGCATCACATGTGGTCAGAGGAATCATGTATCATTACTTGAAGAACGCCAAAGTACCGGTCAGAGGCTTGGTCAGTAATGTCTAGAGACTACCAGTCGAAATCAATGAGAGATCCAAGTGGGAACTGCCCTGGGGAGCCTGTACATTGGTTGTTGAGATGGTGCAGGGGAACACTGTAGAGGTACAGGGGGCTCATTGACAAAAGGAGTGAGGCAGTCAAGAGTGAAGTTGAGTGACAGTGATAGGAAGAAACTTAAGATTTAAGAGCAGTATGCAGAACAGCACTTGATGGCATGGTAGGGTACGGGGTGGGGGGGGGGGGGGGGGTTGTGTTTTGACAGGGAGATTCTGGAAGACCACTGTAGGCACCATTAAGGTACAAAGTCAGGGTTCAAGGGTAAGGAGGCAAAGTTCAATGTGTTGGGTATCCACATGGGGTGGGGGAGGGGGGGGGCTGGTGTGGGGAAGGGACGTGTGTAGAAATGGGTTATTGAGGTTGAATGGGACATGGAGGTACTAGTACCTAGGTACCTGATGACCAATCGGAACTAGCCACTGACAGCGTCCACCTTGAGCTGCATTCTCTACTGTCCTGACCATTCACTAGATGCTAACTGCAATAGGAAAACAGCTGGGACAACAATATCACAATGGGTGAAGTCAGTGTCCAATTGATGGATGAAAATGGGGGATCCACATCTTCTGGACCCTAGGACATCGTAGGGGAAATCCATGAAGCATGCAGTTGAAAACCCCTGCATTTTGTCGGCCATTTACAATGCAAGCAGAGTGAATGTGATTCAGCTTCAATTGCTGGTCAAAGGCAGTTTACTCCATGACATCGCTTCATGTAAACTGAACATTGGCATCTCAGTGATGCAGACATTAACAACAATGATATAAAAAGAGGCAAATGCTGGTCAAAACCGACCATCACTTGTGAAACAAGAAAGGCTGCCCAGAGAGATGGAGGTGAATACTTCACCATCTGACATCGGTGTGGGTCTGGGACAGGAAGAGGTTCAGAACACAGTAGCCATTTTTGATGCAACATGTTGGACATTCAGCTGAGGCAGCAGCTTCCCCGAGTTGGTGCACACACTGAGACTGAAGCTGAATGGAAGTTGGAGACATGGCCCTCATTATCAGGGTGCAGTATACCTCACTGACTGGAGGATTATGAGCAGCCTTCACCTGCAGGTTATGGCATCACTGACTGCTCTCAGAACTCAGATTTTGTCTTTTCTGCTTCAGTTCCCAACATAGGTCATTGCCAGCAAGAGTCAGGCACCCAGCCACTAGTTGGATGTGGATCACTGAAGCTGCTCCCGAAGAAAGCGAAGGGGGATGTAGGGCTCCAGGACTGATGGTGAGCATGCTGCTATGGAGAATGAGAAGCACCCAGCTCAGGGAGAAGTCACCATCGCATAGCCCTTCAGGATACACAGGAGTTGACAGCAGGGCCTGAGTCTTTTTGACTCAGACTCGACTTCTTGGGAGTGGGTGAGGTACAATGCGGGTGCAGGATCCTTATCTTTCGGGACTTTGTGGTGGAACTATGCTGGATGCTGGAGTGGGACCTGAGTGGGAATCTGTCGTCTCCCAGTGGTTATGAAAGGACTTTAAACCTCCATGCAACTGACTCCTTCCAGGGAGCAAGGGGTGATTTGTGTGGGATCGTTCAAATGCAACAGGACAGCAACCAAAGGCACCTGTACATTTTATTTCCTGACGTTGTAGAGAGTGCTACAGCGGGCAGTGGGATTCAGGAACATTTACTGCCCAGATATGGCACTGAGAGTTCTGTACTACAGTGCTGAGGAATTCATCAAAAGGAAGGGTTTTTTTTTAATTTAACCTATTTATCTAATCAATCTGTTCAGAGATGCTATTACATACTTTTGGAGTAAGTGAGACTTGAACTCAGATCTTTTGATCCAGGGTTAGGGACACTATCACTCCTTGATAAGTGGGGGAATATTCCATGAATGTCCAGGTGGTCACTGTTTCCACTTCTTGGTAGATTGTGCTCACTATCCTCGCAGCTGCTGTGATACTTGGAGCACTCTTGGCTTCCTGTTGTGTTTGAGGCTCCTGGTGCCTTACAAGGCTGGTTAATGGGGGAATAAGGGATAAAATGAGGAATACATATTATTCTTAAGAGTTGGACAGGTTTTAGTCTCTTCAATGCTGAAAGAAACTGAGCCAGACCACACAAACACTCAAATGACACCTGCACAACCCTATGAGTGATTAAGGAGTGTAGGTTCAATGCTGCCTGTGCTTTGACCAGGGCCATGGTAGAGCAGATGATGGAGTTGTTGAAGATGTGGTTTCATGCTTGAACCAGACTGGGGTGGGATGGAGGGGTGGGGGTGGGTGGGGGTGTGTGTGGGTGGCTGGGAAGTGGAAACCTCCAGTATAGTGCACACCATCCTCATGTGCCATGCTCTGCTCTATTGAAGCAGACAACGAGGCAATGCAATAGACCCTGAGGAACTGGGGAAATGGGAGGTGGATGAGGTTTTGTGGGGAGGACAAAGCTGGCCCTGTGCATGACAGAGTTCAGCTGCAGCGGGCACCAGCAGCCAGACAGAACCTGATTAACAGCTGAAAATGTGTTGCTGGTTAAAGCACAGCAGGTTAGACAGCATCCAAGGAATATGAAATTCGACGTTTAGGGCATAAGCCCTTCATCAGGAATGCCCGAAACGTCGAATTTCCTATTCCTTGGATGCTGCCTGACCTGCTGTGCTTTAACCAGCAACGCATTTTCAGCTGTAATCTCCAGCATCTGCAGACCTCATTTTTTACCAGAACCTGATTAACACCTAGTTCCAATGAATGAGAACTGAAAGCAGGCAAGCACGGAATGTAAAGGTATAGCTGAGTTATCTAGAATCTGGTTGGCATTGTGGCATAAATGGCAGCCTCTATTTTGTTTTGTCTATCTTCTCTTTTGTTGGCAGTCAAAGAAGTTCTTCTTTGGAACTGTCCCATTGTTTCCCTCCTGGACAATGATAAGATGCTTGTTGCCTTTGGCCAGTGTAGTGGTGACTTAGAGATGGTGGTTCAACAGGATTAATGGGCTCCCACTACATCTGGCTGAAAAAGTAGTCCTTAATTGAGTGTAGATAGCATCAGCATCTTTCTCTGTTTGTCATGAGATGTGAGTATTGATGGCTGGCTGACAATTAGGAGTCAACCACATTTCTGTGGGCCTGAGAGTGTCATGCAAACCAGTCAAGGTGCTGGATGATTTCCTTCTCCAAAGGACATTAGTGAGCCAGATGGGATTGTTTTCAACAGTAGTTACCATTTGACTAACTGTTGATTCCAGTTATTTTACTGAATTCAAATTCACCATCTGCAATGGTGGGATTCAAACTCACAGTCCTCCGACGTTACCCTGAGGGTCTGGATTACTCGACCAGTGACATTACCACTACAACACCGCCTTTCCTCCTATTCTAGATACTGCCATGCAATCGCAATGTCTGGATATACAAAACCCTCTTGTCTCTATACATGTGACATTTTATTCTGATGCAAACAACTTCAAGAAATCAACATTTATTTGATCCATACAACTTGCTGCCTCAGTGTTTCAATGTCCAGTAGCGACAAAAGGAGGGTCTCTGTCAGGACTCCTGTAAATCCAATCCCATTCCAAGCCTGATGTCTCAGCTCACTGTCCAGTGGAAAGCAACTTGGGGAACCTGAAGCTTGTCAACAGCACAAAACAGATGAGAGTGAATGGGCAACTCCTGTTAAACCTTGCCTGATTTTAACATCAATAGAAACCAGTTTCACACTTAATGACATAATGTAGCAACAATATTCTTATTTCAAAGCACGTAGCATCCTGGTTCAGTCCATATAACACCATGCTTGTCCTACCTACAATTCAGGTAGTATTCTCTTTTCAATGCATGCTGAGACCATATGGGTATTCGGCACTGCTTTATACGCCGATCTGGTTCTTTAGTCACCATTCTCTGCATAAGTTAATGGAGGTGAAAATTTACAAGAACACTCCACCAAGGACACGCAGGTCCTTGGACTCCTCCATCGCCAGAACATAACAACACGATGGTTGGAGGAAGAGCGCCTCATCTTCCGCCTGGGAACCCTCCAACCACAAGGGATGAACTCAGATTTCTCCAGTTTCCTCATTTCCCCTCCCCCCACCTTGTCTCAGTCGATTCCTCCGAACTCAGCACCACCCTCCTAACCTGCAATTTTCTTCCTGACCTCTCCGCCCCCACCCCACTCCGGCCTATCACTCTCACCTTGACCTCCTTCCACCTATCACATCTCCATCGCCCCTCCCCCAAGTCCCTCCTCCCTACCTTTTATCTTAGCCTGCTGGACACATTTTCCTTATTCCTGATGAAGGGCTTTTGCCCGAAACGTCGAATTTCCTGTTCCTTGGATGCTGCCTGACCTGCTGTGCTTTAACCAGCAACACATTTTCAGCTCTGATCTCCAGCATCTGCAGACCTCACTTTTTACTCAATTCAACAAATCCCATTTAAAAAGCATCACTCTGAATTAAAATTACCTATTGATATCTACAAGGTTTTAAACAAACATATGCTACATTTCAGTACCAAGAAAAGAAGTACTCTTCAATAGCTTATCTACAAAAGTAATCAATTTTAGTTCTAAGATCTAAGTTTGAACCCTGCCCAAGCTGACAGAAAAGATTTATTTTTTCTGTTGGAGGCAATGATCATATGGAAAATTATTTTGGTTAATCATTAGCCAGGCATGGTCACTGCAAACTCAACAGTCGCTAATTCAGTCATTCAGATAACTCAAGTCATTCTGTAATTTATTATGTAAATTTTAGTGTAACAACAAACTCCCATTTCCTTAGTGATGCATGTTCCAAATTGGAATTTCGCTTACTTACAACCAATAGCTTTCCCACTCTGATACCATTTCGAGACTTGAAAATGGTTGTGATCATTTAGTAAGAATTGTATGTGCTCTGGTAGAGGAGAGAGGACAACATTTATAACTCTGCACAACACCATGGTAGCCATTGCTGCATCAGAACTCATAACTTCAAATAACAGCTCACGACCCCACTCAGGATCCTGACCACCAGTTTGGGGAGTCCTGTTATACACAATCCTGTTGGTGAATGGAATGTCTTATTAAATTTATTTAAAGAGTTCTTTATTTAACTTCTGGCAGAATATTATTGGAAAATGGTGTTGACTTTCCCCCTGAGAGCAGTTAATGGAAATCTTACATTGAAAAGATGTATTTAGCTATTATGAAGTGCATCAGAAAAATTCATTAACATTCAGATACGTTGAGATGTCAGAATAGACTTCATAATGTTTTGGTGAAAATTGAACAGGTATTCAGTCCATCGTCCATTCAGTGCCATCAGTAGCGGAGCATCAATCCAAGGCCAGATAGGTCTGTGACATGACATCATGACATGAGACATTCCCTCATAAAGACACCCATTTCACCTACAGTCATTTGCTCCAGTTGTGATGGAATCAGTTAGTTATCCATCATAGACCCCTGACTATCTGTATCAGTCTGTAAGATTGTAACCAGTGTTGTAAATACATTTCAAGATATCTGACTCAACAAACACACAGGTTCTGTTTTAACATATAGCAAACTATAAACTGCATCAAAGTACACGCTTAATCATCCAAACACACTTTCAGAAGAGCAAGTAACATAAAGTGGAGAGGCTATCGGGCTAAGCAATGTTCAACATGTCCTTCAAGCTGTGCAATCACATGCACCATTCTCCTTTGTAGCAACCTCTGTGGAGAAAAAAGTGGTGAAAGAAAATTCTAAACACTTTGGGATTTAATTCTACAACTTCCTGAGGCAATCCACAATTTGCATTTAGATAGCAACTGCAATGTAGTAAACGATTCCAAAATGCTTCATGAGGTATTATCAAAGAGAGTTTGACACTGACCCACATTAAGGATATTATAGGGCAGATGATTGAAGGCTTGGTGAAAGCGGCAGATGCTTTCTAAGCTTCAGAAGACATTGGGCTGCCATGGTAGATCGTCAGATGCATGTAAACTAACCAATACAGTTTCACACTTGCCTATAATATAGCCTCCCCCAGCTGAGGAACTCTCCAAGATCTCATGCTCTGATATTTCTAGACATTTGTACATTTGGGATTTTTATAACCTTAGCTTTCCAGCTATGCCCTTGTCATTTTTCGTTCTCTTCCTGAACAACTTCACCTTTCTTCCTTCAATCACTTTCTAAAACTGCCCCATTGACTTTTAATCACTTGTTTGGATATTTCTGCATGTGGCTTGTTGTCAAATTTTGTCTGATAAAGCTCCTGTAAAATGATTTTAGATGTTCTACCATATTAAAGGCACTGCTTAAATGCAAATGTTTGTTGTTGATTTTACAGAACGAAACATAATGATCTCCATCCGTCAGATGGTCCCAAAGGACTTTGCTTTCCAGATTATTTCCCACATCTTCTCTGCTGATATTGTATCTATAAACAACTTTTGTCAATGCGACTCACTTCCACCAGCTCCCAGGGGAGTCAATTCTTTACATTAATCATTAAAACATCAATAAAACAGGGTTACCACCTTTTCTGATTTGCTTAACCTTGAGTTTGCATTAGTATTGAATGTTGTTCCGAGATTCAACTTGACTACTCTGATCTTTATCTGTCTAATCTATGTTTCCTTCATAACTCGTGTGCTGAATTATTTGTCCTGTTTGCATTTTCCCAAAGACCAAGTTTACAAACAATATCACCCCATGGCTCTCCAATATTGTAAGTATCCAAGATCTAAAAAAAATCCAGTAAAATCTTGCCATCAAACATATGATACTATATAAACATGATTTACAGTAATGATGGCATTTTCCTATTCTTAATTTTTCCTCTGGTCTTTCTCAATTTTAGTGATAGGAAATTAGGTAGAGGTTGCTATTTAATTTGTTCTCCCACAGCTCATTCAAAAGTCTGCCTTAAATCTTTTTTTGTGGAGCTTGAGCTAGATACTACGGGTGGCATGGTGGCGCACTGGTTAGCACTGCAACCTCACAGCACTAGGATCCCAGGTTCAATTCCAGCCTTGGGTGACTGTCTGTGTGGAGTTTGCACATTCTCCCCATGAATGCACGGGTTTCCTCCCACAGTCCAAAGATGTGCAGGCTAGGTGAATTGGCCATGCTACATTGCCCATAGTGCATTAGTCAGAGGGAAATGGGTTTGGGTGGGTTACTCTTCGGGGGTGGACTGGTTGGGCCGAAGGGCCTGTTTCCACACCGTAGAGAATCTAATCAAGATTTATCACCTCTTAATGAGTTAACTTCTCAAATACAATCCTAAAACACTCCAACAACTAAAAGTAAGCTTAAACTTTATCGTTTGTTGAAGTTGCAAACTAAGGTGAATTTTTTAAGGCAAATTTTCAAAGGTGAACATTTTTTAAAAAAATTAATTTTATAATTTTCTTTCTTTATAAATTAATTTTAAATGATAACTAAATTATGCAGATAAGCATTTTTGGAAATTGATTTCAGTCGATCTTTACGGGGATGTGTAACTCCACGTTTAAAATAGTGCCTTTAATGAAGTAAACTGCTGAATTCACAAGGAGCATTGCCGAAAAAAAATGATTCCAAACAACTATTGATATAAAGCAAAGAACTGCTAATGTTAGAAATCTGAAATATAAATAGAATTGCTGGAGAGACTCAGTGTGTCTGACAGCATCAGCGGAGAGAGAAACAGAGTTAACACTTTGGAACTAGTGACCCTGCTTCAGACAATAACACCATGATAAATTAGGACAACTAACCAATAGCTTCGCCAAACAGTTTCCATGAGGGCCTTAAAGGATGCATGTGATAAAGAATAGCAAAGGTTAGAGAAAGAATTCCACTGCCAAACTGCTGAAGACATAGCACCACAACGCTGGAAAAATTAATAGTTCATAACCCTTCTGTGTGTGGACCCCACACAAATATTGATAGAGTTCCATCTCCCTTTGGTCACACTGAATGTCTTATTGACATTGATAATAAGACCTGAGCACCCATCGATTGCAGGTTTAACAGAGATAACACATGGATAAACAATTGTCGTGACATATTAATTGAAATCTATTGACCTCATTGTAACCCCACTGGTTCCATAGGATCCTCTAATGAATTCCCAAAGTTCAGAGAAAGTACCATAAAAGCCATTGTCCTAAAATTTCAACTTTGTCATTAAGTTATGGCTAGTACTAATATTGACTGTTTTTCCATTGCCCTGAAGATCTGCATAAGATTGTAACAATATATAAGAAAGCAATTGAAATAACTATATGCGGTCCCATATTCGGTCAGCAAGTCACTCTTTATTTACACATGCCCAGTACATGGACTCTGACCAGCTATCTCAGAGCCAGTCCCTGGAGGATTGAGAATCTCTGAGACTCCTGTTTCTACCTGTCAGCCAGGACTCCCTGATTGGCCTAGGTTAACAGCCCCAGTCAGGGATCTCAGTCTCAATGAAATCTACCTGACCCTCATTGTGGGCGATACGGTGGCACAGTGGGGGGTTAGCACTGCTGCCTTACAGCGCCTGAGACCCGGGTTCAATTCCCGACTCAGGTGACTGACTGTGTGGAGTTTGCACGTTCTCCCCGTGTCTGCGTGGGTTTCCTCCGGGTGCTCCGGTTTCCTCCCACAGTCCAAAGATGTGCGGGTCAGGTGAATTGGCCATGCTAAATTGCCCGTAGTGTTAGGTAAGGGGTAAATGTAGGGGTATGGGTGGGTTGCGCTTCGGCAGGTCGGTGTGGACTTGGTGGGCCGAAGGGCCTGCTTCCACACTGTAAGTAATCTAATTCCAATCACTATAGCAAATATATTTCATTATTAAAAATTCCAGCAAGGTCACTTACTAAAGATTTCTCTGTCTGGTTGTTGACAAACATGGAAACCAATTGTCCCATTTTTGATTCTCCAAATCAAAGTTTCAGCCTTTGTAGTGTTTTGTTTCTATTCTGCGTATAGAGCAAGAATTCTCCTCAATTGCTTAGAGTCAAAGAATGTTGATGCAATTTGATTACAGGAGAAAGTGAGGTCTGCAGATGCTGGAGTATCAGAGCTGAAAATGTGTTGCTGGAAAAGCGCAGCATGTCAGGCAGCATCCAAGGAGCAGGAGATTCGATGTTTCGGGCATAAGCTCTTCATCAGGAATGAGGAAAGTGCGTCCAGCAGGCTAAGGTAAAAGGTAGGGAGGAGGGACTTGGGGAGGAGCGATGGAGATGTGATAGGTGGAAGGAGGTCAAGGTGAGGGTGATAGGCCGGAGTGGGGTGGGGGCGGAGAGGTTAGGAAGAAGATTGCAGGTTAGGAGGGCGGTGCTGAGTTCGAGGGATTCGACTGAGACAAGGTGGGGGGAGGGGAAATGAGGAAACTGGAGAAATCTGAGTTCATCCCTTGTGGTTGGAGGGTTCCCAGGCGGAAGATGAGGCGCTCTTCCTCCAACCGTCGTGTTGTTATGGTCTGGCGATGGAGGAGTCCAAGGACCTGCATGTCCTTGGTGGAGTGGGAGGGGGAGTTAAAGTGTTGAGCCACGGGGTGGTTGGGTTGGTTGGTCCGGGTGTCCCAGTGTAATTTGATTACAGTCAAGATTCAGATATTCCCAAGTGCATGGAGAGTTACATCCTCATAGAAATTCTGCACACCTTATCTGCGTAGGGCAAAGGTAAGCATGTCACTCTTATTCCAGATTGCCCATTGAGTTGCAAGATTACTTGGAGCTTCTTGGGAGGCATTCATCTGCTGGATGAAAGCAAAATACAGTGGATGCTGGAAATCTGAAAGAAGCACAGAAATAATGCTGAAATTGAACATGTGTGGCAGCATCTGTGAAGATTAAAACCAAGTTAACATTTCAAGTCTGAACAAACGTCTGAAGGTGAGCCATACCGGACTTGAAACATTAACTCTGTTTCTCTCTTGACAGATGCTGCCAGACCTGCTGAGTTTCTCCAGCATTCCTCTGTCAGAGATAGGTCTAGATATTTTCTGTGATGTGGGGGTGCTGGTGTTGGACTGGGGTTGACAAGGTTAAAAATCACACAACAGGTTATAGTCCAACAGCATTTATTTGGAAGTACTAGTTTTCAGAATGCTGCTCCTTTATCAGGTAACTGGTGGGGCAAGATCATTAGACACTGAGTTATGAAAGACTTAACAACAGTCTAGGTTTATTCAATATATTGTTTCAATTTCATGGCACTGTGATATTTTACAATAAACTCTGTGTCTTATGATCCTGTTCTGATGAAGGAGCAGCACTCTGAATGTTAGTACTTCCAAATGTTGCACATCTTTGAAGCAGACAGGACAGAACTCAGGCCTCCTGGATCAGAGGTAGGAACACCCCTCATCAATGAAACATATCTAACCAATGAGCCAAGCTGATTAATTATTAATCACAAGTGCCCTGAAAGATTATACAGGTTAAGTAGGTTTAGAATTGAATGACCTGGTCAGCCACAGATACTGAATCTGTTCCAATCTCCCATCATATTTCCATTATCCGAGAACCAAGTCAAATGCAAATGGATCCTGAAGTCCTCCTCTTTCCAAAGAAAACTAGTACTGTGGTCATAACAGTGGCATGTCAAAGAAACGCATTGGCTAAGGTGGGGCTTTAAGAAGCTTGAAAGGTTCTATTTAAATACAAGTCTTTTTTTTACCTTTGCATTGGACATTAGTGGCTTTACTGGATGTACTGGATGGATGCACTGCCATTTTAACACAGACATAACAAAGGACTCAGTGCTTGTACTTGTTGGGAAGAAAATCAATTTCTTACTTTGTACGAATCTAATTTTGTTTCATATTTTATAGTTGGCATTTATTTGAAAACTACAATGTAAGACCTATTCCCAGCCATAAGTAAGGTTTTAACAAGGCCTCCTGTGAAAAAGCAATTGAGTTTAATTATGATTAGATTAGATTCCCTACAGTGTGGAAACAGGCCCTTCGGCCCAACCAGTCCACACCCACCCTCCGAAGAGTAACCCACCCAAACCCATTTCTCTCTGATCAATGCACCTAACACTATGGGCAATTTAGCATGACCAATTCACCTGACCTGCACATCTTTGGACTAAAGGAGGAAACCAGACCACCCGGAGGAAACCCACACAGACACAGGGAGAATGTGCAAACTCCACACAGTCAATCGCCTGAGGCTGGATTTGAACCCAGGTTCCTGGTGCTGTGAGGCAGCAGTGCTAACCACTGAGGCACAGTGCCAGCTGAAACTAGACCCTCATTGAGTGAGTCATATCGGCCTTCTGGATTAAGTACTAAGTAACTCCAAGTTGGCTAGTTTTTTATGTTCCTAAGCACTAGTTACGAAAGAGTGCTGGAGTAAGGTGATTAAAGGAGATTAGGGAAGGAATGGAATGAAGTATTCTGTGGCTTTTAATAAATTTTTTTGGTGGATTGTAGCTGAAGGCCCTCTCGGAATAGCCTACCCTCAATGCTATTTCTCCCAGCTGAGCAAGGCACCTTGCCAACTGAGGACATCCCAGGGTGTGCCACAGAACTGTGCCAGCTGCTGGGGCAGGATATGGGACCTGACGGGCTAGGTGGCCATCCTATCCCAGTGGCTGTCAAGCGACAACTTCACGCAAATAGCTGCTTCCAAAGATCCATTGGGAACCCGTGTGAGATCTCTTAATCCTCAGCCAACAAATGTAGCATGGCAGTTAGCAGTATAAATTTGTATCAGATCACACCATCTTGTTTCTGAGTGATAAGGTCAGCAATGTGGTCTAGGCAGTAGGCTTTGTCATTACAGCTGGGCTCCCTCAGATGTCATGACTCACTAGGAAATTTCACTGATACCTCAGCCCCACATCATCACAAAAGTTTAACCAGCTTGAGCAAAGTTCTCCAATTTTACTGTCTGATCATCTCAGATTAACTGAAAATACTGATCAGGTTTCTGCACTTGATAAGCTATTACTGTCTATTCTGAAGACAGGAAAATAAAATATGAATTACCTTCTTATAATCTTACTGGTTTAAACCCTGTTACCTTCCTAAACTTGTACACACCCAAATGCAGACAGACAGAAATTGGCTCCACAGAGGTGGGTGCATACATAATGAGATGAAGAGTGGAGAATTTTTTGAGATACTTTGCTAAGCCGACAGAAAAACCCTCCATGAAACTCCCTGAAATTGGCTTAGCAGCTGACCTTTGGTCAAGTTCAATTCTCAGTTTTTCTTCGGGAGACATTTTGACCGTCTTGCCTGTGAAATCATTTGATAGTTTGCATATCAGTCCCAATATCTGGATCTGGTGAACTGGCCTTAGGGAGGGCATCCAAATTTCTGAAAGAGATTTGAATCTCATTTGCGAGTGACTAGATTTCCTGGTACTGGAACTGCACTGTTCATATTATCACAGCCTACGTACATGAAAATAAATTTGTTCCAATTCACAAACATGCTGAAAGCTGATTAAAAGATATAAAATTCTCATATGGACACAAAATATCCTGATGGTTCGACATGATTACAAGAATCCACCAGCTTGAATTATCCTAAATCAGAGGCTTTTTGTCTACACATTTATTCATCACCTTGTTCCTCCTGTAGCCCAGTTTATAGAATGAAACAATGATTTATGTGTTCCCTGTTCCATTTACGTTAATAATCTATCTGTTGGTTATTGTGGTTTATAGATTAATTCTTCGAAATAGGCTTGAGAACACAACGAGCTGCTTATTTCATGGATAACATAACGTCAATATGCATTTTACCCAAAGGATTGTTGTTGCAACTTGGCTGTAAAATTGTACTTTTGTTTTTAATTCAAATTTATAAAATGTTCCCATTTCCTCTACCAATAAATTAATTATTCACATGAAAAATGAATGGAAAATTCCAGACAATAGTCTCAAACATGAGAATGTAGTAGAGTATAATTCAAATATATTCCTCCCTAATTCAACCATTCATGATTAAGGTAAAGCATTTGGCATCTAATGAAGACTAAAACTCAAGTAGACATCAAACAGACAGTAAAGCTATTTAAAAGTTGTTTTTATTATTATTCCAGTTTTTAAAGGCAAGTTTATCTCCTAAACCTCTCTCCCCACCCCATTACAAGTAAAAAACTAGATCTGTGGTCTAGGTTCTGGGACTGTGATGGGAAATTACAATATGGCTTGTTCCATGTTCTTGTCTTATCCAGATTCCTATTTGAATGAAGAACAAAACTTAGTTTACTCACATTATACTTGAAGGACACATTTGTCTGTCGGGATCTTTTCTCTGCTAGGAGATCTTTGACAGTGTGCTTGACGCGGACTCCTTGATACACACGTTTAGAATGTTCCGAGTGAACTGTTAAAATAAAAATAGAACTGAAGAGGAAAAATTACTTATGGAGGAACGCAGCATTAACCTGAGACCCCAGTCTGCCCAAGCATCTTGCAGCGAATGACATTCAAAGTGAATGGCATCTAACATTTAAACATTAACAAAAAAATAAACAAATGTAATGCACATATCCAAATGTAGGTTCAAGGAATTTGTTGAAGGAACCATTTAATAGTGCTGATCAGCACAGCTCCATACCAGATTGTTTCTCATCCAACTGCTGTTTCCAGAAAAGGGTCACAAAAGAGCAATCAGCTGTGGAAAAGCTGGACAATGCTTCTTTATCCTTACCAAGGCCAGTTATAATGTCCCAAGCATTGCACAGACTATAGCAATGATATTCAACACTGAAGTAGGAAATTTACATGTTTGTGGGTAATTGCTGTCTACCTTTACATAGGTAAATGTATAGACCTATGAGAGAGATTTTTACCAATAAAATAGACTTCAATTTCAGACCAATTCCAGACTTGCTGTCTGAATCTGACAAAATCTGAATGATGCTGAACAGAGGCTCCCAAGTCTCAATCCACATCAGGTTGGTAAGAAGGCAGATTGCATTACAAAATCTTTGGAAAATCCTGTGGATATGCCAGGTACTAGCATGTCAACATTAAGATAGGATTAGCCCTTCTGCGTCTACAAACATTTAAACTTTCAATTGCTGGATCAAGAACTCTAGGCTCCAGTTACTTGACTGTAAAATGTCATATTCAAAAGCATCTTTCATTTGCTATAAATGAGACAATAGATAGTAACAAGGGAGGTTGGATGAGCTATATTTTAAGGTTTGTCAATTTCTTTTCGAGCCTTCTGTTTACATTTACTTATCTGTTTGTATGTTATTATAATGGCACAATAATATGGACTTTCAGTAATTCATGTTATATAAATCTAATCTCCTTCCCACTGACATTCAATGCCCACAAATCCTCACATCCCGTGAACAAACATAAAAAATTAGCTCAATTCTCTCCAGAAAAGACTGCTTACTGTTTTGAAAGTTCCATTTATTTAAGTCTGTGGTTTTGTTTTTGTTTCTATATCAGATTAAAAGAGATTTCCTGAGTCACCTGTCATGATACCATTGCAACAGTAAGTAGAAATATTATCCGTTTCAGTACAGATATAATCAGTGAGTAATAATTTGTGTAATATCCTATTTATATATCTTCAGATATAACAGTCACCAGAGAGAGTTTCTAGGCTAACATAAAATGTGAAATAGTTCTCCCATACATTAGTAATGGAGTGATACATTCCTAAAAGGAATTACTTGCAGAAATAATGAAAAATCAAAAATTTAGCAGAACCAACTTAAGTGAAAATGAATGACTAAAGTTATTTACTAACTTTTGATGAAGTTAGCTTGTATGATTTATATATTATGAACATACTAATGTAGGAATTAGCTATAAAAAATAGGCCATTCATCTACTCTGAACTGTTCTGCCATTCAGTAAGTTCATGGCTGATCTGCTTGTGTTCCAACTTCCACATTTCCTGATAACATTTGATTAGCTACCAAGAAAGAATCTATCAATCTCCGCACTGAAGCCAATCAATGGCCCTGCCTCTGAGAAAGAGACGCCTAAAGTTGCATAACCCTTTGAAAGAAAGAAAAAATCCCCTCATTTCTATCCTAAAATGGCATCCCCCAGTTTTAAAATTCTGTCCTTACTTTATGGCTCACCCACAAGAGCAAACATCTTTTCATCTATTCAAGACCATTCAGGGTCTTATGGACTTCCATCAAATCATTCCTCACTCTTCTAAGGTCCAGTGGAAAGTAGTCCAACTTGTCCAATCTATCCTCAAAAGTCCAGATGCCATTCCAGGTGTCAATCTACAAAACCTCCTCTGAACTGTGTTTAATGTATTCATAGCCTTCCTCAAAAAGGAACCCAAAACTACCCACAGTTTTCAAGATGTGTTCTTACCTATGCTCAATAAAGCTGAAGCATTATAGCTTACTTTGATGTTTAATTCCTCTCCTAATGAAGGATAGCATTCCATTAACCTTACTAATCACTTCTTGTACCATCATACTAACTTCTTGTGACTTAGCGTTTGGGCACTACGAAATATGTAGGGTCCAACTTTAACTGTGCAAGGAGAAGGGTTTTGAGGGGATTAAAATCCTGACCACAAGGAAAAAACTTTTGAAGTGGGAGTTTTTTGTGTGTGAGAGAATGTCCCATCAGAGAGGTCCAATTTCATTTCCAGTTATGGCTCAGATTGTGATTCCTTCACCTGAAAATCAGAAGGTTGTTGTTTGAAGGCCCATTGTCAAGACTTGAGTTCAAAAACGTTGACACGTTCTCTGATTTGGAGAATATTTGAAAGTGACTTTAAACTGAGGCCCCAGTTATCTACTCTCAGGTGAATGCAGAAGATTCAATGTCATTATGTTTTTTAAAAAAAGCAGGGCTACTGTGCTGGTTGATATTTATACCACAGTCATCACAATGAACAAACAGAATTATCACATCGCTATTTGGAGCTTGCAAGTTGGCAATTAAAGTTCTTCTATTACAATAAGCGATTGGACTTCAAATTTACTTAAAACAATACAAAGTGCTTGAGACACCTTGAAGACATTTATAGTTCTATATAAATGCAAGGCTTTATCTGACACATTTGTTTTTTGATAGTTATGACATTAGTTAAATACTGGGCTGAAAGTCTGATTCACTGGTGTTTTTTTAGGAAGGAAATTGAACATCCTTAGTTAGTCTGACCTGTACATGATCAACTGTTAATTGCTTTCTGAAACAATCTAGTGGCCCATCCAGTTGTACAAAGCGGGGAAATAAATAAGCTGAAATAAATGGCCTTTCCATTAAGATAATACCTGCAGATAATTAGATAGGTACGATGTACCTTTTATTTTCAATTTTTACCCATTCTTGGGCTGTGGGCATCATTGGCAAAGTCAGCATTTATTGCTCATCTCTCATTTCTTTTTCTTTATTTCTCCAGTGTGTATCTAAGATTTGTACCTAGGTCCCTAAGATGGTGCCATGTGAAGCAACATTGTAAACTGCATTTTTGTACTTGAGTACCTGTGACAGTAAACCTAAGTCTAATTCTAATCCTAATAATTTGCCTTGAGAAAGGGGTGATGAGCTGCTCACATCACAGACTTCATGACTTAGGTACATCCACAGTGCCCAGAGGGATGTTTAAGTCTTTGACCCAGTCACAGTGAAAGAAAGTTGATATGGTTGCAAGTCAGGCCGGTGGATGTTAACTGACTGACAATTATACATATAATAAGGAACCTATTTTGATTGTGGAGACAGCTCTTAGCTGTTTAAGATACTGGAGTCACAATTCATTTTAACAGAGACAATTAAAGAGAATAATTTTAACTGACAGCACAACCCAAGTAGTGAACTTGCTAAAGGCAATGCAAGTTTCAGCGAATAGTGAGAATCGTGTACTAGCTATATTGTAATTACACAGGATAATAAAAGTTTAATACTATGATACAGTAATTGAAATGTCATTGTAAAGAGATGAAGGGAATGCAAATAAAACTTGATCAAAGGCCAATGATCAAATGATTATATTTGACATATTACTGCCCTGAATGAACAACAATTGGGGATTACTGAAAACAATCAGGTTATTTGGTAAAATTGGAGTCCTACTGATGTAGGGAGAAATCTAAATAAATATGCAAGATTGTAAGTAATATAGTGAATGTGCAGTGAAAGCACTACTTCTCAGTTAGAGCACTAATTTAAATTAAACTTAGATTTGTTGTTAGGAAGGATTCTTCACACAAGCAATTCTACAGGAACAAGTTGACTGCTGTCAGTGATTTCCTCTAATGATAGCCTTCCTCATCCGTGTTTATCTTACATCTTGAATACTTAAACTGTAACATTCTTTATTCACTCACTGTCTGTCATTGCTCATTCAACATTCCTTTTGAGAAGGTGAAGGTGAACCATTTTCCTGAATAAAATGGAATGGCATGCTGGGCCAAGTGAATTGCATTGGTGTGGATCTGGAGTCATATACAGGCCAGGGGAAGGACAAGTGATTTCCACTCATAAAAGGTGTTAAGGGACAAGATAAGTTTTCCAACAAGTCAGCATTTCCACAATCATCATTTCTGACAGCTGTTATTTAATTATAGATATGTTTAATGAGCTGACTTTGAAATTCATTGACAGTAGTGGAATTTTAACTCATCTTTGTTCGGTTTATGCCTAGACCTCTGAATTGCTAGCAACATAACCACTATGCCATCATACCACAATCTGTTAGCACTTAAAGCAAAGCGTAGGTGAGATATTGTGAAGATAATCGCTAAGCTTTGGGATTGACAGTACCTTTTAATAGGTGTATTTATATTTTAAATGGCAGAAGATTACCAGATAGTTGTCATTGCCAGCTAACTCAGAATCCTACACCACTCTGAACTAAGTATTAATAGTACAAAATCAATTATCAATCCAAAAGATTGCTGAGCTAGATAGTTCAGGAAATAAAACTTTCTCAAAGGAAGACTGATTCACTATTCCATCATCAATTGTCAAAAAGGTCTACCCTGAAACACAAAGGATGGCTATAGTCTATTGTCCAAAAGCTATCAATTAGACTTAAATTGGAAAGCAATTTATATAATGGCCATATCCTTCAGTCTCTGATGATTCAAAGACCAGAGATACAACCCTATGTGAGTTGTAATACAGGGACCTACTTGGCATTGCCTGGAAAATTTAAACTTCAAATGGCAATGACCCAACTCATGGGAAATTCATAATGTCTTTGATTCTGTGTAGAGTTGGAAGTCTTAAACAGCTCTGGGATACTGACTGGGATGACACTTGGGCTAAGATTTAATCTGAGCTGAAAATGTGTTGCTGGAAAAGCGCAGCAGGTCAGACAGCATCCAAGGAGCAGGAGAATCGATGTTTCGATCATGCCCAAAACGTCGATTCTCCTGCTCCTTGGATGCTGCCTGACCTGCTGCGCTTTTCCAGCAACACATTTTCAGCTAAGATTTAATCTGTCTAACTCCTGGATAAATAAATAACTAAATCCTTAAATCAACCCCTAGCTCCATCAACCCCCGTTCCACAATTATGGCCCCCATACTCCATGAGCATCCAATTACCCCACTAACCACTCAATTTACAGGAATGGTTCCAGGAATGAGAAACTTCAGTGAAGTTGGAACTGTTCTTCTTGGACAGAAGAAAGCTGAGAGGAGATCTGATCGAGACTTTCGAAATCATGAGGGGGCTAGACTGAGTAGATATGGCGAAAGAGTTCCTGGTCAGAAAAGAAATGAGAACGAGAGGGTATGGACCTAATGTATTGTTCAAAATAAGGAAGGGTGATGCAAGAAAAGACTTTTTCACACAGTGTAGGATGCAGAATGCACTACCTTGAGAAGTGGTGGAGTTGGGTTCAGTTGAGGCATACAAGAAAGCATTGGACAATTATTTAAATAGAAATAGTCCAAAGATGTATAGGTTAGGGAAAGGGAAATTGCCCATAGCATCCAAGTATGTGCAGGCTAGATGAACTAGCCAAAGTAAATGCGGGGTTACGGGGATACAGTAGGGTCTAAATTGGTTACTCTTCAGATGATTGATGCAGACTCGACAGGCTAGATGGCCTCTTTCCACATCATAGGGATTCTATAATTCTAGAAATAACGTATGGGGAGAAAGCAGGTGATTGGCCTTAGATAATAAAACCAATTCAGGTTTAATGGGCTGACTGGCCTCCTTCCACATAGTAACAATACACACTCACAATGAAAAATACTTCATAACAGCTGGAAGTGCTGCCCATTGGATTTGACATCAAACTGAGATCCTGATTGTCTTCCAGGTGGATAAGGAAGAGTCCATGACACTGTTTTGACAGACAGCAGTAGGTTCTCTCTATGTCCTGACCAGTATTTATGCACTAAAACAGGTGAGGTTGGTCTTTTATTTAAATGCTATTTGTGGGAGTATGTTGCCTTCTTAATGCCTAAAGTATTCTAAAACTGTACATTCAAAGTATTTCATTGCATACAAAGTACTTTTGGACATCCCGAGATTGTGAGTAGTCCTTTATATTTGCAAGTATCTCTTATTTTTGAAAAGCAAGATCACAAAACAGTCACAAAAAAGTCATCACGGATTTCAAAAGAAAAGGTTTTGTTTGGCCAACACTATTGAGTTCTTTGAAATAGAAAATCCATACAAAGTTAAAATAGTAGAACTGATTCACTTGGACCTTTAAGAGCCCTTTAGTTGATTTGATTTGTAGTTGTCACATGTATCTCAGCACGGTGAACATTTTGGTTTATGAGGAGTACGGCCAGATCATAACAAACAAGAACATACAGATCAGTGGGTGCTTAGACTGAGTGAGGCAGACAAGGTTACAACTGCACACGAGGTGCACAAAAGCAAGGTCAACATTAGATTTGAAATTAGAGAGGTCCATTCAACAATCTAATAACAGCAGGGAAGAAGATGTTCTTGAACCTGTTGGTGCATGCATATCGAGCTTCTGTATCTTCTGCCTTTACAAACGTACATACCAGCATTGTGACTTTGGTCAGAATATGTAAGCTGTGAAAGGGAAGAGACCAATTGGAATAGGACTGGATAAAGTCAGGAAATAGTAAAGGCACGAATGGCCCTATCAGTAATACAGTGCTATCAGGCAGCATATGCTCAGCAATTAGCTGCTCACTACAGCTCAGTTTGGGTTCTGTCAGGTCCTGACCTCATTACAGTCTTGTTTCAAACAAGAATAAAAGAACTGAACTCCAGAGGTGAAGGATAATAACAGTACTGCCCTTGTTGTCAAAGCAGCATTTGACCAAGTGTGGTATCTTGGGTGCTAGCAAAACTAGAGTCACTGAAAATCAGAGGAACAGAATCTCCCAGGACTAAGAAACACTCTGTAATTGTTAGACGTCAGTCATTTCAGCTCCAGGGCATCTCTGCAAGAATTTTGCAGGATGAGGCCATAGGCCCAACCATCTTCAGCTGCTTCATTAATAACCTTCCCTATATCATAAGGTCACACGTAGGAATGTCACAGTGTTCAGCATAGTTCATAATACCTCATCATTCATTAGTGACAGCACAGTGTCTCACAGCACCCAAGGGCCTAGGTTCGATTCTAGTCTTGAGTGACTGTCTATGTGGAGTTTGCACATTCTCCTTGTGTCTGCATGGGTTTCTGCCAGGTGCTCCAATTGCCTCCCACAGTCCAAACATGTGCAGGTTAAGTGGATTAGCCATGCTAAATTGCTCTGTAGTGCAGGCAATGGAAGAGGCAATGGCCTAATAGTATTATCACTGGGCTGTTAATCTAGAGACCCATGTATAATGTTGTGGGGCTCAGATTCAAATCCCACCAGATGGTGGAATTTGAATTCAATAAAAATTTGGAATTAGGAGTCTCATAATGACTGTGACACCATTGTTAATTATCAGAAAAAACCCACTTAGTCCACTCATGTCCATCAGGGAAGTAAACTGTCATTCTTATCTTGTCTGGCCTATATGTAATTCTAACATGGGGTAAAGGTCCGAACATTTCAACTCCCCCTCCCACTCTGCTGAGGATATGCAGCTCCTGGGCCTCCTCCACCGCCACTCCTTTACCACCCGATGCCTGGAGAAAGAATACCTCATCTTCCACCTCGGGAACCTCCAACCCCATGGCATCAATTTGCACTTCACCAGTTTCCTCATTTCCCCTCACCCCACCTTACCCCAGTTCCTACCTCCCAGCTCAGCACCATCCTCATAGGTCAATCTTCCTTCTCACCTATCCGCTCCATCCTCCTCTCTGACCTATCACCTTTACACCCACCTCCAACCACCTATTGCACTCTCAGCTACCTTCTCCCCAGCCCCACCCCCTCCAATTTATCTCTTCACTCTCAAGGCTCCCAGCCTCATTCCTGATGAATGGCTCCGACCCAAAACATCGATTTCCCTGCTTCTCGGATGCTGCCTGACCTGCTTTTCCAGCACCACTCTAATCTTGACTCTAATCTCCAGCATCTGCAGTATCCACGTCTGCCTTTACTTTTTAATGACTGAACCAACCATTTTGAAGTTGCTGAGTGAGGGATAAGTATTGTCCAGGACACCAAGAATAGCACCCCTGCAATACTTCCAAATTGTACCATGAGGTCATATACATTCACCCAAGCAGGCAGATCAGACCTTGATTTAACATTTCATCCAAAATACAACTCTGACAGTGCTTATGACAGTGTGGTAGTCAGCACTGCATTGCACTCAGTCATGTTTAAATTTATGATCAGTTACTGCTGAATGTCATTAAGTACTGCAACCATTATACCTGAAGATTAAAGGAATCACCAGTGAATCAAACACAAATAATATATTTCCACATCTGCTTTGGAAATAATGTTATAGCCTATAGCACCACGTAATTTTACTGAGGTTTCTGAAACATTGTATTGTGATGTTGATATATATCAAAGAAAGGAGTCTCAAAGAGGGGACAGATCAAGGAAGCATATGTTTGGAAGTGTTATTATATGAATTTTGAATCTGCCAATTGTGCAATGTAACCACTCACTCTTGCACAAAGCAGCCTTTAAAGCCAGTGTGCAGTGAACCTGTTGCAGTTAACCACCACCTGCACCTGGGGGTTATTTGTAAAGATCTCTATTCAAATATCAGGTAAACCTGATGGCTGCTGTTAAATGGATCAGAGGAACAAAAGGAAGAGTGTTTCCGGGGAATCGCGTTGACCGAGAATGAGATTTGCTTGTGTTGGTAGGAGGAAAGTAAACAGCAAATACAAAGCAAGCTCTGTCCGAATACAGCCATACCACAAATTTGTTGCTTCATTATCTATACCTTCCCTGTTCCCTTAATGAGCGTGTGTGTGTGTGCTTTTATTGTTTTGTACTCAATTTTCCTTTGTTTTCTCAAACATGGATTATTTCCCTGATGGCCATACAGGATGATACAATAACCTACGTTTTCAGTTGGGACTCATTGGGAATCCTGAGCTTGATATCAAAGATCCTCAGCCCTCACTTTCCCATCATCTTTATATTTCAGCAGACCATCTGTGGAGCCACAGTTTCACAGTTATCACACTCAACGAGTTCATAGAATCATAGAGCCATACAGCCCAGAAACACAGACTGTTTGGTCCATGCCAACCATAATCCCAAAATAAACTAGTTTGCTGCCTAGCTGCCTACTCCTGGCCCATATCCCTCCAAACCGTTCCTTTTAATGTACTTATCCAGATGTCTTTTAAACATTGTAATTACATCCACATCCATCTCTTCTGCTGGAAGTTCATTGAACCACCCACTGTGTAAAAAAAATCTGTCCTTCACATCTGTTTTAAAATCTCTCTCCTCTCACCTTTAAAACGTGCCTCCTAGTCTTGAAATTCCCAACATTTTGAAGTATTTCAGACTTCATTCTTTCTTAATGGGAACTATAGGAATATAGAAGCAGGTGTTGGCTGTTCAGCCTCTCGAGATTACTCCATCATTCTGGATTGTGGTTGATCAACTACCATAAGGCCACATTCTCCAGAACCATTGACATCTTTAGTGATGAGAACAAGGGGTGTTTTCTCGATCCTTTCTAACCTGCTGATTGAATTACATTTGCTGAAAATGTTTCATTTCCCCAAATCAAGTGGCATCACCAAATTTTATTGATATGCCATTTGTTACAAAAAGGAACTAACATTGTCTCATGTTCCACAAAAAAGAGTAAATTCAATAGTTTGTGCATTCTGAAGGTTAGGAGAAAGTGCGGACTGCAGATGCTGAAGATCAGAGTCAAGAGTGTAGTGCTGGAAAAGCACAGCAGGTCAGGCTGCATCCAAGGAGCAGGAGAATTGACATTTCGGGCATAAGCCCTTCATCATTCCTGACCTACTGTGCTTTTCCAGCACTACATTCTGAAGGTTAATCTTCATTCACTTATTTTTTGAAAACAGAAAATTTGCACAGTGCTCACTTTCAAGGAATTAATTTCTATCTTATTTTCACAAACAAAATTAGCTATTAACAGACTGAGCCCTAACAAGTCCAAAGTTCTGCTGTCGAGCATAATCTGTACTGTTGAGTGCATGAAACTCACCAAAAACAAAGTTTGCATTTATATAATGTCATTTGCATCCTCAGCATATTACAAAGCGCTTCATAACTATTGATTTTTTTAATAAAGTGAAGTCACTTTGTTATCTCTCCAAGCAGGATCCCACAGAGTGAAAGCATAAATGACTAGCTAAACTGTTGTGGGTGAAGGAAAACTCAGCAAGTGTGACAGCATCTATATAGAGAAAGCAGAGTTAATGTTTGAGTCCAGCGACCATTCTTCAGAACTGGATAATACAGTAGACTAGATTGAATGAAGTGCTGGTAAATTGCTGTATCACCTGTAAGGTATATCTGGAGCTTTAGATTGGGAAGAAGCAAACAGACAGGTGTACATCTTCTGCAGTTGCATGGGAAAATGCCGTAGAGGTGTTGGGAGTGAAGAACAAGTGAAACAGGGTGTCAGAGGAAATGGTCACTGTGGAAGGCTGACAAGGAAGGGGAGGGGAATATATGTCTAGCAATGGCAGAAATGACGGCTAATGATCCTTTGGATGTAGATGCTACTGGAGAGTAGGAAGTGAGGACCAGAGGATCCTATTGTTGGTTGTGGGAAGGAAAAGAAAGGGTTAAGGCTGAAGTAAGGGAGATAGGTCACACACAATTGACGGCCCTGTCACCCATTGTACTGGCAATCCTCAGTTGAGGAAGAAGGTGGATATTTCTGAAGCTCTCTAGTAGAAACTGGTGTCATCAGAATAGATGTGATGGAGAAACTGATACTTTACAGGATGCAAGATGTGAGGATGTATACTCAAAAACTGTGGGAGACAGTGGGTTTGTAGTGGATCTAGTTGGTTCCATTATCCCCAGAAATGGAAACAGAGATGTGAAGGAAGTGAAGGGTGGAATCAGAGATGGATCAGGTGAGAGTTCTGAAGAAGGATCTTTGGACCTGAAACATTAACTCTGTTTTCTGTCCACCGATGCTGCCAGACCTGAAACGTTAGGAGCTGGTTAGCTCAGTTGACTGATTGCTGCTTTATAATGTACAGTGATGCCAACAGCATTTGTTCAATTGTTGTTGTGGTCAACATGAAAGCCCCACTTTCTTGAGCACACCTCTCATCTGAGACATGGTAACCCTGAGGTTAAACTAACACCAGTTGACTCTCTATTGGGAGATCGTGACTTTTATTGAATGTCAAATCAGATATAGAAAGTGAAATAAAGAGAATGAATGATGGCTGGATTAAAAGGGTGGAAAGAAGGTATAGGGAAAATAAAAAGAAAATCAAGGTCTGAAAATTTGACATTTTTTACTTCTTCAAAAACAATTCATCACCTCAAGTATTGAGAATTAAAAATGTTATTTGGCCAAGAGAAGTGAATTAACAATCATTAATATTTGCCACATCATTTAAAGGATGTCATATCATTGCATACATAACCGCATTCTGTCACAAGTTTAATCAGCAATTAATTGCAAATATAGCAACTTAATGAAACTCACCGGTCAGTTGATGATGAGGTGCCATTTTCATAAAGCTAAAGGCAGAGCAGCATAAATTAGCCAGCACCTTGTAGACACTCACAACGTTTGAGATAGCTCTTCCTCACTACAAGTTGTTAGCTGATTTTAAAATTAATACATGTGTGTTTCAATCACATGCTGTTATTTATTCACCAAATTCTGATCCAAAATTGCCACCATTGAGCCAAGATGATGAACACTAAAACCCCATTAACTTTGCAAAGTAACAGCTCAGAATGAAAATCCTGTCATTGCATTACAAGAAGTTTCAAAACGGCCTGAATTTCTGGAATTTTTAATTGAATCATAAGACCGAAGAAACCCTGTTGTGACTTTTTAAGAGGATGAGACTACTTTACACTCAATATGAATGCCTAAATGGTCTGACATTTCTTCTAATATCACAATCTTTGCTATAATAAATCATAGTCAGCTGGACTGAATCCTGCAATTTACTGGGACCTCTGCATCACTGAGTACATAAAGTTGCTAAAATTGTCACAATGCATGATATATCAGCAATTTAATGAAATGAAAAACACTTTCATATCAGTTATTTGCACATGTTGATCACTTTTGCATCTCTCTGTCTCCTTCCAAGTCCACATTGAAGTCATCGACAGTAAGATTCTTCAATAGCCAAAAATCAACACCTGATTTTCTAACCATATAAAATATTGGCCTGCATTGTCCGTTTCTAATCAGGAATTCCACTATTGTCCAGGATTCTCAGTGAAATTACAGTCAATAAATTCTGAAAATTTCCTTTTGCTTTCCAATCTTCACATGAGTGTTACCTTGTTAGCCGATGTTAACATATAACTGCAATTGAAAATTATTCATTGTACATGTTTTCTGGCACTTCTGGGAATTGTAATCAGGTGAAACGCCACCCTTTCTTGAATAAGAATCTATCAATATAACAAGTTCTCTAGGAGCCTCCTCAGTACCTAGCCTTTGATGTGAACTGAAACATTGAGTGTCAAAGGTACAGTGAGTGAAAGCCTGCCTGATCTTTGCCAAGTGTAAAATATGAAAGATGCTTGCCATTTCTACCTTCAACACCAATGAAAATAATGGCCTGCGTCAAAGAATCTTAAAACAGAGAAGGAGGTCAAAGAGTCCATCTTGCTTATGTGAGCTCTTTCAAACGGTCATCCATTAATACCCTTATTGGATCTTATTGATCTTTCCTCACATACAATATTTTATCTTCAATTATTTATCCAACTTCCTACTGCAAGTCCCAATCAAATCTACTCTCACCATCTATTGTCCATCAGCTGTGCAGAACCAAAGATAGACCCTGGAGCCATCTGCGTCAACTTGGCTCAAGGCCTTACTAAGCTGTGAATTACATGTAGACTAATATGGCACAAAAATTGCCCAACTCATTGGATTTCTATTGTCCATAAGAAAAACATGAAAACATCTCTCCTAAATTTTGAAGAAAATACGAAAGAGGATATCTTTTTCAAAGAAAATCAAAAGACATTTTTATTCCTTTCTTAGATCACGGGTAGGCTTCCAATATCATATTTATTGCCTGCTCACAATTGTCTGGGGATATGAAGAATCAGCTATATTGTAGTAAACTGATGTCATGTTCAGACCCATTCCAGATAAACATGGAGTTTTCTGTGAAAGACATTGGTGAACCAGTTCAGGTTTTCAAAGAATCATGGAATAACACAGGGGTGGCATGGTGGTTAGCACTTCTGCCTCACAGTGCCAGGGACCCGGGTTCGATTCCACCTCAGACGACTGTCTATATGGAGTTTGCACATTCTCCCCGTGTCTGCGTGGGTTTCCTTTGGGTACTCTGGTTTCCTCCCCCAGTCACAAAGATGTGCAGATCAGGTGAATTGGCCATGCTAAATTGCCCATAGTGTTAGGTGCATTAGTCAGAGGGAAATGAGTCTGGGTGGGTTACTCTTTGGAGGGTCGGTGTGGACTTGTTGGGCTGAATGGCCTGCTTCCACATCTAATCTAAACACAGTTGTTTGATCAGCAATGGTATTTGAGGTGGAACTGGTTGAGAGCATCAAGTTCCTGGGAGTGACAATCACCGATAATCTGCCCTGGTCCATCCACATTAACGCTACCATCAAGGAAGCACAACAACACCCTACCTCATCAGGGGACTAAGGAAATTCAGCATGTCCATAAAGACTCTTGCGAATTTTTATAGACTCACCACCGAAAACATCTTATCTGGATGCATCACAGCGTGGAATGGCAACTGCTTTTCTCAAGACTGCAAGAAACTACAGACAGTTATGAACACAGCCCACATGATGACATAACCAACCTGCCATTCATTGACCACATCTATACTTCCAGCTGCATTGGGAAAGCAATATAATCAAAGACCCCTTTCACCCTGGTTATACTCTCTTCCACCCTCTTCCATTTGAATACACGTATGAACAGATTCAAGAATAGATTCTTTATATTTGGAATGGACCTTTTAAATGTTAATGTTGACCTCTTTCTGCACCTTCTCATCAGCTGTAACAATGTATCCTGCACTCTGTTCTGCTACCCTGACACACTTCTGTAGTATGATCTGCCTGTAAAGCATGTAAGACTCTGCCGACCAATCAAAATTCTTCTTTCAGTATTAATGTTAATTTCACTTAAATTTGGTACTTCCTGCAAAATGTTCTGATGAGTACAAGACAAAAAACTTTCTGCAGCAATAATTATAGAATAGTCCCAGCATAGGGCAACACAACGGCTCATTGGTTCGCACTGCTGCCTCACAGCACCAGGGTCCCAGGTTCAATTCCAGCCTTGGGCAGCTATCTGTGTGGAGTTTGTACCTTCTCCCCGTGTCTGCGTGGGTTTGCTCTGGTTTCTTCCCACAATTCAAAGATGTGCAAGTCAGGTGAATTGGCCGTGCTAAATTGCCCATAGTTATCTGCATTAATCAAAGGGGAAATGGGTGTGGGTGGGTTACTCTTTGGAGGGTCGGTGTGGACTGGTTGGGCCGAAGGGCCTGTTTCCACACTGTAGGGAATCTAATCTAGTAAATGTATTTTGGTCCATTACATTCATACCAGATCTGCAAATTTTCTACTTACCTTTCCCCATGACCCTACAAATCTTTCCTATTCAGATAATTTTCTAATTGTGTTTTGAAAACTACAATTGAATTAATCTCTGTCACACTCAGTCATTTTGGACCCTATCTGCTCCCAGGCCAAAAATGGTTTCCTTGCTCCTTAGTTACGGCCAGTACCATGTGTACGATCAGGTTACCGTTTTCAACAACAAAGCACCACATTTTATAAATTAATGTAAATAAGGGAATTCAGTCATTTTGGGAGGAATTATTCCAAAATGAAAATCTAATGCAAAAGTCAATTTTTCTGTCAGAAATTCTCCTTTCATGCATTTACAACCTGATGATACAGGATGTTTCTGTAATATTAATCAGTTTAATCCAAATTTGGAGTCAAAATGCTTGTTTTTAAACACGCAAAGATCCTTCATTTGCTTTGGAAAGGATAAAGCATTGAATGTTCGATTTGAATGAGTTTGCAATTACCATAACAATTACTTCTTTGGATTGTTTCAAATACCAATGACATAACAATCAAAGCTACTGGCCAAGTGCTGGAAAGTGGGATTAGTGCAGATAGGCCAGCACTGATTCGATGGGCTGAAGAGCATCTTCTGTGCTGTATGAGTCTATGACATTGGCTGTGACCATCATGAGCTTTAACACGTATGGTGTGATATCCTGGATGCAATTGTGTGTGCACAGATGGTTCCTGGTAGCCATATTTAATAGTGGTGCCCTATCTCCTGCAGTAGGAACACACATTGCGATCACCTCAGGTGAGTGCCCTTTAGTTCTTGACCCTTCTGATACATGGAGCAGATTCTCTCCTCTTACATTGTCTTGATACCTCATGATTATGATAATCCATTAATTTAGAGTCTTACAGCCATCATGTTGTACGGCACAGAAACAGATCCTTCAGTCCAACTTGTCCATGCCGACCAGATATCCAGGTAAAAAATGAGGTCTGCAGATGCTGGAGATCACAGTTGAACATGTGTTGCTGGTTAAAGCACAGCAGGTCAGGCAGCATCCAAGGAATAGGAAATTCGACGTTTCGGGCATAAGCCCTTCATCAGCCCATTCATTCCTGATGAAGGGCTTATGCCCGAAACGTCGAATTTCCTATTCCTTGGATGCTGCCTGACCTGCTGTGCTTTAACCAGCAACACATGTTCGACCAGATATCCAGTCCCATTTGCCAGCATTTGGTCGATATCCCTCTAAATCCTTCCTATTCATGTACCCATCCAGATGCTTTTTAAATGTTGTAATTGTACCAGCCTCCATTACTTCCTCTGGAACCTCATTCCCTACATGCACCACCCTTTGTGTGAAAAGATTGCCCTTTAGGTCCCTCTTAAATCTTTCCTCTTTCTCCTATGCTCTATAGTTTCCCTACCTTGGGAAAAAGACCCTCGCAATTCACCCTATCCATGATTTTGCAAATCTCTATGAGGTCTCCCCTCAATCTCCTACACTCCATGGAAAATAACCCCAGCCTATTCAGCCTCTGTCTCCAGCTCAACCTTTCCAATTCTGACAACGTCCTTGTACATCTTTTCTGCACTCTCTTAAGTTTGACAGTATTGTTCCTGTAGCAGGGAGACCAGAACTGAACGCTGTATTCCAAAAGTCACCTGACCCAAGTCCTGTAAAAACATTGACTCTGCTTTCTTTCCACAAATGCTGACAGACTTGCTGTGTTTCTCCAGTAATTTCTCATTTTGTGCCAGATCTCCAGCGTCTGCAGTTCTTTGATTTATTTGTGTCTGGGATCTGACTTGTCCAGTAATTATGTCGAGGAGAAAGTGAGGACTGTAGATGCTGGAGAGTCAGAGTCAAAAAGTGTGTTGCTGGAAAAGCACAGCAGGTCAGGCAGCATCCGAGGAGCAGGAGAATCTACATTTAGGCATAAGCCCTTCATCAGGAATATGGAGGGGGAAGGGGGCTGAGAGATAAATGGGGTGGGGGCGTGAATGGTTGGGGTGGGGGGAAAGGTAGGTGGAATGGTGACGCAGGTGGGAGATGATTGTGATAGGTCAGTGAGGAGGGTGGTGCAGATAGGTGAGAAGAAAGATGGACAGGTAGGACAGGTCGAGAGGGCAGTCCAGTTGGAGGGTTGGATCTGTGATAAAGCAGGGGAGGGGGAGATTTGGAAACTGGTGAAGTCAATGTTAATGCCTGTGGTCATAAGATCCGCAGACAGAAGATGAGGCATTCTTCTTCTGGTTGATGAGTGACTTTGATTATATCAGCTGGGATCAGAACTTTAGATGAAGATTTTAATGACTGAGAGACCATAAAATCCCTCAAAAACTTTATTGATTTCAACACTCTTTTGTTATAAAACTACAAGTCATTAACATTTCTATTTTCTGTTATTTGAACTTATTTTAAAATTCTGTCCAAGAATAATAGAGATTTGAGAGAAAATTTGTGGGTCCATGGTTTGTTCAACTCTTCTAATTCTATTTCTCCTGCCAAGCTGAGTCCCGTAATATTTAGCTCTTAAAATCAGTCGCTAGATGTCTCTAATCTTTTCCAAATTCAAATCCTTTTTTTAAATGTAAAAATTACTCCTGAATTTGTGCTTCCAGAGTTGTCACTGTTAAATAGGTGTCGGAATGGGTGTTGCAAAGTCATTTGACCAGAGCATCTGGTCGCCTTTCTGATACTTTTGTTGAAAGTGAGGACTGCAGTTGCTGGAGATTAGAGTCAAGATTAGAGTGGTGCTGGAAAAGCACAGCAGGTCAGGCAGCATCTGAGGAGCAGGAAAATCGACGTTTCGGGCAGGAGCCCTTCATCAAGAATTCCTTTCTGATAGTTTTTGTCTGTACAAACTCAATGCAACTTTTACACAGTGTTTAATTCTGTGCTTCAATGAGCACAGCAAATTGATTTTAATACACATTTCTGCAACTCTTTTATTTCATTGTACTCGGATTTCTTAGGGACTAAGACAGAGTCAATCTGCTCACTGACTGATATAAAGAATAATACAGTTGAAAATGTGTTGCTGGTTAAAGCACAGCAGGTTAGGCAGCATCCAAGGAATAGGAAATTCGACGTTTCGGGCATAAGCCCTTCATCAGGAATAATACTTTGAGCATAAGGAACATGAGAGGGGCGATTGCAATTATTTTTATAGGAGCGTACTCGTTTCTTTGTGTCTATGATTAACTTCTTTTTAACCAGTGAAGGTATTTACCTTCAGTGTTGCATCATCACCTGTCACTTCTTTAAAAATAAATAAGAACCGAAAAGCAAGATTTTTTTTGTCCGGTAGATTATGTAAAGGAATTCTGAGACCAGGTCTTTGCAACATAATCTCCTGTTGAGATAATTTAACGGTGCACATATCTGAATTGCAGAGTCACTTGTGCCACAGGGAAGATTCACTTGTGCCACGGGAGCGAACTACTCGCTACCCTTTTCGTAACAACATTGTAGAACGCCTCGGTATGAGTTGAAACTGTGCACTCGCGTCTTAGATTGTTTGAAAATTTAGTGGGTCTGATCTGGAGGGTTTTTTTTCAGGTGCAGGTAGAGAAATTAATTATTTTTTTTAAAAAAACAAGATGAATTCTTAGCTTGACAAGGACTGAGAATGGGTCCATTGCAGAAGCTGAGTCGGGAAATAAAAAAAAACACCTTTATCCGTGTTATTGTTTATTTAGCATTTTTACAAATTTACAAGACTAGCAATACATGAGGATAGAAGGCGGGTTCATTTTTTACAATCAGAATGAAAACAGGGTAAATAATATGCACTAGATAAGGAATGACCTTGCAGACAGGGATGAAACTGGGCAGGGGACGATATTTAAGAATTAAGTTATATTTAAAGAATTCTACAACACAGTGAGCATTTCCTACTGAATGGTTACAAAATATTGAATTGGATACAGGGCATTCACACATCCAAAAAAAAACCAAACTTTAATAAATGGTTAATAATTCTTCATGGCATTTAACTATGAATGTAAGATCCCCAGCAAAAATCTTCTCTTTACTAAACGTTGCTAACTTTTTTTGCTGTTGTGCTTTAAACGAGAATCTCCCATTTAAAAAAATAAGGACTGTAAAAGTGGACGCGTGGAAGTCGGTGCTAAAAATGGAACGATTAGATGATTTGAATAAATCCAGGGCATATTGAGAGCAATTCTGTGAGTGGTTCTCATTAAGGGTCACTGAACACAAAATTTAACTCTGTTCTTCCTCCACAGATGTTGCCAGACCTGCTGAGTTTCTTCAGCAATTTCTATTTTTGTTTATTTCCAATCTCCAGCATCCACAGTTCATTGTTTTCCTTATTTGAGAATATTTTAAAACTGTCCAGATTCCATATCATAACATTCCTTCCAGCTTTCCAACAAGTTTTAAAAACCAGAAGAACAGTGCATGCTATGAATCAGAAACAAAACATAAAGTTGCTGGAAATGCTCAACACCTCAACTGAGTTCTGAGGTAGGGTCACTCGACCTGAAATGTTAACTCTGATGTCTCTCCACAGATGTTGCCAGGCCTGCTGAAATTTTCTCACAATTTTTGTTTTAGCTTCTGACAAGTTTAATCAGTTTATTTCCACATTACTTAAGTACAGTCTGTATATTGCAACTATAATCATGCAGGACCATCCACCAGTTCAACATGTCATGGAACACAAATCCCATGCCAGACACACATGGTTTCTTCTTTTCTCTTCATAACAGTTACTGGAAATTGTACTTATACGAATAATTATTAATGTATCAACTATGCCTCTGACTTAATTGTCTTCATCAATAAAACAACATTTTTTTGTGGTAGCATTATTTTAAATGTATACCAGTGGGTTTTAATGGAGATAATCAGACTGCTGTAGTTAAATTACAAAACTAAATTACTTTCCCTATGTAATTTCTTCTTGTCATTGAAATTTATTACATATTAATATACTTTCAATTATTCTCTATGAAATGCTATTTTATGGTTGTTTACAGTATTTTCCTTGCCAATTTTCTGCTCCGTCACCATTCCCACTACTGTTAACTCCTTACTGGACAAGGTTCTAAGAAGAGCTGAAAATGTGTTGCTGGTTAAAGCACAGCAGGTCAGGCAGCATCCAAGGAATAGGAAATTCGACGTTTCGGGCATATGCCCTTCATCAGGCTTATGCCCGAAACGTCGAATTTCCTATTCCTTGGATGCTGCCTGACCTGCTGTGCTTTAACCAGCAACACATTTTCAGCTGTAATCTCCAGCATCTGCAGACCTCATTTTTTACCCGAAGGTTCTAAGAATGTTAGGTGCCTGTCAGCATCATTTTGGAGCATCATTTTAACAGCTTAAGCAGTCAATTCAGCTGTTGAGAGCAACTCATTGTCACTCCAGGGTCCACAGTCCCTGCATGTCCACTAGGAAGCTTTTGTCAGTTTAGAGTCAGAATTTAATGATTTACTCATGACCATTTTGTCTTAGTTCCAAATTAGTGGAAGAAAAGCATCTCAATACGTCAAACTATGAGTGAAATCCAAAAGGGAAACTTTTCTTTTAAAACTTATCGATTATTAAAATTGAATAAATTCTAAAATTAAACACTAGAAATTTAAAAATAGCCACTCCCATTGTTGTCATGTCAAGCAGGGATTGGATCACAAAACTTTTTTGCAGACCTTACTAACCATATTCAATAAATGAAAGAATATTTGGTAAGGAGTAATACTTACTAGTTTCCATGTTGCAGCAGAATTGATGGAATTAGTTCAAAAGCTCTTCTGGGCTTTTTTTAATATTTTCAAAAATAAGCAACTTTGATTAGCAAGATTTACAGCAAACACATTAGAACATTGTACCACTGCAGAATGTGTTGTGAATCTGCTGAAACCTATTCTCGGATACATCGATACAATACAGCGAATAGTTTGACCTTCTGCAATTTGTTTAAATGCAAATAGTCTTGCCAGCAGTTGATTTTCTGGAATTTGCATTAACATTATAGCTGGTTGGATGGTAGTCAAACGTACAATTAGTGCCTTGGTGTCTGTTTCAAAAAACTAATATGTACCTGTATTTAAGAAATATATGTTTCCCTCTACTAGGTTATAATATACTTCATTTTTAACAGGCCGGAAGTGAAGTCGATGTCCAGAGAGCAGAAAGACCCCAGGTATGATCTCTGCACTATGCTAGTGTAGCTAATCTCAGTCACAGCAACAACACTAAACTGATCGGAGAGTTCCAGATGGGTAATGCAAATATTTTTTCAAGGCATCAATCTGCTGAGCCTAAGATGTTTCTTCCCCTTTATTCTTCATTAATAGAATATCAAAATTCTGTGAAAATAACCACTGATTCACAGCAAGAAGCTATACAAAAAGATGGAGGCTGGAGCCCTGAAGCCCAATAATGAAGCTTTCTCAAAAAAGTCTGTGTAAACCAAAGTAAAGTTTTGCAAATATTAATTGCCATATCCACCACATTATACCAAAAGCCAAGCATTGTGTTTAAGAGTTAAAATTAAAGTGATATTAAGAGAGCTCAGCAAGTTATGTTCATGGTATTCTTAAATTCACTTTGGCGGCCAACCTAAAATTCTTGCAATGTTTGAGGATGGAAAACATACTTTCTTGCAATTTGCAATGTTGTAAATAGGAAGGCAAACAGCATATGTTAGAAAGTTACTAAAAGGTTATTTCATTCCTTGTTTTCATAAGATCACATGGATGAAAAAAAGGACCCATTCAACCAATCCAGCATATTTCGTCATAGAATCCAAACAAGGGTTTAATCCGAATAATAATGTTTACTGTTTCAAACCTTGAAATCTTTGTTCTTTGCATATGCCAATATTTTGTTTCTTGTATCACCCATGTCAGTATTTGTTCAGTCACAAGAGCAAAATGCTCAAAGTGAAGTTCAAACAAAAAAATGATGGATACGTAGAATCTCAGGTGGGAAGGTGAGCAGAACAAAAGGAGATCAACAATCTTCCAATAAAATACACAAAAGTTTTTAATTATTTTTTATAGCCAAAAAAGCAAATTCAGATTCATCTGAAACATTTTAAAAATTTTATATGCACTAGATATCTAAGCTCAGGTATTGAGATGGCCAGAGAGTCACTGGAACAGCGTAGACTGGAGTTGCATATTGGGTCTGTGGAATAGACCCAATATTCCACAGCAGACTTTTTGGGAATTGTCTCAGAAATTGAATATTCCAATAGATAATTCCTTGTATCTGGACCCTTCTGAAGGAATCCATTAAATCAGGGAAGTTAGAGGGTTCTGACTCAGTTACACTAATAGTTGTCCAGGAAAATTTAGAGAATTGAAAACATACTTGCACACCTAGGTAACTACCACTCACCATTCAACCAACATCCCCAACCCAAATACCTCCCCTCTGATCCCTTTCAACCACCACGCTCTTGCCAATCAGTCTCCACGCCAAAAACCCCAACCCCCAAACCCATCCAAAATGTTTCAATTTGTACCCCAAACCATAGGACCCAACACTGCCCTATCCCACCAGGCACAGCTTTCTTCAGGTCTGACCCCGAGGACTTGACAAACATTGACCACATATCAGCCACACCCCACCCCAATCCCCCCACCCTCAGTGGATGTTGCTCCCTGCCCCCAAATCCACCACAACACCTGTCATCTCAATCTCAAACCTATTCGAAGCATTCCAACACTTACCTGGAACCTACCTATGCTGCACCTTACTCCCTTAAACAACTGCTACCCTAACCCACACTTGCCTTACATGCTTTCCACTCCACAAAGGTTTTGGAAGTGGATGGTGGATGCCACTTGATATTTAAACCACAGAACACAGCAGAGTAAATGCCGCCAAAGGAGTTGGTGTGGTGGGGGAGGAGGTAGAGATTTTGATGCCAATTCTCTCTGCAGCTGGATTTACAGATTCCTGGAAACATTCCTAACAGGAGCACCCTATCCAGGAATCTCCAATGCAGAAATCATCTAAAGGTAAGTGGGCACATTTTTAACATCTGACCAGGGAAGGAAATAAGGTTTAAAATACTCTGATTGCAGGTTTTCATCATAAATTGTGACCCTTTTTCCAAGAGATGACTGTACAGTAGTCTTCACATTCAGAATGTGTTGCTAAGAAGTGTGTGTGGGATAAGAGGAAGAAATAAAAGCAGAGTACAAAAATTCATTTGACATTCATTAAAGTGTAGGTGTAATCTTGCAAATAAAAAAAAAAGATGGTCTATCAAGCAAGAGAAACAGGGTGAAGCAATTTAGTGTGCATTTGAAACAATGGACTTGGGTGCAATCACAGTGAGAGGGTTACACTGGAAGAACCAAAATAGATCCATTAGTGAAATGACCGATCACTTTGCAGACTAATATGTAATAAGGATGCTAGTTCTTTTACAAGTGACAGATAAAACAATTGGAAGTATTTTTTTCAAGATAGTTTTTCCCAATCAATTACATATACCAAGAATTCATGTTCTCTGCTTTTCTGATGGCCATCTGGTAAATATGAATAGGTTGAAGGGTGGATGGTGGTATAGTTGTAATGAAACTAAGCAAGTACTTAACCATTCCCAGTACTTAGCTGTAGAATACTGCAATTGTTTTTTTTAAAGAACCTGGTGACATTGATACTGGTCAGTGAGTAACGCTTCAGAGTCATTACTGTTAAATTTTCATATATGGAGTGTGCAGTATGCCCATAAGCAGTAAACCGTAAGTCTTAACTGTAAAAACTGTCACTGTAAACATAAGTGGGAGAGATGTAGTGATCGTACCAGGAATTTGCTGATAAGACATGTGCTTACACTGGTTACTTTGCTTATGTCACTTGAAATGTATTACCTCCAAACAGTGAGGTTAGGCAGCGTAAGGAACGGTCTAGCTATTAATGTTGGAACTGCACAGACCAATCTGAACAAGTTGGCAATAAATTTTGTCAACATGAGAGAGAATGTACAATTAAAATCCCATTTTTATGACTTATAAGGAAGGTGGTCCAGGCTGTATATAAAAGTACACCACAGAACTTCATGTGTGTTGTATTCTATGCATTTTAGTTATTGCATATTTTGTGTCTATTCAACATTTCCCCTGAAGTCCAATTTGCAATAAAAAGTTCTCTTTAAAGTAACCGATCTGTTAAATCAGAGACTCAGGAAACAGCTCTTCGGCCCAACAAGTCCACACTGACTCTCTGAAGAGTAATCCGCCCAGACCCATTCCCTTAAATTTCCCCCTGACTAATACACATCCCTGAACACTATGAGCAATTCAGCATGGCTAATTCACCTAATGTGCACATCTTTTGATTGTGGGAGGAAACCGGAGCACCCGGAGGAAACCCACGTAGAGAATGTGCAAACTCCACAGAGCCTGTCACCTGAGGTTGGAATCAAACCCAGGTCCCTGGCACTGTGAGGCAGCAATGCTAACCACTGAGCCACTGTGCTGCCGTGCTGTCCATCAACTTGAGTTTTGGAACCTCGCTGTGCACATTACATTCCTCATTGTTACTGGGAATGCACTTTGAAGAGTATTTTATTCAGTGTAACCATCTTGGGGACATTTGAGCTGATATTTGTCCTACATAAATACAAACAGTTAATCTGCATAGTTTTGTAAATCATATCAATGGCATGCAGTTTCTATCAGTGAGAGATTTTCAACAAAAGTATGGATTATGGAATTATCATTTAATTTCTTCTCTATGCATAGATGGACATAATTAAACTAGGAAATATTGCTGACTTCTCAACCTGTTCCACCTCTCTCTGAACATTCTTGGGTGGAAAAAATCAAATTTTCCCTATTTTCACTTCAGAAAATTCATGTTGCCTTGATATTTCAATCCATTATCACACAAAACAAAATCATACAAACTTATCAGTTTCTTCAGCATTTACATTTTCCTGTGCTTCAATTCATTAATGTTAGGCTTATTTCTGTGCATCAATTGCATTGTTCTCAAGGGAATACAGATTCCTTTACGAGAGATTTCCACCTGCTATGGTCACCATCTGCTAGAAATCTAACTCATTCTCTCTCTGCTTGAACTATATCAGAAACAAATTAAGTAATCTCAGGCTGATGGTTTTTCCATCCATCCATCGTATGGACCGCACAGCGTCCTCAGGTAAGACAAAGGGTGGAGGGGTTTGCTTTTTAATCAACAACTTTTGGTGCAAGGACATTGCAACGCTGGGAACCATTGCTCTCGAAAACCTTGAACCCCTCACCATCAAATGCCACCCCTTTTATCTACCACAGAAATTTCCCGTTGCTATACTAACTGCAGTGTACATGCCGCCACAAGCAAAGGTTGAGGAAGCTCTGGTTGTGCTGTACTCCACCACTAACACCCTGGAGATGGAACATCCCAAGGCCCTGTTTGTTGTGACTGGTGACTTCAATCAAGCCAATCTAAGGAAGGTGTTGCCCAAATACCACCAGAAGGTTACCTGCCCAACCAGGGGCCTGAACATTTTAGACGACTGCTACACCACTGTGAAAGATGCCTACCACTCCATCCCCAGCCCTCATTTCGGGAAGTCCGACCACAATGCCGTGTTTCTTCTCCCGGCTTACAGGCAAAAGCTCAAGCAGGAGACCCCCCCCTCGCGGATACAGGTCCAGGAGAAGGAGGCAGAGGATCAACTCCGGTGCTGTCTGGAATCGGCTGATTGGGCCGTGTTCAAACAGGCCGCAGGTACCTTAGACAGGTACGCCACCACCGTCACAGACTTTATCAGCAAGTGTGTGGAGGACTGTATACCGAGGGAGTCAATCCAGGTGTTCCCCAACAGGAAACCCTGGATAAATCAGGACATACAGAACCTGCTAAAAACAAGGAGTGAGGCTTTCAGATCAGGAGACCCACTCAAATATAAGGAATCCAAGTATGACCTTCGCAGAGCCATTAAGACAACCAAAGACCAATACCGATCCAAATCAGAGACTCAGACAGACACCTGGCAACAATGGCAAGGATTGAATGACATTACAGGTTCTAAAAAGAGACAGTACAAGATAGCAGACGATGACGTATTCCTCCCGGGTCGTCTCAACACTCTCTATACTTGCTTTGAGCAGAATTTTGTGGACAAGTTCTGATGAATCTATCCAACAGTCATTGCATCAGAGGTCAGATCAGTTTTCCTTCATGTGAATGCAAGAAAAGCAATGGGACCAGATGGAATATCAGGCCATGTACTCAGAGCATGTGCAGATCAACTGGCAGAGGTCTTCTCGGACATTTTCAACCTCTCCCTGCAGTAGGTCACTGTCCCAGCCTGTTTCAATAGGGCCAACATCATCCCTGTGCCTAAGAAGGCTCATGCTGCATGTCTCAATGACTACCGCCCAGTGGTCCTAACTTCGACAGTCATGAAGTGCTTTGAAAGGCTGGTCATGGTATTAATCAACTCCAGCGTCCCCACTACTCTTGACCCACTCCAATTTGCCTATCAGACCAACAGGTCCATGTCAGATGCCATATCACTTGCCCTTCACTTCTCCCTAGAACATCTTGACTCCAAGAACAGCTACATAAGAATCCTACTGATTGACTACAGTTCAACCTTCAACACTATTATCTCCTTGAGACTGATTACTAAACTTCGTGATCTTGGACTAAGCCCCACTCTCTGCAACTGGATCCTCAGTTTCCTGACCTACAAGCCACAATCAGTGAAGGTTGGGGACAATATTTCATCGTCACTAACACTCAATACTGCAACCCCCCAGGGGTGCGTACTCAGCCCCTACTGCACTCACTGTATACCCATGACTGTGTCACAAAATACCAGACTAATGCCATTTGCAAGTTCACTGATGACACCACCATAGTCGGTCGAATCTCAGATGGCAACGAAAGAGACTACAGACGGGAGGTGGAAGACCTGGAAAAATGGTGCACTGAGAACAACCGAGCTCTCAATGCTGGCAAAACCAAGGAACTCATTATTGACTTTTGGTGGGATGTTACTCATGCCCCTCTACACATTAAAAGCACAGAGTTGGAACGAGTGGAGAGTGTCAAGCTCTTGGGAGTGGTCATCCACAACAAGCTTCTAGGACTCTTCATGTGGACGCACTGGTTACAAAGGCCCAACAATGTCTCTTCTTCCTCGGGTAGCTGAGGAAATTTGGCATGACAGCAAATACCCCTGCCCTCGAGAGCATTCTGTCTGGATGTATCACTACCTGGTATGGCAACTGTACCATTCAAGATTGGAGATGGTTATAGAGAGTAGTGAACTCAGCCCAGACAATCATAAAGGCCAACCTCCCATCTATAGAATCCAACTACCAGGCCCGCTGTCAAGGAAAGGCCGCCAGCATTCTCAAAGATCCATCCTACCCTGGCAATGTTTTTCTACAACCTCTACTATTGGGGAGAAGGTACAGAAGCCTGAACACACACAACCAGTTTCATAACAGTTTCTACCCTACTGTTATTAGAATACTGAATGGACTCACAAACTCTTAACATTCGCCTGTACCAGTGTTTTTGTTTTTGCTGCTGTTTACCTATTATTTACTATTTATGCTACTTAACTCTGTGATGTGCCTGTATTGCTCACAAGACAAAGCTTTACACCATCCCTTGGCACACATGACAATTAATTTAATTCAAATGGTTCATTACTGTTAGACGCAAATTTGGATTTCATACTTGGAGTTTATTTTAATTTTAAAATTAATCAGTTTAGAACAAACAAGTTTACCGATGTTAAAATAGCATGTATTTTTTGAGAGCGCATTGAAAGAAACGACTGCTCAAGATATGGAATTATTCTTCCACTCACAGAAGACAGTCCTCCTCTCTCTTCAACCACGGAATTGTCCTTGACAGAAACTGCATCACTGTTCTTTCCTTACCCCTAGCTATTGTCCAAATTCTTGTCCTCTCTATCCAAAAGCATTAATGGTGACATCATATTCAATCCATACAATAGATAAGATTGAAGGGGAGGAAGAGGCTTATTAAGTCTGTCACATATTCATGACGGCTGGAGAATCTTCACCAAATGTTTTGTTACCACTTCCCACCACCAGCCAATGCCCTCCCCATTCCCCTTGCAACCCACAAACCATATAATGGGTAATTTCCTGGGAGAGGTAGGAAAGGAGAAAAGCATCCTGGAAAACTTCTCTCAATGGCTCAGTGGTTGGCACTGCTGCCTTCCAGTGCCAGCAACCCAGGTTCGATTCCAGTCTCAGACAACTGTCTGTGTAGAGTGTGAACATTCTCCCCGTGCCTGCGTGAGTTTCCTCTCACAGTCCAAAGATGGTCAGGTTAGGTGGATTGGCCATGCTAAATCGCTCCTGGTTTCCAGGTCTGTGCAAAACAAATGGATTAGTCATGGGAGATGCAAGGTTACAGGGTAGCCGGAGGGGGAATCTTTGGAAGGTTAGTGTGGACTTGGGCCAAATGACCTGCTTTCATACTGTAGGGATTCTTTGAATATTCAGATGAACAAATGAGGCTAGGGTCTAGCATCAAATATTTGCTATAAAGGCATATGACTTGCAAATGATGTGATGTCTGTCTAAGGCAAGAAGCAGCACACCTCCCTCTTGAAGTTCAAGATTCAGCATTCACTAAGCCAGCCAGCAATATATTCCAGAGGCTCGCTACAAGCCATGTGTAAAGAAATGTCAGCATATCCTGACTCTTAAAGTATCTCATGGTGAGCACAGACATGGTGGACCAAAGGGCCTGTTCCTGTGCCGTACTGTCCCATGACTTGCAAAATGAGATCCTAGGGGAGAGCCCTGCCAAGGACAAGTTCACTAAAAGGACAATGCTTTAGAAGTGCAATGGGCATCTCTTACCTTTCCAAACCTGGGAAAGTTACTGAATGTTTCTGACACTGAATTGCTCTGCATGGTATGATTACATTCATCTTCATTGACCTGATCACTTCCTCTCATCCTCAAGGGGCCATCCTAAAGCCTCTTGCTATTTACAACCTAACCTCTTGTAGCTTCACTTCAATATGATTGGGGTCTCTATGTATCACTAAACTGCAGCCCCATCCTCCTGCCTCTTCAAAATTTGGATAAGAACCAAGCGATACCCTGCAGCCCAAAGTGATACCAGTTACTTTAAATCATTACATGCCTTTGTCCCATTCATAGTCATTAAATAAGTTTGACCCTAAGAATTAGCAGGACCACTGTTTGTGATAACCAGCCTATCTTAACTTTTCATTGTCACATTCTGGTGAGAATCATACCACAATGAGTCAATTAAGTGGTAGGCGCATTAATGACTCAATGGTGCAGAAATGCAAGTTGTTGTTGTCTCAGGTAGAATCCTTCATCAGAAGTTGAGCTGCTGTTTGTTTCCAGCATCTCTCCTTTTGTAAAGAATATTATTTAGCATATTGCAACATTGAACAGAATACTGTAGAGGGACACTGTACATAAGGAATTAGTGGCAGCATCAGAGATCATTCTGAGATATGTAACATGAAAGGAGGAAGAAAATAGTATGACTAGGAGTTTGAGGTCGGGAAAGAGGCAGAGGGTTAATGATCTATTGGTACTATTCACTGTCTCCTGTTCAGCAGTTGCATCAATATATCAAATGCACAAAGCTTTTTAGAATGCCTGTTTATCTTCTGCCTGAGCAATGATGCCTGAGGCATTGCTCAGGTGCATAGAGTCAAACTGTTGTAAGTTCTACAACTTCACATTGTCCATCAGATTTTAAGATAAAGGAAACTAAACTTTCCAACAGCACGCGCAAACAACTTTAACAGCTAAGAGCAATGAACCCAGAATTCAAAATACAGCTGATTTCAGAAGCCATATGGCCGTTTTTCTCCAAACCATAATAGTTGCTTTTTAGTGTTTACTTTGAAAAGATGTTCTGCTAAATAGAACTGAAATATTGGTAGCATGGTCCTCTTAGTGGCTGCTTTAAAGTCTGCTGTTGAGAATAAGATTTAACAATACTGAGTGTAAATATGCAGAAGCACAACAATTCAGTCAGACTTAAAATAAAGTCACCTGTTCTGTGATTTGAAACCAATACCTTAAGATTGAACTAAAGAGACAAAATCTACTCAAATGACTGGTATTATTATGATCTCAGATGATGGCATTACTAGACAAGGCAGATTCCAGAATGAAATTTGGCTTAATAGATCTTTTTTTCAATCATTATGTTTCATATTTTTGACAGTTACTGAAACACAGTCACTCCAGGCTGCAGAGTTTCCTTAATAACAAAATTTAATAAAACAAAAGATTAAAACAAAATACAATCAGTTGTGCACATGCAAGACACATTTCAAAACAAAGTATCATCCCGGGCTCTGATACTGTTTCAGAGTCTCCAATCTGGAAAAGTTACCTCTCTGTATGAAATCTTTTAATTTTACTTAATAGATTCGCCCCAGGTCTTTCCTGCAAACTGTAAAATCATCTTTATAGGTTCTCACAATACTGAGAGCTTCGAATTTCTCTGCTTTTAATAACCTGCAGATTTCTAATGAAACACTCTTAGCTTCGAAGTTGCACAAACTAATATTCTCTATTAAGCTTTCCTTGAAATGTTCTATACTCCTTTCTTGGATGGAAACTATATTTATGTCTAACCCCAGTCAGATCTTCTGCGGAATTGCTTTAAAAACTTTAAATCTTTGGTTTCCTTGATTATCCTGAACCAAAAGCAAGCTAATGGCCTTCAAAGTTTACCCTACTTGTCGTAAACAAACAATTTTCCATTAACACTCCATGAGATCTCTGCTCTCTGACATATTCTGGATTAGCTTGCTGTTCCAAAAGACTGTATCGTCTAGCATTTTTGTAAACCCTTCAGAAAAGTAAGCAATCCCATGGGACACTATTTTAAAATCCAAAGTCTAAAAATGACAGTAGCCTATACATAAATCGGAATCCTTTCAACACACATGGCTCTGCACTGATTTTGTTTTAGTGATTGTGAACAGATAAAGGCTCATAAAGAATAGAGGCATTTAGTATGGATCTAGGGGTGATGCCCTTTTTTGGGAAATCTATAGGAATTTCACATTACCTTCATGAAGGAGGCCCAATGAAATTAAATGTCCATCAGGCACTGAACTAGCTAATGTCATGGATTGGCAAGAATTGAGGACTGGGAATATTGCTGTTCTGGGTAGTGCTCTGAAGAAGCACAGACAGGAAATCTGCATCAAATCTCTCAGTGCAATGGAGGTGGGCAGGATGGAAATTTGTGGAGGAGAGGTGATGAGAAAGGAAGGACAAGGGCATTGTGAAGCAAGGGTAAGGGTATGCTTTTCAGAGATCTCCAATGCTGGGTTCAGCAATCAGGTACTGAGTGCCTGCAAATGCTCTCCCCCAATCCACCCACTCCTCCACAGACAATGTGTTGGATAGGCACATGAACTTCTGGTGACTCCCATTTAATTCCTGACTAAGCATTACATTTTGGACTTAGGGATTAACTATTGTCAAATGGCTCATTAATGAGTTGTTCACTTTGGCCCCTTCTTGCCTCTGACTTATTTATGGAAACTATTTCTCCTTGTCAACAGACTCACAAGTAGCCTCCTATGTGATTCACGCCATGTTTCCTAATACAAAGGGCTGGATTAAATTCCATTCAGAAACGCTGCTGTATAATATGTCGACCACGAGCTGAAGAAAGGCCAAAGCAGCATTAAAACAGCTGTTTTGGAGGGAGAGCAAAGCTTCAAACCTTAGGATTGATGCCACCTTGTAAATATTGCATTACGTTACTTCTCCTTTCTGTTCTACTTCTTCGAGGTGTACAGGCCCACAGTTCCCTGAAGGTGGCAACACAAATGGGTAATGGGCATTGAGCTCTTCAACTCAGATAACCTCCCTTCCTATCCCACAACTCCCTTCTGAGCCCACCCCCCTGCCTTCCATTCCTCTGATGACCCTTCCTTCCAGCCAGGGATTCATTCCTCCCATCGACCAACCAGGTCATACCCTGTCTGTACCTGTCTCCACCTTTTGGCACCTCACCACTCTGCCCTCCTCCTCCACCCCCTCTTTATCTGCAGTTCCCCTTACACTCATGCACAGTCCTGAAGATGGGTTATATCCGAAATGTTGACTTCTGCACCTCCTGCTGCTGCCTGGCTTGCTGTGTTCTTCCAGCTTCCTGCTTGTCTTCTTTGGCATAGAGTATAAAAATTGGCAGATCGTGTTATAGCTGTATACAACTTTGACTCGGTGACATTTGGAATATTCTGGACAGTTCTTGTCATCAGAAAATCATGGAGGCTTCGGAATGGGTACAGAAACGGTTTACCGGGATGTTGCCTCGTTTAGAGGGAATTAGCTATGAGGAGAGATTGGGAAACCTTAGTTTGTTTTCACTGAAACATCAAAAGGATGAGATTGTGAGCTGATAGAAGTTTACAAAATGATGAGAGACATGGATAGAATGGATAGTCAGTCTTTTTCCCAGGTTGGAAATGTCAATTACTAGGGGACATAGGTTTAAGGTAAAAGGAGGAAAGTTTAAAGGAAATGTGAGAAGCAAGTTTTTCACACAGAGAGTGGTAAATGCCTGGAATGCACTGCCAGAGGAGGTGTGCAGGTAAATATAGTAGCAACATTTAAAAGGCTTCTTGATAGACACAACGCAAAGGCTAAATGTTTTTAATGTAGCAAGGTGCAGTCTTGATGGGCCTAAGGGCCTGTTGTTGTGCTGTTCTTTGTTCTTTGTTCTTGAGCTTTCTGTCGTCAGGCAGGCCCTTGCTGGAGAATAATAAATTCATAATTCCTTTATGGCAAGAAGTCAAACTCTGGGTCTACCTCACCTGGGACAAGGACCAAACCTTGTTCTGTTGGTATTGATATAATTGACACCTTGGATGCTCGCCAACTGAACTAACCTTCCCTTTCTATTATTCCTGACTGTATAACCCTTTACCTTGCGTGCTTTCATGATTTTCTTTTGCCACTTGCCCTCTGAAGAGTTGCACAATTCAAAGGAAAGTAGGGGAGTTCTCTGAGTATCATGGTCAAGATTTATTACTCAACCAACATCATTACAAGCAGATTATTTGATCATTTATCTCAACACTGTGTTTGGGATCTTCCTGGGTTGAAATTACTCATTTTGCTTTCCAAAATTACAACATTGACTACATATATCAAAAGTAAATCTTTAGAAGTGGCACATTCTAGATGTTTAAAGACACAATATAGAATATAGAACAGGAGAATCAGACAGTCTAGAATGAGGTTCTATGGCCCGTTGACTATAATTAGTCTCACTCCTCAGCTCTTTCCTGATAGGCCTATTGATTTATTATTAGATAACTTCCAGATTAGATTACTTACAGTGTGGAAACAGGCCCTTCGGCCCAACAAGTCCACACTGGCCCGCTGAAGCGCAACCCATTCAAACCCCAACATCTAGCCCTTACCTAACACTATGGGCAATTTAGCATGGCCAATTCAGCTGACCTGCACACCTTTGGACTGTGGGAGGAAACTGGAGCACCCGGAGGAAACCCACGCAGACAAGGGGAGAACATGCAAACTCCACACAGTCAGTCGCCTGAGGTGGGAATTGAATCAGGGTCTCTGGCGCTGTGAGGCAGCAGTGTTAACCACTGTGCCACCGTGCCGCCCACCATTGTATTTATAACTTTTATATCTGCAAAACATTAATTAGCTCTAATTTGGGGCACACTTTTTATCAATGCATAACCTATTGTGAAGAAGTAGTTCGATCTATAAAAGGGGAATGACATTGGAAAATAACCAAAATGATACTGGGACAAGAGGTTAGGGTTCTAAAGAAAGACCTCATAAACTAGAGAGCAGAGAATATTAAAGGGGCGTTCTGATAGATGTTTTCCAAAATTATGAAGAGACAATGAACAGCACAAGACTATTTGGCAAAATCTCTAGCAAAGGATGAAAGCACTTTGAATGATCATCAATTGCATAATTTTAATCGAGCAATTGTGCATTTCATTTGAGCTGGAAGTCCTGTTGAAATCTCAGTTTGCATATAAAATAGGCCAAGACGGCCCTTGTACAGATGGCCATTCCAAAGCTAGCTTCAAGTTGACTTGTAAATGTACCCCAGTCGGCAAAGCCAGCTGTTTATGTTATGAATCCATCCTACCTGTCCCACAAATTTTGTGGTACTTCCAATGCGATCTCAAAGGAGAAGCGAAGACCAGATTAAACAACACCCCAAAATGACTGAACTAATTGCCCATCCTAATTGCCCTGGAGAAGGTGATGGTGAATAGTTCTTGAGGTGTAAGCACATACATGGTGCTGTTAGGGAGCAAGTTTCAGGATTTTAATCTGGTGATAGTGAACAAATCACAATGTAGCTCCATATGAGGCAGTCATGTGATACAAGGGGCACTTGTAATTAGTGGTGATGGTGTTACCCTGCTGAACCCTTGTTTTGACTCATGGGATGGCACAGTGGTACAGTGGTTAGCATTGCTGCCCCACAGCGCCAGAGACCCTGATTCAATTCCCGCCTCAGGCGACTGACTGTGTGGAGTTCACACATTCTCCCTGTGTCTGCGTGGGTTTCCTCCGGGTGCTCCGGTTTCCTCCCACAGTCCAAAGATGTGCAGGTTAGGTGAATTGGCCATGCTAAATTGCCTGTAGTGTTAGGGGAGTGGGTCTGGGTGTGTTGCACTTTGGCGGGTCGGAGTGGACTTGTTGGGCCAAAGGGCCTGTTTCCACACTGTAAGTAATCTAATCTTTGACAGCACCTTCCAAATCCTGACCTTTGCCACTCTGATAGAGGACACAGATTAGGAAGGTTCTGTCACAAGGATTGGTTGCACCTTTGTTGATGGTATGCACTGCTGCCACCATTCATCAGTGATGGAGGGAGTAAATTATTGTGGATTATAGTATCACTGCTTGGTGCTAGATGCTGTTAAGCTTCTTTAATGGCTGAAGCTGCACTTATCCAGGCAAATGGAGAACATCATATTTCTGACTGATAATTCACTGACTGCATCATACAGTCGTTATTACATGACTGTTCAGGTCACCAGAGGCATTCTTTTGAAGTCCACAAGATAGCTCAATAAAAACTTGCTTAGAGGCACGAAAATGGTGCATGTTGTTGACTTCAAAGAAGGGGCAGAGTTATGATAGTGATCTTCTCAGTGGTGTTGGTGAGGGTCATGGCCCATCAGGAAACTAGTTTGAGGAAAATCTGATGTGATTTCATTAATATTGTAGTGTTGTGCTCCATTGCTTCCTTTCCCCTCTATGCAGGTGAAGGGCCTTCATCTCATAGTTGAGCATCAGTGATGCTAATGCCCAGAAAATGTTAGGAGTTCAGGCAGCATCCAACGAGCAGCAAAATCGACATTTCGGGCAAAAGCCCTTCTTCGGGAATAAAGGCAGTGAGCCTGAAGCGTGGAGAGATAAGCTAGGGGAGGGTGGGAGTGGGGGGAGAGTAGCATAGAGTACAATGGGTGAGTGGGGGAGGGGATGAAGGTGATACTGCAAATCCTCTTGCAAGGATGCCTGCCTTGAAGAAGTTTTCCTCCTCTCTCTACAAGAATCTCAGGGAGTCCCTCTCCCACTGCAACTCCCAGGTCATTTCCTCTGCCCTGAAGCTCTTCAAACTTCAACAGCTTCCTCATTTCCCCTTCCCCCACCTCACCCTAGTTTCAAACTTCCAGCTCAGCACTGTCCCCATGACTTGTCCGGACTGGTCCGACCTGCCTAGCTCCTTTTCCACCTATCCACTCCACCCTCTCCTCCCTGACCTATCACCTTCATCCCCTCCCCCACTCACTCATTGTACCCTATGCTACTCTCTCCCCACCCCACCCTCCTCTAGCTTATCTCTCCATGCTTCAGGCTCACTGCCTTTATTCCTGGTGAAGGGCTTTTGCCCGAAACATCGATTTCGCTGCTCGTTGGATGCTGCCTGAACTGCTGTGCTCTTCCAGCACCACTGATCCAGAATCTGATTTCCAGCATCTGCAATCATTGTTTTTACCACCCAGAAAATGTTAGCCCATGTTAATTAAAATCAGCAAATGGCATTATTTTCTAGGGTGCAAGACTGTTTTTTTAATTGAAACGTTCGGGCCCATTCATATCATAAAAATGGACTGCTACAGCCCTGAAGAAGAAAATTCTCAATCTGATCAACTGATCATGTTATTGCAATTCAATTTCATTCTTAGACATGTTTACACTGTAACACACCTTTACACTTTTACAACTTTTTCATGCAGAGGGTGGTGCGTGTATGGAATGAGCTGCCAGGGAAGTGGTGGAGGCTGGTACAAATACAACATTTAAAGACATCTGGATGAGTAGGTGAATAGGATGGATTTAGAGGGATGTGAACCAAATTCTGGCAAATGGGACTGGATTAATTTAGGATACCTGGTCGGCATGGATGGGTTGGACCGAGGGATGTATTTCCGTGCTGTGTACAGCTCTGTGATTCTATATTTGCTCCCAAAGACAATATGAGGGAGAAATGATAATAGTGTTTCCAGCTGTACACTCTTGCATATTGTTGTTTATTTGCTGTTAAAGGTGAGACTCACGTTGCTGTGACATGACCTTTTCGTTTGCACATTCTTTGAGAATGTAATGGAGAGCCAGTGAACGTGATTTATTTGGATATCCAGAAAGCCTGTGACAAGGTGCTGCACAGGAGGCTACTAAATAAGAGTCCCTGGTTTTAGGGACAAGGCAGGGATAGAGGACTAGCTGACTGGCAGAAGACAGGGAGAGGTGATAAAGGGGTCTTGATGAAGATGGGAGCTAGTGACTAGTGGAGATCCTCAGGGGTCAGTCTTGGGATTACAACTATTCACATGATACATTAACAATTTGAATGAAGGAACTAAGGGAACTGTTGCTACATTTCCTGAAAAAGGGTTATAACTGAAACGTTGTCTACTTCACCTCCTGATACTGCCTGGCTTGTTGTGTTCTATTGGTTTCCTGATTGTCTACATCGGATTCTGGCATCTGCAGTTTTTTTTGTCTCTAACATTTATAGTTGACACATGATAGGTGATGGGGAGGAGACTGGAAAAGGACTTGGACAGGCAAAGACGTGGGAGATGGAATACAATGTGGGTGTGAGGTTAAGCACTTTGGTAGGAAGAATAGAGGTAGAGACTATTTTCTAAATGGGGAAAGGCTTCAGAAACCTGAAGCACAAAGCGACTTGAGAGTCCTAGCTCAGGATTCCTTTAAGATTAAGGTGCAGGTTCAGTTGGCAGTCAGGAAGGCAAATGCAATGTTGGTGTTCATTTCAAGATAGCTAGAACACAAGAGCAGGGACGTACAGCTGAGGCTGTATAAGGCTGTTGTCAGACAGCATTTGGAAATTTGGGAGCAATTTTTTAGTACAAGATATTGGTTCAGTTCGGCCGTATTTAGAATACTGTACAGTTCTAGTCGCCACATTACCAAAACGATGTGGACGCTTTGGAAAGGGTGCAGAGAGGGTTTACAAGGATGTTGCCTGGTATGGAAGGTGCTAGCTATGAAGAGGGGTTGAGTAGATTAGATTTATTTTCATTAGAAAAAAGGAGATTGAGGGGGGACCTGATTGAAGTTTACAAGATCATGAAGGGTATAGACAGGGTGGATAGAGACAAGCTTTTTCCCAGGGTGAAGGATTCAATAATGAGAGGTCACACTTTCAAGGTGAGAGGTGGCAAGTTTAAGGGGGATACACGCAGCAAGTACTTCACACAGAGGGTGGTGGGTGTCTGGAATGCGGTGCCAGCAGAGGTGGTAGAGGCAGGCAGAGTAGATTCATTTAAGATGCGTCTGGACAGATGCATGAATAGGTGGGGAGCAGAGGGATACAGATGCTTAGGAATTGACCGACAAGTTTAGACAGTACATTTGAATTGGCTCAGGCCTGGAGGGCCGAAGGGCCTGTTCCTGGGCTGTAAATTTTCTTTGTTCTATGTTTTGGGGCTTATATCTATGGAAGGGTCAGCCAGTGTTGGAGGCAGTCCACAGGAGATTTACTAGAATGATCTTAGAGATGAAGGGATTGTCATATGGGGAGCAGTTGAGCAGTCTAGATCTGTATTGGATGGAGTTTAGAAGGATGACGGTGCCATCTGATTGAAACTTGCAGATTACTGAGAAGCTCGGATAGAATGGGTATGAAGAAGATGAGGGACTGGGACCTGAGGACACAGCCTCAGAGGGAAGGAATGGCCGTTTGGAACTGAGATTAAGGAGAATTTCTTCAGCTAGAGGTTCGTGAATCAGTGGATCACATTGCCACACAGGGCTGTGGAGGTCAAGTCTTGAGTCTATTGAAGACAGAGATAGATCAGTTCATGATTATTAAGGGGATATTATGGAGAGAAGGCAGCAGAATGGAATTGAGAAACATATCAGACATAATCAAATGGCAGAGCAGACCTGATGGGCTGAATGGCCTAATTCTGCTCCTATATCTTTTGGTCTTGTGTTGTAATATCTCAGTGTATTTCTTCACATGATGTATTACTTTTGAACTGGAGGAAACTTTGGTGTGTGGGTGATCTTTATCCAAGAAATGACATGCAATGTTGAACCACTCCAATGGTCAATTAAGATAGATATGCCTCTGCTAGCTGAATAACGGAGCAAATTCACTGTTTTGTACATGCATGAACATTACAAAAGTGGGAGCTCTGTACATGCTTGAGTTCTGTTTATATGAATATTGTACACACAATGTCTGTGCATGCATGAATTCTGCATGCTTGAAATCCATACATACCTGAGATCGCTTTATTCCTGAGTTTCCTATTTGCCCGAGATCTGTATATATGAACTCTATATGTGTCTAAGATCTGTACATGCATGAGCTGCATACTTGTGTGAGCTTTGCATGCACATGAGGTTTGTACATGGGTGAGATCTGTACGCAACTCAATTCTGTGTGTTCCTTGGCTTTGTATGTGTATATTTAAACAGACAGACAGCTCTCATCTTCCAGCTGTTCAACTTCAAATCTTTGGAGAGAATGGGCAGGTGCACTTCCTCAAAAGAGTTTAAAATAATCCTGTTTTAAATTTATAAAGAGCCCAGTGAATCCAAAGACCCAAGAAGATCTTTGATCTGTGACTTTGCCTTGCACTGGAGATAAAGATCATGTTATGTCAACCCAAAAGAAAGTGTGCGTTGCATTAATAATGTCATTCACAACCTCAGCAAGCCTCAAAGCACTTTACAGACAATGAGACTCAACTGAAGAGTAATCTCTGTTGTAAAGTAGCAGCCAGTTTATGTAAAATAAACCCCGTACTAATACCAACACAATAATGGTCAGATAATCTGTTGTAGAAACTGAGAATGTAGCAGGTGTTACTGTCTATCTCTGAAGGGAGAACTCACCTTGATAGACAACAGTGCAATGTTTAATTGAAGCTTTAGGTCAAGATTATTCCTAACAATTTTGTAATTCTAATTTGGGGATTTCAGGATTGTATTGGAAGGTGCTGGAGGAGGTTAAGGTGAAGGAGTCTGTTTTTAGAATCACGCAATAGCACAACGCAGAGGAGGCTTTCCTGCTCTAAGGAAAACCATCCAAATTTGGTCAGTGTCTTTACATAATCTGTAGTCTTTCCTTTCTGGAACCATGCTTTAGCTGGATCTAAACAAATAGTTCATATGGTGCAATAAAACCTAATGACCACAAATCCATTAAAAGGGGCACTGTATTTATCAAAAGGTTTTTGCAAAGCAATGCAAAGAGAAGAAGCAAGTTATGCTGAAATGCTACTTCGCATTGGTTGTTTTCAATGAAAAAAAATTGTACAGATGAACTATTCTGCATTCCTTGCTGAAAGACTAACTGAACTTTTAAGACCTGTCATTACCAATATCTATAAATGATTGTCAATGTTACTCGGTGGGAAGTATTGGGTGTCAGAGCTAGTTATGAGTCTGTGTCTGCCAATACTTTTAAATCTAGTGATTTGAGGAAAATTGTAATAAGTACACTTTCAAATTCCAACATCTTTTCAAGAATGATGCAACTTCAAAGATGTCTATAATGATGGACTGGCAGAAACCAGTGATTGACTTACATTCGGAAATGTCCCATTTTCAATTTTAATTTGGAGAGGCGATGGCCTACTGGTATTAACACAAACCTAACAATGCAGAGAACCAGGTAATGTTCTGAGAACATAGCTTTGTATTCTGCCATGACAGATGGTGGAATTTGAATCCAATTTTAAAATGTCAAACTAAGCGTCTAATGATGACTGGAAAACTGCTGTGGATTTTCTCAATAAACCCAGCTACCTCATTAATGTCCTGTTAGGGAAGGAAACTGTCGTCTGTACCCAATCTGGCCTATATGTGACTCCAGACCCACAGAAACGTGGTTGACTCTTAAAGACTCTATGGGTAATTAGGGATGAGCAATAAACATTGGCCTAGCCAGCGACACCAACATCTCAATAATGAATAAACATTCTTGCAGAGACAAGTATGGTTTTAATGGCTTTGAGCTTCAACTGCTCCACAATTCTGAAATGGAACTGCTGCCCCCTCCTGGGGAGTGTGAAACTGACTGTATTAGAGGCAAATGTGTGTATTTTCAGCAATCAGCGTAGACAGAACAGGTATGGAGCACACTGGGGCTTAGTGCTTCCCTGAGTACTACATGGCTGACCCTATCAAACACAAATACAGATCCCATCCCCTTAAAATAATGGGAATAAGTAGAAGGCAGCAGGAGTGAAACATTAGGGAATATTTCATTTGTTTGTTACACTGAGAAAAAACCCTGCAAATCCCGGAACTGAAACTCCAGTATTCAGGGATATAGGTTTGCATTAATAGCTCTGTTTATAATTCTCCAGCCCTGCTGTGAATCCATCTTGATTATGTTTTTCTTTTCTACATTATAATGATGAGAGTTTTTGTTTAATCATTATTCTCAGCCTATAATCCTAGCAGTTAATCTGGCTCGTGGAGGTGGTGTTTGGCAGACTCCTGATGGCCTGTTCCAATTGATATCATGTGCCACACTCCTGTTTATCAACTGACCATACAGGTTATTTGTGCCCTCAAGGTTTATATAGCACCTTGCATAACCTCAGCACATCTGAAAGCACTTTATAGCCAATCATTTATGTTAGAAGTGCAGTCAACTATTAAAGGAAGCATAGCAAACAATAATGCGCAGCAAGTTCCCACATAATGTCCAAACATTTTAGTGATATTAAAGGATGTCCATCAGACAGGGTATCAAGTGTGACTCTTTATTCTTCTTAGAAATGGGATGTTTTTTATTCACTAGGGAGGACAGACAGGGCTTTGGTTTAACATCTAATCTGAAGGATGACTTTTCTCTCACTCCACCCAGAGCTGTATAATATCCTCACAGAGGTAAAAACCTCAAGCTAACTTGAGGAAAAATAAATCAGACAAAATCTTCTCTACCTCTTTCGGCATTGAGAAACTAGCCCCGGAGATCCTATAGTGAACATGCACGGGAACCTCCACTGATCTTCATCCCCATGTGTTAGCAGTGGCTTTCCAGTGATTGGATTCAAAGTGGTCAGCCAACTCAACATACACACCACTGATCAAACCTGATCTACAATTGCATTTGTCCAATTGCCTCCTTTTCTGAGGAAGGATGCTCTTGCTCTCAAGGCATTACCAGGCTAATTCTGGACTGACATATGAGGAGAGATTGACTAAGTTAGGATTGTTTTCGCTGGAGTTCAGACGAGCGAGTGGGGGATCTCATAGAGACTTATAAAATTCTAACAGGACTAGATAGAGTAGATGCAGGGAGGATGTTCCCAAGGGTCACAGTCTGAGGATCCAGGGTAGACCATTTAGGACAAAGATGAGGAGCCAGTTCTTCACCCAAAACATGGTGAGCCTGTGGAATTCATTACCACAGGAAGTAGTTGATGCCAAAACATTGAATGTATTGAAGAGGCAGCTAGATATAGCACTTGGGACGAATGGGACCAAGGGTTTTGGGGAGAAAGCAGGATAAGGCTATTGAGTTGGACGATTGGCCATGATCATGATTAATGGCAGAGCAGGCTTGAAGGGCTGAATGGCCTCCAGCAGCTCTTATTTTCGATGTTTCTATGTGCTCTTTAGTGTGGTGTTAGATGCTAAACTTCAGGGGATCCCAAAAGTGTGCTCCCATCACAACTTAACTGGGCAACCCCAGCAAACATGGAGCTAGACTAAAAGGAAATACGTTGGAGTCCTGGTATGTACAACC